>NC_053455.1:43314615-43627586 GCF_015227805.2 Hirundo rustica | reverse complement strand
TGCACAAAACTACCCAAATTTCTAAATACTGATTAAATTGAAATTTGTCCTCTGTCTTTCTAGTGTTGATGCATATGAAACACAGTCCAAGTTTAAGAGGTGGAATCTATGTTGTTCCCCCTCATTTGACTCTAATTTGACTCTTTCCTCATGGAGGAAAACAATTCCATGCATTACTGATTAAAGAAATACATGAGATAAATAATTTGAAGATTGTAAATGGCCTCTTGACTTTTATTTCTTTTTATATTAATGCAATTAAATAATCATAAACCCAAGGTTTTTATAAATGCACAATTTAAATCTTTTCAAGGAAGTCTTTAAGGACATAGAAATCAATAACACGTAGGCCAAACCCAACTGCCATAGTATTGACCACCTGATCTAGAGGGCAGAAAGGCTGGCAGATAAGGAAAGAGCAAGAATTTGTCTGCAATCTGAGGGCAGGATCAAAAAGCAGACTCTGTATGCCAAGGCTAAAGAGTTAGGTGTGAGTGCAATTTAGATTAGGCTGCAGTCAAGAACGGAGAATTTATGCAACAACAAGCGAATGTCAGGCAAAAAAAAGGGCAGGGTGGACCAAGGCTGGATGAGCTAACTTTCAGCTGAGGAGGTAAAATCAAGATCTGGGTTAGAGGTCTGGAAGCAAAATGGTGCCAAAGAGCAGACTTCAGTCTAAAGCAGTTTTAATAGTTAAATTTTCCCAGGTGCTGCCTAAAAGATCTGTGCTTGCCAGGGATGTATAAACATGCACTTCTCTTTGATGGATAACTCAGGGCTGAATGAACTGTTTATCATTTCTTATTAAGTATTTGAAATATTCATGTTGTTATTCTGACATAAAATAGGGGGTAAATTCCTAATCTCTGTACCAAACAGCTTCCTTTCTTCATAGTTTTTCATTAAGGAACTATTATAAAGGATACATATAAATGCCTTTTGCCATTTTTTTTCCTAGTATGCACGATGGGCAGAAAAAACACACTCAAACACAGCTCACTTTTAAAATCTTACTTGCTCTTAATATCATATTGAAGCTGATGCTTTACAAGTTTAATATGTGAAATAGCTTTGTCATAAACCAGTACCTCCATTTTGTCTTTTACTTCACTTTAATATTTTCTTCAAGGGCCATATCCATAAATAATTGTAGTATACCATATAGTAGTCAAAAGTTTTTCTATATTTTCAAATGCCTGGAATAAATTATGGAACATTATCCTAGATGGGGAAAAAATAGGCTTGCTAGAACCTTCTCTCCACATTAGCAGTGTGTGTAGTGTAGTGTAGTGCATGAAACATATTTGTAGTTGATGGTAAAATCCTAAGGTCTGGAGCTGAGCACAAGAGGCAATCTGGATATAGAAGATGCACGGGTTCTGATGGTTCAGCCTTTGACCTGTATGCATGTGATAATGAAACAATGCCAGCCCCTCTTCTGCTCTAATCAGGCATAAAATTGACTAAATGAGTAAATCCCTGTCAGTTAATGAAAGAGTATTTTCATCTGAATAACATATTTGGGGAGAGATATGATGGTGTTTGGCCATACATGCAGGAGTTAGAAGCTCTAATTAGCCAGGTGTAATCTCCATGCTACCAAAACCAGGTAATTTTAACAATTTATCAGCAACTGAAAATTTGGCAGTCCAGTGATAATGTGTGGGTTTTTGTTTTTTTTTTTTTTTAATAATTACACATAGAGTCAGGGCTGACTGCAGCTAAAATTTTTTTTTATTCTCTGTCATGCAGCGTGCTGCTGCTGTTTGCTCCCTGGACAGACCTGCCATAGCTTATGTTTTGTTCAAACCAGAAAGCTTAATGCATATCTGTATTTATTTAGACTTACTAGTGAGCAAGAATATGAGTCAATATCTCACTAATACAACTCATTACTCTTCTGCTGTGCAGTTTGAAAGGTGCCTTGGTGCTAGAGGTGGGTCTACAACAACAGACTTCTGGTGTGAGTGCTCACAAGGCTCTCACATCATCAAAGTGATCTACCATTTGTAAAGATAAAACACACAAGCTGTTGTGAGGCACTCAGATACAAACCTGAACTGGACTGGCCTTTGTCATGGGGTAAGAAGTAAACCACATAAAAGAACGTGAATTCTTTTGAAAGTTAATGGATGACTAGCCTAAGCCACACAGGGTCCTAAATAAATCTGTACAATTAACACATGGTGACAAGCAAAAAAGCATTGTATTATCTGCTGTACAGACAAAAGGGCACATCCTAGAAATGAATTAAGGTAGGAGAGAAGGATTAAAGAATATATCTTTGTAATTCAATAACTGTATTTTTCCAAAATAATTTTTCTTTTTTCAGCTCAAAAGTATTTTCAGTGATTTACTCCAATGAAAATCTTTTTTTCTACCATTGAAACACCCTTGCTAATTGTTATCACTAGAAGACAAACTGTGCTTAATTGTACCTGCATTTAAGTCTGTTCGCAAAAATGTGTACAGAAAGCTGAAGAAACCTTTACTTAATGCAGCAAAATTTTCATTATTTGAGTTTTATTTGTGCTCCATCATTTTGATGTCTATGTTAACAAAGAATTTATACATGGAAAAAAGGACAGAAAAAACCTATTTTCATTCCTAACCAATATTTTGTTTGTGCCTATACATGTGTAAATGACCTTGGAGACTGTAGACTTGTTTCTCTCACATATTCTCACTCTTCAATTCAGCTGCAGTTGCTGAGGGTTTTTTTTCCTTTTCTTAAATCACAGAGGTCCTGCCAAGGCCACTCATGGCCTTGGCCTTGGCCAGCAGCAGGTCCATCTTGGATCTGACTGCTGCTAGCTCTAGTAGACATGGGGGAAGCTTACGGCAGCTTCTCACAGAAGCCACTCCTGTAGCTTTCCCCAGTGCCCAATTCAGCTACCAACTTTTTTGAGTGCACTAAAATGCATTCATCCCATTGGTTCACTCCTACGCATTAGATAAATACAAGAAGAAAGCCATATTCAAGTGCTACTTTGCAAATAAATTTCCAGTTGGAAACAGCTAAGACAGTTTCCTAAAGGCTTACAGATGCCAGAAAGGAATGAACAAGCATCTGCTCTATCCAGGCAACAGATATTCCAAAACATACGATCAATCAAGGGCATGGCCATGTTGGGTGGGGAGGGGGCACTCTACCTTGTGGACTGTGAGAGGGGAATCTTTGTTACATTGACAGATTTATCTCACTGAAAAGTGAATTGCAGTGTTGTTTCTGCTATGAAAAAAAAAGCCAACAGGGTTGGTTAAAAAAAAAAAAAGAGAAAGCTAGGAGAATAAAAGCGTATCTTTTTCTCTGAAGTTTTTCTAATAGTTGGAAAATCAGCCAGTGCGGTACTTTCAGTGCAGGTTGAGAAGTTTATTAAAAAAGGAAAGAGAGCCTGCAGTCACAAAGAGACACCACTAATTGCTTCTTTCTGTGGTGTCCAATATTCTACAACCGTGGTCATTTAAGATTTGACATGGTATTCATGCAATATTTAGAATTCCAGCAGCTAGGTCGGGACAGACCACATGTACTTGCAAAGGGAAGCCAAAGGAATTGATGTAAATGTCCAGCCTAACCTGACCATTGCAAACATATGACAATGCTCTATGTGAATGATTCAATGGCAGCAAGTCACTACCAAAACAAACAAGTAACTAACCATCCTCCAGAGTGTAGCATAGACATATTCTGGGTGCAGGGATGAACTTGTGGATCAGGAGAAGCAAAAGGAAAGAAGAACTCACAGTTACCTGCAGCTGGTGCCTCAATATATGCTGTAATATTTCTAACCTACGTATATTTAAAATGTTCAGAGTTGCAATCAGTGTGGGTTGGTGCAGAGAAAAAGATTGCTGTACTGCAGATGACAGCATCTGCTGGTTGCCTCAGCAGGGCCATTTGTTTGAGTGAACAAATCTATGGCCACAGAGAGTTTTTCCCAGAAGATTTAGTGATCCTGCCACTTGTGTTACAGAAGCAAAACTGAGGAACAACTTATCACGTGATACAGATGGCTGCTGAAGGATTATGCCATAATAGTTTCTTTATAAGAAGGACGTGAGCTACTGGCGTACGTTCCAAAGTGACAACAAACCTGGAAGCAATGATTGAATTGAATTTTGTAAGGAATACACAACTACATTATATATATTGTAGTAGCTTTCCCAAAAAATTTCAAAAGTACTTCAAGGCTCTGCTTAGTTACTTGTATGTCCTCCTAGGCCATCAAAAATGCAGTATTGAATCACTTTTTAACTGCACATGTTAGTGGGCTCTGCTCTTCAGCAACCCAGATATGGAAATTAATGTGTGCCAGCAAATTACATCAATTTATTTGCTGTGGTTTAATTTCATTAACTCATGATAAGAGAGATTGAGTTTAACATCTCTCCCTTTATGTACAAATAACCCCTGGGTGACATATCATGTGAAACCAAATTACTGCACATAATAAAATGACACCACAAATAAAAAATGTATTTCCTAATACAGTTATACTCCGAGATGAACAGTTAATAAACATACATTTGGCGCCGAGTCAGTAATCAGCAGCACTTCCTCACTTATGGAATAATCTAAAGCATATGATCCCTGGTAACAGCAGAAGGGGATGAGCAGTTCATGATGGTTCCCATCCCGTTTGCTCCTTGTTTCTGGCCCACTGATTGCAGCAGGCAAAGTGGGGGCTGCTGCAGAGCAACTCCTTGGGGCACTCCTGTGACAGATCTGGGCTCTACACCAGCTCTCTATCGGATAAACTTCCAGCATTCCTCTGAAGCTGCAGCCAACTGATTTGTGAACCCATCTGTTTGGGACACGCAGAAGCTGGTTGGCATCCGTAAAATAAATGCCTTTCCATTTATTAGGAGCACTTGTCATTTCTATTGTAATGCAAGATAGGTTAGTGATTTCTTGTCAACAAACTCTAGAAACTGAATTAAACAGAGCTATTTCCTGTTCTAAAGAACTTACAACACACGTATTTTATGGCTGTTTTTTTTACAGGACCGTAGAAAGAACTGACATTTGTGTGAAATGGACATTTGAGCCGTGCAAGAACAGGAGTAGAAAGATGTGCCAAAGCGTGACTGCCTGCATCTCAAGTAGCAGAGGCAGTCAGAAAGCCTGGCTGCAGGATATACAGCAGCCCTGGCACAAGGCTGAGTGAGGAATTAAACTGGTTGGAATTCATTTTCTCATGGCTTTGAAGCAATGCTCCTCACTGTCATGTATTTCAGCCTCTTCTTATTGTGTCTTACCAATTTAGTTATTTTTATGAGCAAGCTAGAACTTACAACTGCAGTTAAACGAAAGGTGTTTCAAAGACTACTACAGTGAGTCCAGTCTTTACGTGCCCTGAAACTCACTTTGTGATTCCCTGAATAAACATCACTAGGACAGTGATCCAAGAATAGGCAAGCTTAAGCAAAAATGTGTTGCATGAAAGCAAGACAGACAGATTATGTTTCCCTTCTATGCTTTCAATTCTCTCTCCTCACACTATCGCTAAGTTTGTCTTCTGCATTTGCTCCCAGAAACAAGTACACCATTTTACACTGATTAAAAATACAGGCAAAATACAAATAATACTATTCTTTAGCTCTCATGGCAACAAACCTGACACTGGAAACTGGTGAACTGCAACCTGTTATTAGTATTACACGTTTTCAGTCTTCAGAGAGTTAATGATGAGGATGGACAACAGCAATCATCCCCTAAGGCTTAACTGATGTAATAGCCACTGCGTGTTGCTCCAGTCACTGCTGCAGAATGTAATGATTTCATAAACTTATATATAGGATCCAAATAAATACATTGCCTTCTATAGGAAAGCAGGACCATTTATCAACCCTGAGGATACTGTCAGGAGAAAATAAGGAAAGTCAAGTGCGGTAATGCTCTTGATATACTGCCTGATGACACCACAAGATGTAAAACACAGCTTGGAAAAAACAGATACAAACAAGAGGTTGCTTTTCCTCAAGGCTATCCCCCTCAGGAATGTATGAAACAGCCTTTGAGAACACTGGAAAAGAGAGAGGAAAATTGCCTACAGACATAACTGAGATAAAGTTCCTTTATCCTTTTCTCTGAAATCGTTTTGGGTACCAAAAAATCAGCTCTTCAGGAAATGTCAAGCACGAATTTTGTGAGTAAAGCAATTATTTCTTGTAGAGCTGGGAGCAGCACTGAAAGATTCTGCGCTTGGCTTGGTTAAAAGAGAACTTGAAAGTTCAGGAACTTACTTGCAACTTTAGGGCAAAATAAAGTGTGTACCTCTAACTTGTCTTTGCAACAGGACAATGGAGCAGACTAAAGAATTTGTTGAGATCATGGCTGAATCTTAGGTCCAGAGTAAGAACAGGGTCAGTTATGTACAATGATATTTCATATCCCTAGTGAATAGTACCGTTCCTACAGGGACCCCAAAGGTAGGTAGCAAGGTATGGATATGATGGGTGGATGGTTTTCAGCAGTGTCTGTTGTGATAGAACAAGGGGTAATGGTTTTAAACTAAAAGAGTGTCAATTTATATTAGATATAAGGACTTACAAAAAAGGTGATAACACATTAAAAAAATTTGTCCAGAGATATAGCAGATGTCCCGTCCCTGGAAACACCTGTCTTGGGTTGTAATATATAATCAAAAGCAGGTATTCTATTCTCAATCTGTTGAAACCAGTTGAAACAACATCCAAGATCAGACTGAATGTGATGAGTTGGACTAGAAGACTGTTGAAAGTCCAACCCCAACCATTCAATCATTCTATAAAAGGAACAGCAATTGAAAAGTCATAGTTTTCTCAACATGTCTGAAATGTCCAAGCCCCTGTATTAGTCTGTCCTACAGAAGTAGTGTCACAATATACTTCTCGACTGTTGCAACATATAAACGCTTTTTATGTTTTCCCTCATTATTCATTGTTAATGAGTATTATAAATTCTATTCTGAGAATTTAACTTTCTAATATCATGTTCTTCTTTACTTTGTTATTGAGGTTGCATTTCACCCCTGCTTTCCTGTAAGCCATCTATAGTTTGAATGTAGGAATCATTTAATTTTAGAACAAGTTCTAGATACCATAGATTCTAAAATTTTATAAGAAAAGAAACATGCTGTTATGAAATAATAATTGATACTCTTCAGTAGCATTTTTTAGAAATACTGCATCTAGCAATATATTCTGTTACTGCTAAAGTGTTTCTTTTGAGTTTTCAGTGCTTAAAAAAAAAATCCTGTTTCATTCTGCATCTATTTCGTAGGTTTCATCATGTCTAGAGACATGATGTTTTTCCGTTGTCAAGAATTGATATTTTTATATGTAGAATAAGAAAAGAAACATGCTCTAAAGAAAAAAAAAAATTAATCTTGACAATTCAAGAAGTATTTTAGAATAATTATTCAGAATCATGCAAAAAAATTTAGCTGGTTTATATCAGGATAAACTAGGGAAAAAAAATACTTTCCCTACATAGTTTCATAGATATTGCAATCATTGATACCTCAAGCTAATGGTATTTAAGTTCTCACCATCAGTTGAAATTCCAGAATCCTGAGACATTTGTGTCTTCTCAATGGTCTTGTGGTAGTTTAGCTAGACAGAACTAAATGTTCTGTTTTAGGCTAAGTGAAATAATAGTCTTGTGAACTATCACTGTTATTTATTTAGTTGCCTCTCTCTAGCTTACTTTTTTCCTAAAAAGATTATGTAGCAAACTAAGCCGAGAAGAATGATGAGTCAATAAACCAGTGTATTCAACGAGTGTTCCAAGCAGCTGAAAAACCCTCTCAGAGTTCCTAATGATAATTACTTAAAGTATAAAAGTGTTTATTCCTCTTTAACAGTGTAGCAAACACTTATTCTAATAGGTAAATGTACACTGAATGTTGTTGGTTTGTCTGATATATTAAACACTTCAACACATTTGCATACATAACAGATTAACTCTGAGGCTGCATTTGTAAAGAGGTAAAATGCTTTGTAAAAAGTTATGCTGGAAAATACCAGGAAGATTGGTCAAGTTTACCTATTTATAAAAAAAAGAACTAAAACACGTGTCCAATTTTAAACTCAACACGTGGAAGAAATGATATTTAAAAGGAACCACTAGTTCTCTGCACAGACAAAATGTACTGCCTAGGAATATTAAATTACTAAATGCCCCACGTTTTAACAAGGATTCCTGAAGAAATAAGGAGGGAAAATAGGGAGGTATGGACTTTGGAATAAGAGCAATTATGCTTCAATGCAAAATATTCTTTTAAAAAAAACTATTTGCTCTCTTTTTGTCCATATACTTAGGTATATTTAATAATAATAAAAGTAAATGTAAAAAAAAAAAAAAACAAAAAAAACCCCACAACCAAATATCAAACATGGTGTATTAGTACAAAGAAAGAAAGAAAAAAAAAGTATTAAGTCACTTTTAAGTTTTTAACTTCTACTGAAAATGTCTACATCATTACATTACTTATATCATTACCCAGTAGTGGCTGGGCTTTTCCAGCTCCAAAAGGCTTTTATTTTAGCCAATCAACTCTCCAGGCATTGCCATTAATATCAGTCTTATACAAGCAGTTGATTCGAAATATATATTTAACAATAGCAAAGGGATAATTTCTGAGAGTGAAGATACAGTTTAATAAACAAGACACTTTTTTTTCCCTAAAGTATTTTAAATTTGCTACCCATAAATAATTACAAAGAATGGACAAGTAACCTCAGACATTGCAATCCTACTTCATCTATGACTGGCACAAAGCATTACTTTGAAAGCCCAGGTAGTTTTTCAGTGGTACACAAGCCTTGAAAAGACTTTTGAAATAGGATGAATTTCAGCCTAAAAGAATTATAGCAGAAATAATCTGGCATTGAAAAATTAGGCAATTTTACAAAGAATTGCAAATATGGTATAGAGATGTATGAGACCTTGGTAGCAGGTATGGTAGACAAATCTGACAAATACCGCTAGGAAGTCTCAAAAGAGATTTTATTAATACCTATAAGTATAAATAATTTGAATAGCTGTACCAAGTAATGCAAAAATGTTATTTATCCTTTGAAGTTACAAATATGTAACAGGAACACAGAGTGAAACCTAAAAGTAACTGCTGGGTAAACAGCCTTATCTTCAAAGATATGAACAAAATTTATACCTATTTTCAAGATTTATTCTAGTGGCAATTTTTTTTTGCAGAAGGCTAGTGACGAAGCTGTCATGAAAAAACCAAAACCAAAAAGCAACTTGAAAGAACATAAGAAAAGGTTTTTAAGATATATTCATTCTTTAAATCCACGAAGTTTGGATTTGGAAATATCTGTCATATTACCAGAGTCTTTCTGCTTCAGCAGTCCTTATATTTAACCCATGTACTCCTCTATTGAACTCAAAAAATTTGTTTTGGCATAGAAATGACTCTTGTCTGGATGAAGTTTATCTTTCAGAAAGCAATCCATGTGTGAATAGTTACAGAATCCATGTTTACATTTGCCTGTGGGCTCAATTATTTGCACCATTAAAAAGAATTTTATTTTAGTTTTAACTTGGGATTCAAACAAGACTCCAGCCCTTAACAACTGTTGTCTGCTAAATGTAAACTGACTTTGCAATGCTTCGTTTTGTGGAAGAATGCTTCGCTCAATAAGACTTCATTGAAAAGGTGATCAAATCACTTTTTCTCATCACTACCCTGGAATCCTTTAACTGGTTACCAGTGGAGTTCTACAGGTGCTAGGCAGCAAGCTGAATGAAACAAACAGCTAATAATAAATATTTTAAGTTGACATTAAAATGTTCAATGTTAGATAGAGATCAGGCTGAAAGCTATGACGGTCGCACCAGGTTTTTTCTGAGATATTGTTTAACTCGGTTAGATATTTAGAGCTTTCTGTTGAAGAAACACTGTTGAAGCAATGATGCTGCAAATCAATTATTTGCTTTCCTAGAAGCGTGTCTTAAGAACATTTTTCTCTCTTATTTTTTTCTTTATTTTTTCTCTTATATCTAATAATTATACTCTTACATTCTGGAGCTGCATGATGTGCAACCTAATGTCAAATATATATTGATATATATACTTTTAAATGATGAAAAAGATTGTGCAATGACAGGCTAGCTTTCCTTTTTTTTTTTGACTGTTGAGTAACTTCCCTGGACCACACATCAATAAAACAAATAAATGACACAAAGAAATTTTATGTAATGACCATAGAACCTTGGCTTAAACTAGGAGCTTCAATTTGAACCAGATCCTCTTTCTGAGAAAAGAAAAAAAAAAATAGTAATGATAAAAATTTGTTCCTTGGTGAGTATCTTCAGAAGACAGAAAGTTCAGTTTCCTGGATCTTAAATGGATCACTTTCTTTCCAGCACCAATTAGAGTGTTAAAGAGATGAGAAGCAGCATTCTGGGGACAGTTCCTGGGAGTTACTCTTTTGGTTCACGTGAGCAGCCCCTTGGTCTTCTGGAGTCCTGAAAAATGAGGACACCAACTCCTAAGCTGCCTCCATTTACATAAAAGTGAGTGCATTGTCTGCAAGCAGTAAAATATTTGATCTCTAATCATACAGTGTAATTAGGTCTGGGAGGGAAACATGTCTTATCTGTATGTTTCTGATGTACCCTGTAAATTTGTTGTGCTATGCAGATGTTTTAAAATAAGTTAAACAAGGAAAATGCAATGAAAGTAGTTATTTGAACATTTTGCTACATTTCCTCAAAATGTAAACAAGATCTGGTTTGGGGAATTTGAAACATTTTTGATTATCTCCTGGGTTATGATAAATCTTTTGTATGAAGTGGGAATAGACTATATAGAGAATTTGGGGGATTTTTTTCCCTTGTATTTTTTTGCAATGATTTTTTATCTTTTTCATTTGTAGTTATTTTAAAATGTGCTACACATCTTCATATTCAAAGCCTTCCAGCAAGGCTGCATTTCATCAGATAATGCAGAACAGATCACGGACCTTTTGTATCATGCAAACACATTTATCTCAAATGTGCTGTCACGGTGGTACACATTAACTCACTCTACACAGTGATTAGGGATCATGGAAAATTCTTCTAGCTAATGAGAAGCCAAGCCAATCACTCAGCAGTCAATTAAAAAAGGTAATCTTCAGTAGCCAGCAGTTAAAGCATTTTAAAGCTAACATAGACTGAATATTTAAAAGATACATTAAAGATTAAATTGGTGATTAAGGTTTTTATCTTGCATTGTAATATCTTAGGTTGCACTCAAATACATGCCTAATTTGAAGCTTTTGGTAATAAAACCAGCTCACCTGAATGACTGAAACACAGCCAATTAATTACAAGTAAATATTGATTGCAATATTTCTGAATTTTCCCATTTTATATATCAGCCGGGCATTTTTTTTTTTTTTTTTAAATACGAGGTTTCCTTCAAATTTATCAGAAGTATTGAGATATTTTTAAAATTTTATTACTTCCCTTCCTCATTTTCAGCATATCCAAAATTTACTGTCTAAAATATGAAAAACTTCAAGAAAAAAAGTTTAGGCTAACCAGCTTCCATAATTAAAAAAACTATTTCTAGGGACTCAGATATTTTAGTAGAAATCATCAATTTTCTCACATACTTGATTTATTGTTAAACATCTTTTTTGTATATGTGAGAGGTTAGAAATTATTGCAAAGTGTTTATAACTGTGATGCCTATTTATGATTAATTTTATCCTTTCTTTTATGATCCAGGGAAATTTAATCATATATCTTAAAATCAATATTGGTTGTTCAAGTATTGCTCATTTTATACCACTGGTGAACTGTACAATCATTTCAGGAAGTCAACAGACTTGTCAAGCTTTCGTATGGATATTATGATGATTGCTAATACAGGAATTACTCTTTCAAACAAACAGGATCATCTTATTTAAGTTTATATGATGAACATAATCAGATCAGTATGTCATATTGACATCAAGTCAATGGTTTCATGACATCAGCAGCAAACCTGGGCTATCAACATACAAGGATGTAAATCTTGGCCAGACCCTACACTCATATTTACTATGTTCTAAGGCTCAGATGTGAGTGCACTGCATTCTGGTAGCTTAAAAGTCTTCTTACAAGATGTTTTCCACAGACCTTTTTACAGAACTGAGTAAGGTGAACTGAAAATGAAATTTTGCCTGAGCATTGCTGGGGCAGAGGTAGAAGCTGTCACAGGGACCTTCTGCCATTGGCATGCCTCTGTTCCTCCCCAAAAAGAACCATCCCAAAATGTCCCAAAAAGTTTCTTTTCAGTTCAGTAACAGCCCCCAACAGTCTTGTCCTTACACACCTGGAACTGAAGACTTTTTGCATTGATGGTTTAAAATGTCTGTTCTTCCCTTGATAGTTGAAAAGCAGACAAGAGAAAGTTGGTGTTTCTTTCCTCTTCTCAGAAAAAAAGATAAGATACTTTGTAAAATAAGAACTTTAAAAATTGTGTGTTTGAGTCTCTGTAGTTGTTAGAAGTTCTGTGTGTGTCTTTGTTAAAGATGTGTGCGATGGTCAAAAGATAAGACTAGATTGTGATGATTAATTAGCTTAATTCTAAAATTTAATGATTTCATTTTTCTTCTGTGCAGTAACAACTCTTGGTTCACAATGATGCTTTTTCCAACATGAAATTGTGTATTCATCAGTGTTTCTTTTATTTTTATTCCTGCATATGTCAAATGAAAACTTTTATTATCTGTGTTTCCAGTTGACACCTGTGGCTATATAAGAATCAATTACAAACCAATTTTAAACACAGCGTGAATTCTCATACAGAAATACAGAAGACAAGGAAGATAAGCAGCAGAATTTATATATATATATTCTTTATCAAAAATGCCTCTGGAAGGAAGTATAGCCTGTGAATTGTTTCATTTCAAAGCAAGCCTAATGCTTTTGTTTGTATGAGTAGGTCTCAGTGAGGGAAAGATCTTCATACAGAAATAGCTCTCATCCTGGAGAACTTCATGTGCCAAGAAAGTTATGAGCAAATGAAGTTCCTTTGCTCACCTTTCACATTCTCTTTGAATTACGTGAGTTCTGATTTTAAGCTTTATAAATGTCAGCCAAGCATAAACTTTTCATTAACCTGCAAAGGTATTCTTGAGGGACAGCAAATCCGAGAAGGAAACTGTTCATAAATCATGACAAGTTATAGCTGAATGGGATGGTAAGACCTGAACCTGGCCCTAGGAGAGCACACTTTCATACTTTGAAGGAAGATTGTGTCAGACACCTTTTTGCTATCTTGTCTTGGAGCTTACAGTGTATTAGATTTGCTGCGATCTCCTCTATACTGGATTGACTTTTTTGTCCAATTTTAGTGCTAAACATCTGAGTAGACAGATGAAGAACAGGAGGCTCCACATTAATCTTTATTAGTGCCAAGCATAACACAAAGTTGTAAAATAAACACAGGCTTTGTCATAGTTTACCCAGAATATTTTTACTTTTTCAGTACTTTAACATAACAGAAATTGTGTAAAAATTATTTTATCAATAAATTCCACTTTTTTATATATATATATATATATATATATATATATGTATTTTTTTTTAAATTCAGCTAGATTCAAAAAGACTTTTGACATCGAGTCCAACCTATGACCAACCACCACCTTGTCAACTGGACCATGGCACCAAGTGCCACATCCAGTGTTTCCTTTAAACATCTCCAGGGATGGTGACACATCCAACTCCCTGAGAAGCCGATTCCAATGTCTAATCACTCTTTATGTGAAGAATTATCCTGGTATTAATGTTTTAGACTTTTTAAACGGAATGTCTGGAAGAAGCCTCAACTAAAGACTGAAAAAGCAGGGGGATAGTATATTTAACACCACCATCTCTAAATTCCTAAAATACCATCCAGAAAGTAGAGATAAAATCCTGGCTACTCTGAGGGGGAAAAAAAAAAAAATATCAAACCAAAAACCTGCTCTCTACTTTGTGGATTCATTACTTCATTATTACATTAATATTCAGATCCATATCCATTTGAAGGTCACAGTGCTTAGCTATAAAACATTAAATAAGTTAAGCTCTCTTGATGCCAAAGACTTCTGCATTTCAGTTAGACATTTTTTATTTAATGGGGATTCATCAGTGTCTTTTCATGTGGGTGAGCAGCAGCTTCAGTGTACTGCCCGTTTGCACGCTTGTTATCGTGAAGGGCTATACTACACCCAAATATGAGAATTTGGAGGGTGAACCTGAAGACTTTAATTTCTACTGAACTCATTTTGCTGAGATATGAGGACAGCTCTTTCTCCTGTGGTGTTTAAAGTTGGATTATTAAGCCCATCCTCTTATTGCCAGTGCTGAAATTGCATTGTTTAATGAGTGAGAGGCTGCCTTAGGAAATGAAAATACTTTCTTGAAAGTGAAAAATATTTCCTTTTGATAGGACAGAATAGAGAAATTTTCCATGTTATAGCTTAAGGAAACTGAGTAATAACATACTGTATACACTTTAGAGGAAATCAAACAAAACATCTTATTCTCGTCTGTTATTGCATTGATTGGTGCCATTGCATCTGATATGTATAGAATTTTCATGCAATAGCACTTGCAACAGATACTGTCATTGCATTTATTTTGTCCAATTAATTGGTTAATATAAGCACAAAGCTGTTTAGAAACTTTTTAATGTGTTTTAAGAACAGTAAAAATATGCATTGGGTTTTCTTGGAAGTGGAAACATCTAATTTCCTTTAAAGGAAGAAGGTTTTTGAGAACAAAGACTGGGTTTGATTTTCAACTAAATGTATATGAACTTATCTTTGAACTCCATGGGCTTTTCCTAGAATGCAATTTCTTACTCAGATAACAGTGAATGTGGTATTCAGTCTTCAGTGAAATCTTCCTAAATAGCTCCAAGCACAGTCCTCTGAGGAAGAGGGAGAGAGGAACATCCTTTAATGCACTCAGAACGGTCCTGTGGTTACACTTTTAACAAGTATACACTTTATTCCTCTGTGTGTTATAAGGAATACTGAATTGATGAGACTAAATTGGATGGTTATAGCTTGTAGAAAAATCAGAGACGTAAAAGCAAGAAATGATAAGAGAGAAGCTGAAAAAAAAAAATGAAAATGCAGGAGAATATATATAAAAAAATCAAGCTGCATGCTGACTTTTCAAATCATGGGAACAGATAAAAATGAATCTGTGGAAAAAAAATAGAGCAGAAGGTTTTGCAGAGGACTTGAAAGCCCTGCACTATGAAATCAATTACTTCCCAGCTAAAGAAGAAATGTTCAAAGACAGTCAAGAGTGCAGAACTCTCAGATGACACAGATCACTGCCAAAGCAGTAACAGAAAGCAAACATTATGTGCTTTGCTTATTTTTCAACTGCATGTATTTTGTCACTTTTCCTATCTCTGACTGGCCAGGGACCAAGTCATTATTCTTTGGTAAATTATATGGAAAGGTCAAACAATGAATTTGGCTTAGACAGCAGTGGTGGCAGGTTGTTATTTGAGGGAACGTGTGTGTGAAACCTGAAACCTGAGATAGGTGCTCACCTCCAAACTTCCTTACTTCTTTCCTCCCTTGACACCTCTATATAAGATGGCTTTTTACAGCGACTCTTCAGTGATTTAAAAGAACAATGATGTGGTAAGAGGGAAAACTCTGTAATGTGGGAATA
The DNA here is from genome assembly GCF_015227805.2 of Hirundo rustica. Classification (NCBI taxonomy): domain Eukaryota; kingdom Metazoa; phylum Chordata; class Aves; order Passeriformes; family Hirundinidae; genus Hirundo; species Hirundo rustica. The sequence goes on along the minus strand of NC_053455.1, from coordinate 43,611,919 downwards.
ACTGTTCCAAAGATAGAAACTAGAAAACAAGCATAGGTAATCCATTGTTTGGATGGAGGGAGGTCACCAGTGGAATTTGGTGGTGTGCTGATTAACACACTCATGAAGGCTCTGGAAGAGTGGGTGAGCAGGAAGGTGACAAAGCATGCACCTGATGTAATCGTATTCCAGATAGAAAGGATAAGGGCAGACATCAAAGGACTAGAAATCTGCTATAGGAGAATGCTTGAGTAAAGGAAATAGCTTGTGAAGTCTATCTAGTGTAAAGAATTGTAAAGTGGTGCACCAGGGAAAAAATGTATTTTAAATTTCACATCAAAAACTGATGGATTTTGGGCTGACCATTTTCACTGAGGACCACTGTTCTTGTATTTTAACAAGAAAACCCCCTTACTCCTTATGCTTCTCTGTGGACAATGGCAGAACCAGACTTTTATTTCCCTTCTGTTTTGCCTAAAAAGAGTGCTACCAGAGTACTCCAAGAGTTATCTCTAGATAACTAGCCTTTCAAAATGCTCTTTTTTACAATCTAGAAATCTGCAGTGTTTTCCTTGTGTCACATTAATCTAAGGCCATTTGTTCTGATAATCAGCAAAGGACACTCATGGCAGCTCCTTAGTGTCGTGGATAACACATACATTTTGTATTTGCAGCCTCATGCTGGGCACTTGCATCACTTTGTTATCAAGCTTCCAAGATGGCATGAATGTCAGGTTTTATAGTGGAAGTTGACAAGTGCACTTTAGAAAAGCCGTAAATGTGAAATCTGTGGCCCACTGTGTAACAAAATGGTCAGTGACTGAGGTAAAGGTTAACAAGGTGGAAGCAATAAATCTGATTTAAGTGAAGGGCTCTTCATATCCATCTCAATAACACATCTTAATTAAACAGTATTTTCCACATCACATAAGATGTTTTCACTTCCCTTTCAATAATTGGATAGAAACTTGAAAGAATAATCAAGAAAAGAGGGTGGTATAAGAGAGAGCTAAATTGCGGTCTGCTTCTAAGTTTTCTGCCTTTTCAAGGCATTTTAAGACTTTTTTTCTTTAAAGATTGAGTTTAAGCTTGAGTGTGCATTTCACTGATTTAAAGAGGAGATTTTGGTGACTTACATCTCTGGACAATTCTACCAAGTGTTCAATACCTGAAAAAGATACCTGCTACCTCTCAGAGACAGAATCATTTCAGACTAAGACTTCATTACAGTCTGCATTGAAATACAGGATTTTTCATCTGCAGTATGTAAGAAAAAAAGGCAAGAAGTTATTTAAGTCAGCAGGCTGGCTTTAGTGTAAAATGATTCCAATAACAGTGCTTACTGACTGTCAATAGAAAACCAAGAAATTATGTGAGGATTTGAATAATTCCAGCTAAATCAGAAAAAATCCCCAAACACAACTGCTTTATTTTGTCTATAGGGGACTTGGAATTAATTCATTATGATGTATAGAATGAACATATTCACCTTATTATAAATTATGAAAAATATGCTTTTTTATTTCCAAACAGATATATGAATATTTCAGCCTAGACTTTAAGCACCTGTGATGGGCTATTTTCATATCAGACATTCACTGTTCAAGTATCTGTAGTCTGAATAGTCCCATGCTTTTTTATATCACTTAGAATAAAATATTATTAAATAATAACAAAACCTAATGATGGACATCAGGCATGAAAAACCTTCAACAGAAAATAAGCATTGAAGAAGAGAAAAAAAGAAAAGCAGAAAGAAGCAACAGAAAACTGGAGAAAAGAATGAAAGCCTAAATACCTATCTACCAACAAAACTAAACAAAGAAAGTTGCATAATTGCCTTGAAGGTCACCTGTCAATTTTCACAAGACACCTGCTGAGAAATGAACAGACATCTTATCAATGCATCCACTGAGAATTTTGCTGGATGTAGCACAGTCCAGTCAAAAAGGCTCAGAACTCACTGCCACAGAGGGTAGAAATCAAGTGACTATTTGTTTTAAAGCACAGCTAATTACCCTTAAAAAAACCAAGCAAGATGAACAAACCAGCAGCAAAATAGTGGGTACTTTATTTACACTGAATTATCACCAGTGTTGGACCTATGAACCAGACAAGCTGTTCCAATACCTAAGGAAGGGTGTGTGAATATACGCAAAGTCTGAACAATAGAAGAGAAAAAATACTGTTACCTCTTTTTAATTAATATGCACTATAATCAGATTTTTAGATCCTTTCTCTTCAAGAACTGTATCAGCCTTTGGTACCTGTGGCTGGGGCACCTTTGCTATGTCATATTCTTTTCTATTGCTCAAGATGGTAAAACCTACTTTGAGAGAAATATGTTAAGACAGAGGCAGCAAAAATCGACAAGACTAAGAAGGCACATTTCAGATGACAAAGCAAAGGATATAATATAAAAACAAACAGACAAACAAACAACAACAACCCCCCCAACAAAACAAAACAAAACAAAACCCCCCCCCCCCCCCCCCCCCCCCCCCCCCCCCCCCCCAGGATTCACCCAAAATACTTTCTCCTTTGAAGTCAAACCAGTAGTTGTAATATTTTGGCAGGCTGCCTTGACATTAAAAATATTGTGGGGACAGGCAGCTCATTCTCCAGTTAAGAGTTAAATAATGTCTGCCTCTAAAGATCTGTTAAACTAGGATCTCCCAACAACAGGTTTCTTGTCCATGGTGTGCTTTTCTCCTGAATTTTCAGGTTTATGCATTTATGCAACACTCTACTTCAAAAACTCCAGTGTTTCTCCCTTACATCCCCAATATTCAACTTTCCGTATGAAGTTTCAAATCTGAGACATTTAAAAACCAAAGGAAATGCAAGTTAAAAAATACGGTTGACAATTTATCAACTGCACTAAGGTGCAGTTTTGGCTTTTTGATAAATGATTTTCTTTGTTTTCAGAGCTGAAGTCAGAATGTTATTACACAGATTAGATTGTAATCTTTCTCTCTCCCTCTCACCAATCTCTTACCCCAGCCATTTTTAATATAGCTTTTTGGTTGCTGTTGAGGCTAATATCAAAAGCATTTTAAAGGAATGGTACCAACAAGTAGTGTCAAAGCCTAAATGAATATATAAAAGAGAATCTGTCACCTGCTCAGCCTATGAGTGCTCAAAAACTAGACCCACTTTTTTTTTTGTGAAATAAACACATAAACCGAAGCTTTTAAAGTCATTATCAAAGCATAAAAACACAACAAAAGCATGTCACAGTGTCCAATTCGCGCTGACCGGCGCGGCCACAGGCTAGCTCAGTGTCTCACTGTGGCAGCGTGGTATGGTCTGAGCGGCGGACAAAGTGTGCCGCTTCCTCCCTGTGGGAACTTGGATCCCACCGCCAGCGACGGGCACGTAGATGACGTAAGCGACCCCGGCAACTGAATGAAAGGCAGACTCTCCTGAGCAGGATGTAACGTAGGTTTATTGAGGCAGAGGGAGCGCGGGGCTCTGCACGCTGCAACCTGCTGCCCAGGAGAGACCCTGAGGCCAGGCGCGCAGCAGTTTTTAAGGGGAGGTGGAAACGGGGGTGGCGACAACCGGTCAGCCAGTCACAGGAATCGGGGGGTTAACCGGGGGTGTGAACCCTAAAACTGGGGACCAACCACGAAATGATGGGAGGGGGTCTCCCAGGCCCCAGCCTATCACTCGACACCCCTCCCGGAATTTTCTAGAAGCCAGGGAAGGGTCTCCGAGTGACAGACAGGGCGACCACGAGGAGAGGGGGGGGGGGGGGGGGGGTATTGACAGCAACAGGTGCAGGGAAGGAATGAATGACGGAAAACGTCTGATTTTACAGTAGACAAAACAACCTAACTCATAAGGGAAAACCAATGCAGAACACAGGGGTATACAGTGGACTCAACATTATAAAAATAACTTAAAAATCTTACAAAAATAACTTAATAACTTAATAAAAACAATTCTCACACCACCACAAAAGCATAACCAGAGACAATTCCAATTTTTAGGATTAGACTGTTTTTGTTTTGTTTTGTTTTTAAAGAGGCATTATCTTTGCAAGATAAAAATCATTATCCAATGCCTCGGGGGGGGGATAGGACAGTAGATAGGAAAATATTTCCATCCATGATGGTATCGATAGCTAACATAACTATGAACAACCTGCAGATATCTGTGTTTGGTGAAGGGTTTGGTGGTGAAAGGCTTTTTTTATCTTTTCTACTGCTGAAGGCCTGAGTGACTGCACATTGCCCATCTGAACACTCATGTAAAGTACGTGCAAAGGAGGGGATCCATTTTGCTGGACAAGATAGGGCCTGGAAAAGCAGGAGAGAGCACTGTTCCCATGGAGAGGAGAGCTGGCCCCACCAGTCTGCACCAGAATTCAATGAGCTACAGCCAGTCTTGACTCCAAATTGCACTGCAGTCACGGTTTTTCTCCATGAACAGCACACAATAACAGACATGAAATTTGCTTCCTGCAGTTTGGGCATTTTTGAGTTGGGATGCCCAAACCCAGCCACCACTCAGTAAGATCACAAAGTTCCCTGTGCACAGTTTTCAGAGTCATCCTGCACAATATGTCAAACCAGTGTTATTCCAACCCAGCAAGCAGAAAGACAGCTTGGTTGCCTCCAGAGTGCTTTATCCATCTTCTCATAGCTCTGTATTTTTATAGATAATATACATTCATTGTTTAGTACTGAAAAGAAATATTAAAAAATAAAATTCTGCATTCAACTACTTTTGAAGGGTTTTATATCATTTTAAGAGATAAAAATCTTTGCTGTCAAACACTTTTCTGGATTATGGCTCAATTTTAAGACCTGTGAGCACAAGACTTATTTCCCAAATAATGTAGGTGATCACCAAGGCAGTGACATGCAGTGGATGAGTAAGCACACATCAGACATGGTCCTGACTGACCACACAAAGCTAAGAAGATCTTTTGCTTTAAATATATGGCATATAATCCTATCTGGAGAAATGTTATCCGAATGCTGTTGCACCAGGACATTCCTAAATTCAATTCAGACATAGGAGCAGAATCACAGACTTTCCTCCATAAATACACCCCACAAACACCTTATTCAATTACACACTGTTTCTCTTGCACTATTCCTCCAACTTGCTAGTATCACAATACATTCAAAACCTCCCTTCTCTATACTTGCAGTCTCCCTCAGCTCTGTGCCACATGCATGCAAATTCAATAAGCTGTTCTCAGTTCACTATGAAAATAAGAGAGCAAGGACGAGTCTGAACAGCCACAAGGACTGCCCTCTGATCCCCCTCTCACCCTGACAATAGCCACATCTCACCAACCTATGTGTAGTTTTCCAAACCAAATTTCATCTCAGCTGTTTCCTTTGCTTACTTCTTGTTGGAGTCCAGGGCATTCCTTTGGTTGCCCTGGAGGGTCAGAGACCTGGACAGGGGGGTCTGGGACCCCAGCCCAGACCCCAGAAGGACATTGGCTTTGATCTCAGTCCATGGGAAAGGCTTCCTGCACTGCGGGAAGGATTGCAGGCCACAAAAGTGTGAAAGATAGTAGTTTAGCTTATCACAGGGTGAGGAAACAGTAGGTTTGGGTTTTTAGCATTGAAGTGAATGGGGGCAAGATGGAGGATTTGGGGTGTTGTCTCCTGCTTCTTCTTTCTTCTTCCCTCACTCCATTTTCAGCAGTGACGGTGGCACAAAGTAGTTTAATGGGGATTGGGTCAAGGTAGAGATGACCTGTTTAGTATAAGTGATCGGTATTGGCAAGTAATGATAAATAAAGAATACATAGCAATTAGTATAAAAGATAATGACTGCCCTGCTCGGGGGGAGTCACCAGATGCCTGAGCAGCTGCACAGACCTTTGTTGGGCACTGAGAAAATTGTAAGATAAGAAAAAATAAACAAAGCATGCAGCCTTGAAAAATCAGGACCTGAAGACTCCGTCTCTTTTTTTGCATTTGGCTCAGAGCTTTGCAGAGGGCAAAAGACTCTAAAACCACCTGAATCTCAGGGAAAAAACCCGACAACTTCTAGGCATGTTATGTAAGATGGTATCAACAACCTTACCGAGGACACACGCATTGGCTGTTTATCCTTGTCCACAAGACATGAGCCTCTGCCACCTCAGGGAATGTAATTGCCTTAGCAGGATTTCTTCTTCATAGATCCAGGGTAAGTGTCACTAAGCTTCTCATGACCTTCTAGGAGTTTGCAGACTGTTTCTGTGATAATTTCTGCAAACCGGTTTCTGAGATTTTTTTTTTTTTCCCCAACTGGTATAATCCAAACTCCTTGCCAGACTTTGTCCAACTTCCATACTTCCTGGTGATTCACTAGAAAAATTCATATGGATTTAACAAAATATAGAAATAGTATATTGTCTAACTCAGTAACTTCAACTTATTACTAAAATATCAAAAATTTCCTAAAGAGATTATTTGTATTATCTCCTTTTAATTATTCTTTTTGTCAGTAAAAGAAGTTGGTTTGTACACTACTGATACTCTTTATGAATGATCGGAACTTTTGCAATTAATATTTCTGGAACTAAGAATTTGTGTCATAATCTGTATTTTTTAGCTAGCATTGATTTTCTGTGTCACAGAATGGAACAAAGAAATAGATATTTAACTACTGCAAGGGAAATGTTACAGTGAAAGGTGATTGTGTGAACCAGAGGTCAGAGAAAAGTAAGCACTTTTAATCTTGGTTGATGGTTAACTTCAACATATGATAGGCCATATGTGAAAAAAAAATTAAACAAAAAAAGAGGGGATAGTGAAATTGCACTTTCTTCAAAATAAGTTTTTATGTGAAAACAAACCATAGAATTTATAGTTGGAATTCCAAAACAAAAAGATGAAAAGAAATCTCACTGGTTGTTAATAACTGGCTCTCAACTGTCTTAAAAAACAGCCATCCAACCCCAAACCTAGGAAGCATGCTAGACTAGTCCAGATGAACTAAACCATTCAGACATTAAATTATACAGAAAAAAAAAAAAAAAAAAAAAAAAGTTAATTGAAACTTCTGACTAAGAAACCTGATCACCTGTTAGCCTTCATGAAATAACCTGTAATGCCAACAAATAAATGCAATGAATCACTCTGAACACTTTCTGTGTTCTGTCTAGGAGCGTCATGTGAAGTGATTCCATTTCAAACAACATGGTGTCCTGGTTCCAAACTACAATTTATTCATTAGAATGTCTAGAGTGTTTATCAAATGAATAAAACCTTGAAATAGTATTAATTAAAGAACTGAAATAGAATTACTATAGAATACAGAATTAAATTAAAAATTACTAATTTAGAATAAGAGAGGGAAATAAGTTGTTCATATAACTTAACTTCTACCATGAACAAATATATAAGCAGCTGAGAAAATTTTACTGAATTTGGAACAGACATTTAATTTTTTTTGACAGATAGGAAGAAAGGTTAAGAGACTTAATTTGTATTGCTCATTTTTAAATTGTCTAAATTACCTACTGTCTTAATCAGAAATTCTAATTCATTTAAAAATGGGGCACAAGTAAAGCACCTTAGATCATGCTGGGGCCCGTATTTCTTCTTGTCTGGGATTCAAATCTTTGTTGTCACTGCTGTTCTGCAAAAACCTGCCTGTGTAAGCAGAGTAATTGTGTGGCAAAAGCAGACTCGCTTGAACCAAAGATGGGCAAGACGTACAAGATATACTATTATATTAATATGAAAATTTTTTTTTCTCTTATGAAAATTGGACATTTCAAACTGATAGAGAATAATGTAAGATAACATATTTGGAAATATGGCAATCTGGGGTAAAAAATCCATATATATTCAGTGCAGAAATCAAAGAATGAGTTTTATATAAATGTACACTTTTATCAGCGAAAATTTCAAAAACTAATAAAACTTCTCAGATTCTCATCGTGTTGTGAGGAAATTGACGATGGACTCATTGATAAAAAGGCAAAACAGATGGAAATCTGTCTTCAAATACAGTCACAGTTCTACTGTAACTGCTTTCTGACTAGGAAACCAGAAATCAGTGACAGTACTGAAACAGGAGGCTGTAAAGAGAAGAAACAGACTGCAAATACTGATGGTTTAATGGATATCTTAATTTCTGGATGCAAAAATTTTCTTAGTCCTGTCTGACAGTAAGTTTTTCTGAGCAACAATACAAAAAAGTATTTGATTGATTCTTGCATTCATTACAACCATTTTCTTTTTATTGTATGTGGAAGATACCATCAACATTCAAACTGGAGATTTGCTAGAAACGATGAAGTCATAGTGCATGTGGATCTGGGCCAAGACAAGGCCATGTGGTGGATAGTGCCAGGTAACCTACAGAACTGCCAGATAGGGAAGGATGGATCTTACCTGCCACCACAGCTGGGAATGATTATATCTCTTGGAAGGTGCTAAAATGATAGCAATCTGCATTGGGTTAGACTATGAAAAATTAGATATGAGGACTAAGACGTTGCTTTGTGTGTGTACAGTATAGCAGAAACATTTCATTAAAAAAAAAAAAAAAAAGAAAAAAAGAGAGCAAAGATACTCGTGAGTGGGATAAGTAAAGAAAAGGTACATTGAGATCTCTACCACACTGGCTTATCTCCTGTCTACATTTATGGAATTTTAAGCAAAGGTAGGAAGATTGTTGTACTGTTCATGGTTATTTAATTCAATTATATCATGTGGAGTATTTCTTATAGTAAACTGACATGTTCTCTTGTTCTCCTCCTTTCTTACAGCTGCTGGTATAACTCACAAGTTGTTTGGTGGATCATTATATTTAATATACTTTCAAGTGGTCACAAATATATGTAACTTAAATTTTATATCCCAAGACAGTCTGCCTAAATTTCCATTTGATAATGCCGTAAGACACTTAACACCTCTTGGTCTGCTTTTACCATGGGCAGGTTCCTGTAGGTTTAGTTTATAAAGTTTATAAAGTAGACAAGAAATTAGAAGTTGGTAAGACATGGTGGAGACTGAATTTAGGGTACAGCTATGCTTTAGCTATTGTATAGCCTTAACCAACCCAACTTATTAAATTCCTCAGCGTCTCATAAATACTTCTAGGTTATTTAACAAGATATATCAACTAATGATGAAAGAACAGAGCCTGGTATATTTATACTCTTCTTAGGCTGGGGTTTGCAACTCAAACATTCATCATTTGCTCCCCAACGGGAACCTTGCCATATCAAATATCACAAGAGGTCATTACCTGTGATAATTAGGTAAGATCTCAAACATTTTCTCTGTTAAGTCCTGGTTAAACTGCCTGTTCTGATTTTATATCCTTTCTGTCTGAAAAAAGGTATTCCATCCTCCTGGCTGTGCAGATGGCCATATGTCTCTTTTGTCACAGAACAGGAGTTTCCTTCCAGTAGCAGATTGGTCAAACATGGAAAAAATCCCACCCATTATAATCAAAAGCTTTTGGTATCTGGTTGAAGAGATTGTAACCATCCAAATCCAGGAGCCAAATTGTATCTTCCCTCCCCACAAACCACTTTAGGTTTGCACATTCCCCCCACAAGATGTGCATGGCAGCAACTGGACAGCTGGTGCAGATTTTCTTTCTTTTTACTCTGTACTTTCGAGGGACTGGACTGGTGTTCTGTTCAGGTTCCAAAAATGTAAGTTGGTACATGGGCTGGTGCGCTGCTGCTGCTTGCTCAGAGATGCAGGCTACCAGCTTCCATCTGGGTCATGACAACAATTTCATTCTGATCTCTGTACAGGCTTTTCTCTGAACAATTGTGTTCTCCTGAGAAAAGCTCTTGTTATTTTTGAGAGCCGGGTTTTAGATAGCCAGCTTGCTGCCACTCCACAGCTTTGAAGCTCTTTTCGGCGTTGTTCTTTCCTTAATAAATCTTCATTCTAGGCTGTAATGAAATTCAGTGAATTTTGTGGGTGAAATGAAGGTGAATCTATAGGTTAAAATTATTTTTTAATTGTTGTCTTTGTATGTATATATATACACACAGATATATCTATTTAAAACTACAAATGAAAATCCTGAGAATTTATGGATTTGGCATGAACTTCTATGAGCTAAAAAACAATTTCAGTCTCTTGGGTTTGCGTGTAAGATTTTGTTTTTCACTGTCAAATCCATTTCTACCTTTCTCTGGATTACTTGCTTTAGGATGAAATTGATGAGATACTATTAAGTCCTAGTGACAGTAAAGTTGCATTTTGACAATGGGTCTGTTAATAAAAACTCTCTTAAAATTTCAGATAGACTTGTCCTTTAAACATGTTTTTCCTCTACTATTGTCAGCGTACAATGCAGAGAAGGGTCATAATACCTACCTTAATTACATGTAACATAGTAAAAGTAGTAATTATCATCTACAAATTTTCACAGAAACAAGTATTAGTAACAACCAGACTTTATTGCAAGATGAATAATGTCTACATTAAATCTGGCCCCAAATGTTGGACTTTAGGGAGAGAACATGTATATAATTGGAGACCTTTTCTTTACACTGATTTGAACAAAATTTTATTATTTTTATGGCTTTTATCCTTAAGTTGTAAATACAAATGTTTAATCTATATTTCATTATGGGAGGCTATTACAACCTCTGCAAAGTATTTTTATTTAGGATGTCACAAAAATTTTAAAAATTCAAGGTAAAATTTTACCAAATCCCCTGTTTATTACCTTAAGAATATACCTCGTTACTTTTGAAGTTGAGAAAAGAGATACATAAATAGATTTTAATTCAAACAAAGAAATCACATTCACCAGTATCACAAAATCTTCTGGTAATAAACTGGTCCTCAAACTCTCTGGATTAATGTATTTTTGCTACTTTTAGTTCTGCAAGTTTTTATTTTCCTTCTGAGGGACTTTTGAGCTATCTGCTGTAAAAAGTATTTCTTGTAGATTTTCTTGCCTTTAGTTCTGCATACAGTCTGTGAGCCCATGGACAGTACAGAAATGAGATTTCAGGCAGTGTGACACTCTGTCTAGCTTGCTATCCTTTCCCAGGAGAAGATGAGGAACTGATGTAAGAGCAGCAAGTGGTACCCAGACATCTAAGCTGACTGTTCTTACCTCCAGCGAGCAGAAGAAAAGAGAAGCAGCATCAAGTGAAGGCTTAACAGGTCTCCTCTGTCTGATGATACCCTCTTGAGTTATCTCTCCTGGCAAGGTGGAAACTGAAGTTGGATTTGGGTCACTTCTTCAGCACCCAGTACTACCACTCAACTGTAAGCTCAGTTATTTTTTTCAGCCAATTTTTATTCCACATAATTAAAGCTTCTTCCGCTGTCTGTCTCAATATATTGAATTTTTAATTCCTAATGAGATGTAGTTTTCCTCATGGTACTACCAATTGGGGTCTTTCACACAGTCTTTCCTTTTTTACTCTAGGCTGACCTCAATGTTTAAAATTTATTTGAACTACTGTTACTAATTTTATTTCTTGCTATATATTACTGAAAAATACTAGTTACAAGTATTCATATATGTACCCCATAGAGAATATTTAGTATGTGCAGTAAAAAAAATGTTCATATTGAAGAGACCGTTCATGACGATTCACTATGTTTTCTCTTGGTTTCACAGCTTTGAAAACTAGCAGCCAGATTAGAAAATTCTCTGGTTTTCCTTCTTTTAAGGGTCAAGAGTTTCAATTATAGCAAATTAACTGTACTGATTTAGTATTTATCTGCCTGAGGATCTTTGTCATTCCATATGTAAAATGAAAATAAAGGGATACTTTTCATGAACTGTATTGATTTTGTCACAGTGAGATCTCTTTTAAAAAGCCATAACATAATTAATACTTCTCCTAAGTGCTTTAAGGGCATATCCCTGTCTTCAGTTCTAAGTTCCCCTGAGCCTTCACAACTCATCTGGCTCTTGCCTCTTAAAAAAAGAAAAACAAAGTTTTTAAGTATACAACTGTACAAATTTATTTCTGAAGGATGCAGTCTATTGATATGACAGCACATATGTGCAAATTTTGCTAACAGCTAGACAGGGTTAGCAATAAAATTTGTAACAAGAATTTCAAAATGACTCTGCATCTTGGGCTTTGAGAGAGAAATAGATAAAAAATAGCAATATCACATGTGAGGTTGGAATATACTGTGAAAATTGTCTGGTTCTTATTTAAAAATTTGCATTAAATTTGCATATGTGAGAAAAGATTAAATAACTTGATTTCCCATCCTCCCAAACTAGAAAGTCTTTGATTCAAAACTCTTCAGATAGCCTCCATTTTCAAGGAATAGGAAGTGTCAGTAAAGTAACTACAGAAAAGCCTTGCTGAAAAATAGACTCCATTTCTGTCATGCACATTCACTACTTGATAACAGAATTACAGAAAGAAGGAAAGGAAATCAAAGCTCAATGGAAAAAAAATATAAAAAGCCTTATTTTCCATTTAAATTGTCTCCTTCAGATTTGCCAGTCCAGAACTGTTGTGTGTTCTTTTGGGTGTCTGTGTCTCAAGTTTTGGAAAAGAAAAGCTTTGGCATTTCTTGTGCTCAGAACCCCTTTTCGTAAGTTTTAATATTTACTGACCAAACAACTTGTATGTCTAAAACAAGAAAAACAACACAAAAAAGTTCACAGAATAATGTTTTTACTCAAATAGATCAGAGTAAGATAACATTTTTATGAAAACTGACTCCCAAGATTTAAATATTTATGTTTCAAAAATTATCAAATTGTTCCTTCTCCTGCTGCACTGGAGCTGTGTTTTGGCTTTGCAAGGTATAATCTCCCCCATGTTATATGTAACTGCAGAAATTGGCAAAACTATAACCAAGCACTTTGATTTCTTCTTGGTTATGATAACTGCTTGTCTAACCTCACACTAATGTATAGGGTATAGGGTTAGCACCCATCTCTCTAAAGGTAGATTGCTGAGACTGACACAGCTTTGTCCTGAAAGGAGAAAAGTGAATTTATAGAAATCCTGAACTAAAAATTAATGAATGAATTGGTTGCAATCAGAGGTTTTTGAACACTAAAGTGCCTTTAGCATGAGCAGACAGGGGACACCCAGAAAAGCCTCTATAACAGTTGCTAACTTTTTATTTTTCCTCCTGTATAAAAATTGTTATACAGCTTCCTGCTACAAAAGATAGGCTGGTTGTTCTCAAATTGTATTTCAGCTGCAAAGTAATATATGCATTTGAGGAGCTTGCTTTTTTAACAAATATGGTGCTATCTGTTATTGTGTTAGAAAATTGCATGCAAAAAAAAAAAAAAAAACCTTGCATGATTGCAGAGCAAAACCATGCAACCACAATACCCAGTGTTGTCTCAAAAACTTTGCCAAATGTCTATTATTAAAAATAAGTAAATGGATATGATTGAGATTTCAGGGACTGAGCAAACATGATCTTCTCTCTTCCATTCTGCCTTTCAAAACAGTGATCTCCTTGCCTCAAAACATTTGAGGACTGGTTTATTTTAATCCTGTACCATTGTCACTGAAGATGGCAGCTTTCAGCCTTTAATTTAAACAAATACCCATGTGTGCTGCAAGTCAGAGTCTCTGAAATTACTGTTTGTTCATAGTCAACCTGATCTGCTATTCAAGAAAGATCAAATTGGAAAAGAACACCTGCAGAAAAACACTACAAGGATAAACAGGTGTTTATCCTGCAGACCCTGATTTAGTGTTGGGTGTTTTCCCCGAGATTCAGGTGGTTTTAGAGTCTTTTGCCCTCTGCAAAGCTCTGAGCCAAATGCAAAAAAAGAGACGGAGTCTTCAGGTCCTGATTTTTCAAGGTTGTATGCTTCGTTTATTTTTTCTTATCTTACTATTTTCTCAGTGCCCAACAAAGGTCTGTGCAGCTGCTCAGGCATCTGGTGACTCCTCCCGCGCAGGGCTGTCTATCTTTTATACTAATTGCTACGTATTCTTTATTTATCATTACTTGCCAATACCTATCACTTATACTAAACAGGTCATTTCTACTTTGACCTAATCTCTTTAAAATACTTTGTGCCACCATCACTGCAGAAAATGGAGTGAGGGAAGAAGAAAGAAGAAGCAGGAGACAACGCCCCAAATCCTCCATCTTGCCCCCATTCACTTCAATGCTAAAAACCCAAATTTACTGTTTCCTCACCCTGTGATAAGCTAAACTACTATCTTTCACACTTTTGTGGCTTGCCACAGTGCAGGAAGCCTTTCCCATGGACTGAGATCAAAGCCAATGTCCCTCTGGGCTCTGGGCCGGGGTCCCAGGCCTCCCTCTCCAGGTCTCTGACCCTCCAGGGCAGCCAAAGGAATGCCCTGGACTCAACAATTTAGGACACTAAAAATTTTTGGCCCATTCAATCCAGAAAGAGAAGAGGGGTGTATATTGTTCTTTATCACTTGTTCAAGTGAATAAGCACCAGGGAAAGCAAAGAGCTAATGAAGTTTAAGGATGATTTTGGCAAAAGAAAAAATGAGTATAAATAGTCTATGAATAAATTTGAGGTAGATATTAGAGGAAGCTTTCTGGCCATTAAGAAATTTATGTTCTGAAAAAAGCCTTTGAACTAGAACAACTGTGAAAAAAAGTAATTAGTTATAAGAAAGAATTACTGCTATTTGTTATTTGCAGTTCCACTGTTATGTGCAGTTTCCAAGGACTGTAAAGATGACACAAAATACCTTGTCTAGCCCACTTCCTCTTGGTGTGATACACAAAGTGCACAGTTCATACATTCTGTGAGCCACATTGGCTTGCAGGTCTCAGACCTCCACTTAAACCACTAGGAAAGATTTGTAGACATTGGGAAACTGGAGGATATCATGCACTATTACGTAGAGGGACTCATTATTTCTAAGTCTTTTAACAGAAATACATGTACTATTACAGAACTGTACATCTATATCTTACCCATCAATCCTATAGCTGATAAATACATAGAAAAAAGATGTGTTTAAATCACAAACATCTCAATATTCGTGATTTAAATCTTGCAAGAGAAAATTACCTTTAAAAAATCTTGCTCTGCTGTTACAATATATAGTTTAGCTTATAAACTATTATTAAGTTCATCATCCAAAAACCTGAGTATGTCTGTAGGAAGTCCATTTTTCTTGTACATAAACATATAGGGCAAGATTGTCAGTAACCTAAAAGCTTCTAGCTCTGCAAAAACACAGGTGGAAATTATGTATTACATATTTTATAGAGCAGCTTCGCAGACACACTGCTGCATAAAAGAGTTTTGCAATGTGTGAATTCAGGTTTGCAGTGAAGACTTCACTGCCAAAGCCAAGGGCTCTTGAAGCCAAACATTTACGTTTCCCTTTGAAATGTCTTATAGCTCAAATATTGCAGTAGTGGCACACTGAAACATCTTATATAAGAGTCATTAAAGGCAAAATTGAAACTATTGTCTGAGGGGACCTTTAATATTCATGAAGAAAGAAATATCAGAAAGTACCAGTTGACTAAATATAGCTCTCCTATAACTGAACATTGGAGAAAAGTACAATTATTTCAGATGTAATTTAATGAACAGTAATCAACATTACTGATGTTATAGCATAGATTGTGATCATTCACATTAACAGCATAAAAAATGTAAGGTATAGCACAACACAATTTATTAATTAAACTTCATGAAAACAGTGACTTGTGGATAAATATTCACAAAAAAAACCAACCCAAATATAGGGTGTTTTAATCAGTTACAGATGTAAAACAAGAACTTAACTGGAAACCCAAATGATAAACAGGCAATGGAAAACTAAAAACTCTTTGACCCTTTGCTACTAAAACAGTAAAGCTTTAACAAAGTGACCTGAGAATCACCTGGGAAAGTGAATAAGACAGGATGAGATTTTTTGGATGTCACTTATTACAAAGGAGAGGAACAAAATGTAAGGGTTGGCACAGAGGCAAAAGAACACTCTTAGAAGAGTGATGATTTGCTTTCTTCTTAAAATAACAATCAAGATAAGAAACCGAGCATAATTCATAATTCTTGGAAAAAACAGAACAGAACACAAGTTAAAGAAAATCATATGGGATGTCAAGTCCTTTATAACAATGCATATAAAGATGAAGATGTAGCAATCTGTTCTTGTTTCTCCTTATTTAGAGAGTTTTTCAAGTGATTCTGGAAAAGGATCACCTTACTGTGTCAAGAGCATTAAAATACAATTTCAGACATCCTGCATTTAGTTTTTTTCTTTGTCAGTAACCCAATATAAGCCCATGTCAGCGTATTAGGCAGAAGCTAGCAGACGAAGGGCTGTGACTGCCCAAGTAACACTTGAGAGAATAACTTACTGTTCCCAGTGCCAGTCACATACTTTAGGTCATTTGGCATAGATATTCCCCCCAGAACTGTCATCTCTTCAACAGCAGAAACAATTCCATTGCATTGAGAGACTCAAATAAAATTCATGCATTGCCAGTATTATGTGACACAGATAAAGTTAAACCACCCTACAAAACATGCAGAGCTTGCTCTCCAGTGGAGATCTCAGCTCACAGAGACAGTGTGTGATCCAAGTCTAACTCTGTGCCTTTCTTTTGCTTTCTACTCATAACAACCCTGAACTCCCTTTCCAGCTCACCAGGGGACTGAGCCCTTTGCTTTCAGGTGAGCCCTGCTTTGGAGTTTGTCACACTTTTAAGTGTGATGTGAAGCTTAGCACACTGCCTCTGGAGGTAGGCTGCCAGTGGAGCTGCTATTAGTGCCTAGCAATGCCAGTGAGAAAAGAAGCACAGAGCTTTGCGGTGTCTCTCTCAGAGTCCCAGCTCCGTTTTTGCCTCGGCTAGCTTGAGAGACAAACCACAGTTGGAATGATTTTTCCCAGGGCCTTAAAGATCCCAGAGCAGCTGTGAATATTTTCCTTTAGAGAGAGCAGGCGCTTGCTGATGGCAAAAGGAAGGGTCTGCATTGATCTGGGGGGAAATCAGGGCTTTATTCAGTCTTTCTCCTCTGGTCCTGACCCTGCCGGGTCCAGACCCCAGCCATGGTCCCTGACCCCAAGCCAAGAGGAATTTTCCATATTGTTTCCTGGCTTTTATCCAGGAGGAAGGGGCTAGAGGCAGGGACAAGCCACTACCCAATCAGGGATAAGGTGGGAGTGAAACAGAGTTGGATTACATTCCAGTGTGGGAGGATGGGTGGGGAAAAGGAGCAGCGACAAACCTCGTGATACATTTTCCAGGGGAACAGGGGGTACAGAAGAAACGATTACAAAACCCAATATAAAAATGAAATATAATATAAACCCAAATAATGCACAACAACAGAGCTTGGAAAAGATCACCTGATGCTTTAACCAGAATTGTCCATTTATATCTTCCAAATGAACAATTTAATAATTAAATTGGAACAACTGTCAGGAATTCTTTAAATTAAAGTGGGAAAACCATTGGCTAATACAAAAATTGTACACATACCATTCCCCCAGGGCTGCAATAAAAACATCTGAAATGGTGTTCGGTGTTTACATCTCTCTGCATGGTCCTTTGGCTATTTCTCTACACCTGATTGAGTGCTTCAAGTAAAGTTCTGGAATATGTGTACTATTAAAAGGTTGATCCTTAAGTATCAGCCCAGGAAAGGGCAAGGGATACTTTACTATGCTTTGTCCTGTGACTGATGATGAGCTAATTCCTCTAACTGCTCAGTACTTTATAAAACTTTTTCTCTGGTGATTTGTTTTCATCTTCTTTTTAAAAATATTTGATGAAAAAGTCAAAATGCATAATATTAATAAAGCTCTGAATATTAAGGCAACAGCTAAATTGCTGTATTTGTCTCTGAGAATGGGTGTTAGAATGAAAATTTGCATTGAATGATCCTATATGCTCTTCTATACAACAAAGGTTAAAAAAATTGCAGAAATTAAACCCTTCAGACAAATGACAATAAACACTTTATTTTATATAATAGAAGTGTCTGGAAGACTTAGTGAAGTCTAAAAAGAAAAGATGCAGAAATGAGACGATGAAAAGTCAAAATAAATTAAAATAAGATTGGAAGTTGCATAAACAGTAGCAACTACTTTGCTGAGTTAAGAAGTTCCCTGAAGATTGACTAGAACTAATATTTGTTTTGGTTAGGAACTAAGAAAAAATGATCACAAAGTTATTTTCTGATGGATAATATTTAGTTCCCTTTAGAATTCTTTTCTTCAGAGAGAATGTTGTAAAGGGGATTTGAAGTAAAACACACAAGTGGTCCCACAGGTCTTTCTGACTACTGCAGCATGTCTGTTGTGCAGGCGAAGAAGACACAGAAAAAGTCAGCAAAGAAATATAAGGAAAGAAACACAGAACAGAAAATGGTATGCACTAAAGATTTTTCTACACATGTACTCTGCCACAAGATACTTACCAAGTCTGTGCTCTCTGAGCCACTGTTGCTTCCAGCTAAGTCTTAAATTCACCTGCAGAGATTTCAATTTGCTCGTGTTGGAAGGCCCGATAAAACTTAGGTCTTCAACTGAAGGCTTAAATGTTTGCTAAATTTCATATAGCTTCATACATTCTACAAGAACTTTATTCAAATGAAATAACAAACATTTCATAGTTCAGTCTCATTAATCCAGTGAACTGGTACCCTGTGATCAGGGTAAGAGAGTACTAGAAATGTAGAAATGGTAGAAAGGGACTGCAGGCTTCAGGGAGAGTTATTATAGCTCTGCTTTACTGTATAAAACACGTGTTAAGTTTATCAGAGATTTTAACACTTCAAAATTTAAAAAAAGCCAATTAACTGCTGGAAATTTCACCATCACTTCAGATATCATTCATCACAAATTATGAATGCAGAACTTGCAGTAACATACAAGTAGGAGCTGAGTCAGATGAAAACTAGAATCTCTTCATATTACTTATGTTCAAATTACTTTTCTTAATTGTGGGCTCGGATGCTTCTTGAGAGTTGCTAAAAACATGATGGAATTTTGCTGAGACATGAACAGAAAAATACTCGAGGGAAAGGTTAGTGTGAAAGCCTCTGCAGAATGAAGAGAACAGAGGAGAAATTCTCTCCTAGGGGTCAATAACAGGTAATAACCTGTTATACCACACGATACACTTTCTTTTTCCTAAAGCTCTTCAATCATACTCTCCTACCCAGAAACACTTACCTATTAAGACCTACATTTTCTTTCTGTTCACTTACATCATCACTGGGAGACTAAGACCTTTATTTAACTTTCATGTACAGGGAGCAGGAAAAATGCCGTATTATTCCTGGTGTAGACCTCTCTCTCTGTAATAGCTGGTATATCCTTCACTCTGCTTTCTTCCTGTTGCCTGTGAACTAAGGACGACAGGCTCAGCTCTGACACTGCGCGGATCCAAGACCTCAAACTACTGAGGAAGATCTCTGAGCAAGTTCACAGAAGAATAGGTGTGATTGCGACATGCAAAGCAACCACACGGAGATGAGAGATTTGCAGGGCAAAGATGTTTCTCTGAGAGAGCCCAAGGCTGAGCCAAGGCCAAGAGCTCCCCTGCCTGTTTATTTCTTACTTTTTATACATTTGTGGGTCTGGCTGTGGATTGGCTTCTGGAGTTTTCACCTCCCAGCCGAATGGCCAGACCAGCTGTCAGTTACAATTGTTTTCAGGTTAGAAATATGCAAACAAAGGACAGGGAATGAAAAACAAAGGATTTGTTTATGTTACATGTGTGAGAAAGGCAAAAACTGTTCCTAATATTGTACAGAAGCTAAAAAGACTGACTCCATCTTATGAACAATCAAAAGGCTTTTAAAAACTCAGGAAAACCAGGGTGACAAATAGGAAATCAAGAAATTATGCTGTCAAGATGAAATCCTTATCAAATCAGGGAGCCAAGAAAGAGATTCCTCCATGGGAATGTAGAATATCTATGGGAATAAAACCCTGTGAAACTGGCTGGGTTTGGGTTTTTGATCATCACATCAAGTTATCAACCTGTGTTGGTGAGCTGGTTGAAAATTACATCTCAGCAACAGGGAAGAGCCACCTTACAGCTGCTACAGAGGTCATCAGTTTCCCATTTGGCAGGGGTTCTCTGGGCAGCAAACACTCTTCAGGTGTTGTGTCAGAGGCAGTGAGTGCATGGTTAGCCTGACAGATTGCTGAGTCCTAGACATCTTTTGTATATTAATCAATAAGCATTTGCTTAATACTTGTAAATTCTGTATATTCTGTTTTCAGAGATTCTTAACACACAGCTAAAGTCTGGACAAACTGATCCAGAAGAGAAGATCTATCACTGGAAGCTTTCTTGTGACCTGCCGCTTCTACTGCACTTGTGAAAAAGACTCCGCTCTTTTTCTACAACTGAGACACTGAAATATATTTGGAATTGAGCTGAAGACAGCCAGATGTTTAATACCGTCTATGACTTGGATCAGTGAGCATGTTTGGAGAGATAGTAAGGATTATTACACCCAGCTGAAGCTTCAAGGAGAACTGGTATTAAGCATAAACTATCATCAGAATTTGCTCAAGAGGACAGGCAGTTAATAACACTTCTATTCTTTTGAAGAGTGCCAATTTTTTCCCTCCTTTATTTTCAATGCTTCACAAGACAGTTTCACTTTTCAAACTGAAGATTCATTATAAGATGGTCAGAAGTATTGAGACAAAGGAGAATGGTATATTGGATCATCAACAGACAAAATGCTCTGTTATCAAAAGGCTTTGAACTTTAGGCAACACCACTTTTTTTTTTTTTTTTTTTTTTGGTGGCATTTTGCGGTTGTTTTGAGAAAAGTAGGAGTTTGAAACAGTGTTTGCATTAATGTTCTCATCTACAACATTCTTAACTACTCAAAAGAGAAGCAGCTTAAATGTTTGGAGAGGCTAATTATTAGATATGTACCCCAGTTCATGATGAATTCCATTGTAATTAATGGAATGTAAATATTTACCGATATCATCACTCCAGTAGTAACATTCTACCTATTAAAATTCTTCTGCAGCCTGTGACGAGTACTGGTTTCTACACAACACAGAGTATCTAAGGTCTCACTAAGGAAAAGCAATATACCATTGGCAAATCTTTTATGGAGAAGAGGCCCATATATTCTCTCTATTTTCAAAACTGCATTGATCATTTCTAAATAAATAATAAAAAGGTTATTTAGAGTTCCCCTAGGTTTAATTCCTGATTTTTTTAAAGAAAATGATGATTGTGAATTTTTCTTTTGAGAAACTTAGCATGGTATCCTCTTGTCCCTTTAAACATTTTTGAAGTTTTTCAATTTCAAATATATCCCCTTTGAAAACTCTGCTATTCACCTGTATATGCTAAATAACTAACAATGCTGCTTGAAAAGCACTTTACATGTTCAAAGTGCTATGTAAACATTCACTACTGAAATTATTTGTAGACATTAAACCTGGAAGGAACACTCTAATTTGTTGGGATTTTTTTTAGTAACTCTGTTCCTCAATTAGGTGCCATTTTCTAAGTTTTCACTTAGAAAACCTGTCCCTGTCTGAGAATGGTCTCCACAGTTTTAGAATTGAACTGACTTAATGTAAACCAGTTATCCGTTTAAAGGCAGCCTTGCTTCATGGATATCACATTTTCCTTCAACAATCTTCTTCCTTTAAGAGGCACGTGCCAAGGATGTTAAGGAATAGATTTGCAACTGGAAGGCAGGAAGTGCTTATTTAGAAATTTTATTATTCTCTGCCCTCAGTGAATAGTGACCCTCAGTAGCATTTGACCTAAGAACAATGAAAAGTTAAGTTTTATAAACAGATGAAATGCTACAATTTGTACTGTGTACCTTTCAAGGCTTTTTAAATAAGTTTTTGTAGGTGTAATGATGCATCTTTCACTTGATTCATGAATTCCTTTGTTAACCCTAAGCCATCTTTTGATGGGAGATAGTAATTGAGAAGAAAAAAAAAAAAAAAAAAAAAAAGAAAAAAAAAAAAAAAAAAAAAGGCATTTTGTATTTGCAGGCTGGGATACAACACAGTTTATGGTAGCTCACAGGTCCCTCAGTATTCACCGTGGATGTTGCTTCGCAGTGTTGTGCCAGAATTTCATTCAGGAAAAAAGACTGACCTGGGCTCTGCATGCTTACACCTTCCTGTACTTCAGGAGTTATCAGAAGAATCACCAGGGAGGGCTGTCACATGGGAACCCTTGTACTGAGAAGTCAGGTACGAAAACATTCGTCTGAGGTAAATGAAACTGATGTTTTCAGCTTGTCTAGCTCAAGATTAGAAACAAAACTGTCAGAAAAATGTTGATTCCAGGACTAGAGTTTGAACCTTTTGAATTTTGAAAGGCTTTTCTGGCAGTTATTAATACGCACAGCTTTGACATGATAGCTGTTTCTGGTCACTGCCAGCAGTCTCTGGTTACCACAGAACAAAAGTTCCTGTTTCGTCTGTGGAAACACAGAAACGTCAATTCAGTGTCTCATTCAGGCTAATCACAGGAAGCTGTCATCCAGAACATTCCATTATTACTGAGACTGAAATAATGGTGATCTTAAGCTCAGATCTTTTAAAGGAAAATTGATGTATTTCTCAGAAGGTGGCTACAACCATAAACCCCAAATATAATGTCAGTGGAACAACTGGCCTCCTTCTCGGCCAATATGTAATGTCTGAAAATTACTACACCCAGACACCCTTGTCCCACCAAGCTGTCATCAAACCGCTTCTTAAATCAAACAAATCTAAATTTCTTCTAAATTTCCCTTGACAAAGAACATATAGAGTATAACAAGAACTTTATAGTCCTGCAATTTCTGTCTCATTTTAGCAGGCTCTTTCTCTTATATAAAAACTACCGTTTACTGACGTTATGAGGATCCCATTAATTAAATCTTCTCTGGATTTCATTTTGTTATTTTCCTTTCACCCCATAAATACCATCCAACAACTACTGAGTATTTGTCGACAACAAATGCTCACAATTCCACAACAATTTGGCTGACAAATCAGGAAAATTCTTTCAGAGACATCCTCATTTTCCCCAAAAGATCTAATATTTAGTTGATTTTGACTTCTCCATGCATTGAATTTCTTGTTCACAATTTTTAGACCATCTACTACAGTTCAGATATAATTTAAACACACACTGAGTAACATGGAATCATGCCCAAGTGTATGAATTAAGCATGTGCACTGGGGCCTTTGATTGCTTCTTAGTCTGTTCATAAAGCCTCCAGATTGGCACAAGCTCAACCTGGCTGCTATCTTTAGACTGATTTCACAGAGCTTTCTGCTTCTGTTCCAGGGTGCACAGCTACAGGAGGAATAACGTCTTCCCTCCTAAGGAAGGAGAACCTACTGCAATCACATTGCCTTTCTGCCTACTTTCTCACATAAGTGCCAAAATGGTGGTGGGGTTTTTTTTTTGTTTGCTTTCATTTGGTTTGGTGCTTTTTTATGAACTCTAGATCATTAAAAATTCCAGGACTTTAATGTTAAAAATATATCTTCTAGGCTTCATAGGCTAGAACTGCGGTGTCCAAAACTAGCACCAATCTTTGTGACAAATGCTCTAAGGTGAAGAGCGTTATTTTTAGAACCAGGTCAGTGAATAATTAAGGTAAAGGCAAACCCAGCCTCATCCTTGTTAACCTCTGTTCTGGTTTTGTTTGCAGTAG
Source organism: Hirundo rustica (assembly GCF_015227805.2). Lineage (NCBI taxonomy): Eukaryota > Metazoa > Chordata > Aves > Passeriformes > Hirundinidae > Hirundo > Hirundo rustica. Next base: position 43,588,363 of record NC_053455.1, on the reverse strand, counting down.
AATTAATCGTCTTCATAGTAGCTGATATGAGGCCATGTTTTGGATTTACAGTGAAAACAGGACTGATAATGTAGAGAAGTTTTTGTTATTGCTGAGCATGGCTCACACAGAGCCCAGGCCTTTTCTGTTTTCTGCTGCCACACTGGTGAGGCATCTGGGGCTACAGGACCACATGCACATGACCCAATTGAGCACAGGGATATTCCATACTGTAGGACATAAGTAAATACAGCTAGAAGAAGAAGCAATATTCAGAGTGGTGGCATTTGCCTTCCCAATTCCCCATGTCCCATGGTGGAGCCCTGCTGCCCTGGAGGTGGATAGATGCCTGCCTGCCAATGAACTCAACGGGCATTTAGGGGGACGGTCCATAGACTATTCTGTGTGTAGGTCTATCAAAGGTCAGGAAGTCACAAATGGGATGGAATAAGGAGTAGAAATTGTCCTGGTTTTGGCTGGGACAGAGTACATTTACTTTGTAACAGGTACAGTGATATGGTTCAGATTTAGTTTGAGAAAAATGTTATTAACACACAGATGTCTTGGCTTTTGCTATTTAAGTCAAGGGCTTTTAAATGTCTCATGTTCTGACAGCGAAGAGTTGCACAGAACACTGGGAGAGAGCATAGGAATGACAGCTGACCTGAACAGACCAAAGGGGTATACCATACTGTAGAATGTCGTGCTCAGTATATAAACAGGGAGAGTTACACAAAAAGGGTAAAACTTACACAAAAGTTCTTGGGAACAGTCCAGGTATTAATCAGTGGGCAGTGAGCAATTGTATTGTTCATCTCTTGTTTCTCTTGTGTTCTGCTATTCTCTTTGTCTCCTTATCATTACTATTATTACTGTTTAATTTGTAGTATATTGTATTATTAGTATTATTATATTTTGTATTAATTATGAAATTATTCTTATCTCAATGCAAGAGGTTTCCCTTTTCTTTCTGATTTACCTCCACACAGTGCAGAGTGTGTGTTGTGGGGGAGACAAACGAGTACCTGTGCGGTATCTAATTGCCAGCTGGGGTCGAATCTCAGATGTTCTCCTACAGCTGATTGCAAAACTTTTAAAACACTAATAGAAGTTCAACACTTCAATAAAGAAATAAAATGAAAAAAATGCAATATAAGAAGAGTGAGCTCTTTTGCTTCAAGGGATTTTATATTTTAATGTTTTCCTTTGTGACAGGTAATTCTCCGACCTCTTATACCCGCACCATTTCTTACACACCCATAGATTTCAATTCTACTAGGAAACTGCGATAATGAGCAGCATTTAGGAGGTGCCTTACAGACCTGAGTAAGTGGTGGTCATTTAGGAGGTGCCCTCTACACTGTTCCAAGCAATGTTTGGTTCAGGACAGGCAGAACACAATCTTGTGTGCCAAATAAGGTATGGGTCTTCTTAAATAATCACCAAAGAGGTCATAAAATGCTAAAGCTTTCCATAAGCATTATGCACCACCTTCTCAACACCTGATAACATCTATTTGCATTCAAAAGGGGGGTTAAAGGTGAAAATCACACCATCAGCTTACATCTGCATCAGCAGCCAAAGGAAGGGACAGAGACTTCTGCATAAAGAGATCAAGCCCACAGATACCTTTGCAGTAGGTCGAAATTCTCATTTTTTCTTCTGTTGACTTGTATGCAAACAGGGATATCCAGCCAGTCACATTAGAGCCCCAGCCCCTTTTAAAATGTTCTCCAAAATCCTTGGGTAGAAGGTGATATGGAAGGAATTACTCTGTATAAAAATACTTAAAGCTAGAAAAGTCATTGCCTACTTTAAATTGCACTCTCCTGTTGATATTTTTTACAGAGATGGATGTAATTAAATCAGCAATACCTGTTAATTGTGAAGATAGACAAAACAGGCTCTTATAGGAAAAAAATATAAGAGATTATGGTTGCCCGTCTCACTCACCTCCCTTCCCCATTTGCTCTACTACACAGATTTCTTCAAAGCAAGCAGAATATATCTGGTGTCCCCATTGAATGAAAGGGTTATTTGTGTACAAGTGGAGAAAGCAGATGGTTTATTTCATTTGTGAAAACCCCTTTTCACTCTCAGCTGGAAATGTTGAAAAGTGGGAAAAAATGTCAGTTATGCTTTCGGTAGAAAAAAATCTCATTGCTCTTGGCAGTGACCTCAGCTTGGAAGAGGAGGTGTTAGCCTTGCATCATTTCACAGCAATGGCTGATCAGGAGTGGCATTAACCTAACTTTAATAGAAGCTCATTTTAGCTCTCTCTGCCAGAAAAGAGTCAAAGTGACATGACACATATGAATGGTACAACAATGCAGAGATTACATTAAATAGGAAAAAAAAAAAAAAAAAAAAGGAAGAAAGGAGGAAAAAGAAAAATGTTAGACCTTCTTGAGGGCTCAGGTCAGAATATATATAGATGGAATATTAACTACAATACTGGAAGTTGTTTGCCAGCAGTACTATTGAAATTGATGTATCTTGAGACCTTGCCATTATAGTTTGGAGACACCACCTTAGATATATAAGTAATTAAAAATCATAGCTTACTCGAATACAATTCAATAATAAGCAACATCATGCCTTGGCTAGGAATTATTTTAACAGAACATTACCAGCATTTCTGTCTAAGCAAAAGAAAAAGGAGGCACTTGAGATATGGCATCAGCTTTTTGTAAAAAGTGTGAAGGGAATTTTTCTCTTACTGCAGTAGATAAAGTATACTGGAGATAGAGAGGGTCTTACTTGATATTTAATGAGGGAAAATTTATATTTCATTACATTAAAGATTGGTGGTAACACAGATGACGCACTCTGTTAATGCTCTTAACTCATAAATAACAGCTGTTTCAGCTTTTGCTAATTCCTCTTTTAATCCCCTTTCTTTCTTATACAACTTGGAAAAACATTGCATGTAGTCCTGCCATTTATATTAGTATTACCTTTACATGAGGTTTCTTTCCTGTGCAAGAACTCTCTCTCCTTTATTTCTACAAATAATTACAGGCTCATTACCAGCATTGCCCTCTCCTCTGCTTTCATTGCCTTCCCTGAAACCAGCCATTTGTTGAATTTCATTAGCATTAATACATACAGGACAAAGCTTAAGAGTTTCTGTTACCCTGATTAGGACTAACACATCACACTTTGTAGGAGGTCAGAGGGGGTGAGTTTCTTTAGCAGATTTTTCTGTTAATAAAATGAATTTGATAATTCACCAGAAAGAGCTGCTGCTGAAAGTTGCGTTGCGTAAGCAACCATCACCAGGAAGTGTGGAGGGGTAGTACTTTTGCTTTTTTTGAGCAAAACACTGATTTTGGAAGTGATAAATATATACTGTTCCTATTGGTTTTCAGTAGTAGATGTCAACACCAGCAGTGAAAAAATTAATCCAGATCTGGTAAGTTCTTAGTGTTAAGACTGACCTATAAAAGGGCTTTTGCAAGTAGAACTGGGCAAATATCAGAGGACAGTAAATTTCCCTGGAAGTGCTTTCAAAGTTTTTCTGCAGTTATTTTTAGTATTGACCGGAAATTAGTTCTCACTGCATGAAACCTCTTGAAATATGAAGATTCACAACAGGTGACTCGAATACTTGGTTTTAATTTTTTAAAATAATTCCTTCATCTCCTTCAGGCTTGAACAATATTTTAAAAAATAAATGCTTTAGCTAAGAGAGCACAAAAAGTTTTCCTTATCTCTTCTTCTCACAAAGAAAGTCATAGATGAAAAAAAAATTTCACTGATGCTAGAACCCCACAGTCCCACTAGGGCAATACATTCTATCAGGTCAAAGAAACAATCTCAATGACCTTTTGAGTAATGCACAATGAGTAAAATATTACAATTTGTCCCAAACTATCTTCAAAGAACTATCTCTATATAACATCTTTCAGAGATTATCCCTATGCGACGGAAAGAATGGCCAACTTCAAATGATAATTTTATTTGTTCAGTGTTACTGAATTTCCAGACCACAAAGAGCGCGGTTTGAAGATTTATAGCCATTTAGCGAACTCTGCAAACAGCAGTTCTGCATTTTGCATATCTGAAACAGTATGACTGTGTTTATCACAGGCTCTGTCATTATAAAGAGCTAATTGCCAAAGTCAGGTTTTGAGGCAGAATGTATAAGCCCAGCAACAATGAAAAATCACATAAAATATTTTAGTTTGGGCTCATGTCTAACTCTGATCTAAAATTACTGTGAGGTCCAGTGATTTCTAAGCCATATCAAATAGAAAGAAGGCTGGCATGAAACCCATGGACATCCATGGTCTTGTGTGTGCAACCCTGTATAAAGCCAACTCCTGAAAAGTTGAAGGACAGCTTTTGTTTGCACAATATTGGACAGTGGTCCATTAGGGGGAATAACAGTGGCTTTGTTGTAAACCAATTTCCATATATTTACGTTCCTGTCACAGAGTTCAAAAGGGTTTGTTCTGGCATGGAAAGCTGGCAGAGCAGAAGCAAACTAAAAACACTGTTTGCCAGTTCAACTGCTTCTGCTTGTGAATAAAATTACCGTAAAAGACATGGGATAGTGATTATACAGCCTACAGTATCTTGTGAGAAGAAACTGTGACAATATAGGGATAACTCAACTGTGTTCATAAGGGTGTATTGCAGTTCAGAGTTTTCTTTTTCTTTTCACAAGACTGGCCTTGCTATAAATGATCTCTAACAAAACCTATTGCTGTTCTATTAAATACCTGGGAGCTAAAAAGCTTTCCCAGCTTTCTGGTGGGACTTGATGAATCTGGATAATCATTTCCATCAGCATGTCCTGTTTCCTGACTAAAACCAAAACATAATCCTTGGTTTAGTCTGAGTCTCTCCCCATGCTGAAGCCTTCTGTAAGCCAGTGGAGTTTCTGTGTGTATTGGGAGCAGGCATGGAGGAGTGCTTTGCAAAATCCTGCCGCTTTTCCTTATCCTTATCCTATACAACAGCTTCATGGGGAGTTACAGTTGTTTCTCATTTTACTCACTTGGCAAAATGGCTGCTTGAACATCAACACTTTGAAATGCATACCCTGGAGTGTATAATAGGCAAAATTCTGAGTCAATTTTAGATGTTACTACTGTCACCATGGGGTATTCTTCCTTTGGATGAGGACAAGAAATCAAACTGCAGTTATCTCAAAGCATTAACCACAACAGGCATATCAGAGAGTATTTTCATTTTTGGTCTTGATGTTCTTGAGAATCATCTCTTTAGTGGTGTTTGTAAACGTAGTGTAAAGTTTAATGATCCAGGCTCTGCTGAAGACTTGCCACTCTGCCATTCCTCTCAGATAATAAGATTTATGCTAAAAAATTTATGATTTTGTCTCATCTAAAATAAAAAAGCATGTTGTGCTTGTCACTGCATGTTCTGTTTCTCTCTCTCCTCCAATATTCTTGGTAAATTGTGACTACTCTTACCTGGGAAAACTGGGACTTCTAACTAGAAACGAGTTAGTTTTTCTGGTTCACTAGTTCTAATGCCACAATCAAATTCATAACACAGATTCAAAACTGACATGTATTTTGGCAATCCAGGAAGAAGAAATTTGCTATTAATAGTTGGTAGACCTGTGCTTCAGCGATGTAAATTGGTCTCCAGAGAAGTTCAGAAAAAGACAATAGTCACTACTACCACAAGCACCTAGGGGTCTGTGAGGCAGAAATTATTCTCAAAAGCTGAATTTAGAAACATCCCGCCCCTTATGCTGACTTGGTCAGAAGTTTGTTTTGTTTTCCACTCTAGCTGACTATTGCTAAACCTGGTATACTTCCAGTTTAGCTCACCTCATATTTGGAGGCTATGAAGTATTCCAAAACCCAGAGACATGCATTATTCATTACAACCTTACTGGAAATAATTAAATCATGTTTATGGAGTCAATATATGTACACACACACAAAAAAACCCCCTCAAAGACTATGAAACAAATATAAGGTTTAACCAGCAGAGAGAAACAGCAAAAATTAAAATGTAATTCCACTTGCAGAGAAGTGCACCAAAATAATAGAAGTGAAAAAATATTTGAAGGAATCTGAACTGTTATTCAGCTGAACATCGTTCATTTTTTCCCATGGGTTGTGGAGTTCTCTTTAATTTATCATAGCCAGGGTGTATGACACAACTTAAAAATTTAGAGGAAATGCACTTAGATGTAATTTCATTACTGTTATAAATAGAACATAATTTGAAAATTTTTGCATTTATAAATATTTCACGGTTTTTGATGGTATATTAAAATAAAAACAGAACAAATCCTTAGGGTCGCAGGCAACCTCAAGGGCATCTCTTTGCATTATTCGCCCCAGGGAGATACTCCTTTCAGAAAGCCAGACAGAAAGTTGCTAAAAGTTTGGTTTTCTGACGGGTACTGCTGGCCAAATAGTAGAATTTCAATCTTCTGATTGCTTTCAATTGCATTTGCAAACTGTGTTTACTACCCAGCCTCAGCTTGTCACTTTTTTTTCTTTTTTTAAGACCAAGTCCACTCTTTCTCCTTTTATGAGCATGTGGCAGAGAGGACAGTGCATAGGAATTCTGTATCCTCACTCTCACACTATGGCTTGACCCGATCTTCAAAAAACAAGGTCCGCAAATTATGGTATTTGCAAAATACATGCCACCGTCACTCTTGAATGAATATAATCACTATTTAATTGAAGGATGCTGTGTGAGAAGCCTTTCTAGGGTGAATCCTAAACAAACCTTTTGTGTGAATTGTGCAACAGCCTTTCAAAGCTCCCCTTTCTAAAAGACTTTCCAACAAATGATTCATTCCCGGCAGATATTGTCGTGCTTTTAATATCTGCTGTTTCCCTGTTTTTACTAGGTAGCTCCTAAAATATTTGGAACTCATACAGGAGAAGATAAAAGTTTTTCCATTTTTTTTTCTCCCCAGCCTTTAAGAAAAGTAGTGAATTCTCATTCTCTTTAATTTCTTGTGACATGGAAAAAGCTTAGTTTGTAATTACTGTGCAGAAATTACTAACCCATTGCAGAGAACTCTTCTGGCCTTTTGGTATTTATTATTTTTTATCAGCAATGAATAATTCTCAGTGTGGCAAGATTCATGTATGTAGAGAAAGAGAAATGCAATCTTTCACGTCATTTAGATACAGAAGTACTTTACACCCCAGCAGTACTTTATTAGTTGTCAGCTGTATCACCTCTAATTGGATTCAAGGGTCAAAGATATCACTTCATAAGAAAATTGAAGTGTGGGGAAAAGAGAGAAACATTACATGATTTCCTTTCTTACAAGGCTTGGGTTCTCTAGTGTCATCAAGGAGAAATTTCTTTCATTTACACACTGATTATAATTATAGGTTCAGTGGTCTTTAACTAAGTAATTTTTTTTTTTTCAAAAGACTCAAATTATTTTCTTCACAGAAGCTGAATCAGCTATAATGGTACAAACTAGCCTGATACTAATGTGTGTGTGTGTGCACATAACATTTGTGTAAGCACACCAGCATCCATACTTGCACACTTGCAGGTTTCACTATATTTGATCCCTTAGGAAATAATGGTATTTAATTACAGTATTACAGTCTGTGCATAAAGACAAAATCTGATCTCATTTTCCTGAGAAATTTTGTCACTCAAAGGAAATTTTAGTTTCCAATACACACAGTTCAAACCCAGCACTAAAGAATTTAATTTTGATTTTCTAGATCAGAATTTGTTTGGCTGATTAGACTACCTTGGTTCCCAGAAAGTACCACCTGTGGTGTCCAGCAGTCTTCTCTAGGCTGCTAGGAATCAATTTTTTCATAAACATTAGTTATTCATGTTATCCTAACAATTTCCCATATCTTCAATATCTAAGAAATTCAATTAGCTAGTGATTTTAGTGGAACTTGTTTGCAGCATCTGCCCTGCTGTTATCACTCTTAAGAGCAGAAGGTAAACTTGTATTTTACTCCATCTTGATCAGTGCTAGAAGTAATATTCTTGCATACACTTTCAATAATATTCTTACATGCTTTCAGAAGGACTGAATAAATCTGACAATTTCAGAGCCTATCAGCTCTGCTTCTGGTGTAACAGGCTGTACTTCACAGCTACTCGTGGTTGCTACAGAAGAAACCCAAAATCATCCACTGTATTCACACACCAGCAGCTTCCTGCTTTTCCTTATTTTACATTGTTTAGGTTTTGAAGGACAGCTAACACCAAATAATGTATCAGTGGTGACCAGAAGTGATGCATCATGTCCTTATTTCTACAGCAATTTGCAATGTAATATACAGTGCAATAATTTATGAGTAAAGATTAAGTTAAATGCTGAGAAGTGAAATTCCATGACTTTTTAAATAATTAAAAATGTTTATGTAACTGAAAGTGATCTCTTGATGGGCAATATTTTATTTTAAAATTTAACTTGTCAAGCAAAGTAATTTTAACAGGAAAAATCTCATCCCTCACTCTCCGTTTCTCAAGCAAGAATTCAATAGAGGCTAGATTATCTAGCATTATGTATTTAAACAAATATTATAGGCAAAGTAAAATTGACTAACAAAATTTAGCAATGATTAACTCCCATCAAAACTGGTTAACAAATTCCATTATGTTTCATTGGCCTTACATTGTGGTTACTTGAACATTTCCACAGGATATAAACAAACAAATAAAAAGTTCCAAACCTCACCCCAAAATTTTGCATCCCAGAAAGTACCACTAAAAGAGTCAGGGAGTGCAACTGTTCTCTCAAAGCTAATTTATCAGCGAGTTGTTTGCACCACTCTTTACTCTCCCTAGGTACAACTTCTCATCTTTCCCCTTCTTTTTATTTTTTGCATGTGATGACAAATAGCCAAAGGACAAACATATTAATCATTCAAAGAGATTAATTACTTTCCTTTCTGAAACAAATGCATTCTATAAGTTCCTGTTGTAAAGTTTTTGTAAACAAAATATTTAACATCTGATTATTAAAGTCACTGAGTAGTTCACTAGCCAGTCTCAATTTCTAAAAACTGTATTTTATCATTGAAAAATCTCTCACAGGGATAGTTTATAAATGCTCATATCAGCTAATCTTAAACACACACACAAAAAAATGTAGTACATCTTTTTTTACCTAAGGAGCCATGAGGAGTAAATACAGGGGCTGGTCTGAATCCTCACACAAGTCATTATTTCTTTGAGGTTCTTTCAACTACCGGTGACTCTGAATGCTGAGAGTAAAAAAAGAGGGAAATTTGAGTGAAAATATTTTTTAGTGTTCTTCTGCTGATTATAGTCAGCCTTTCTAATTAAAACACAAATGATAAAATCAGATTATATGACGCCTCTCTTGGTGTTTTTCAGATCTGTTTGATTTTGTCATGAAAACAAACTGACATGTTTTTCTTGCATCCCTTCATGATCCATTCAGTTTTAATATGGAACAGTCAAAAGTTGGCAAAAGTTCAAGAAGCCTTTCTGTGAGATGGTCTTGAAAATGATGAGCAGTGGTAGATCAAGAACAGACATTCAAAATGATAGAAATAGTGGTGTAGCCCATCCAGGAGAGTGGTCAGGGACTGTGACTATTTGGGCTTGGGATCCAGCAACATTTTCTGTGCATTCAGACACTTGAATCAGTGAATTCAAACAGACTTTTTGTGTAAAACAAAGTACTTATTTTATACTTGTACATCAGCTTTCCGGTCTTTATGTCATCAGTGGCTGTATCAAATGCTGGAATGCACCTGTCCTAATAAACCTAGTAAACCTTTACCTATTCTCTGTATGCATATCCCGAGTCAGAGCATGTGACTATGGACAATTCACTGCATGATTTTGATTATTCATTTCTGCACAAGGGAGTCCCTGAGGAATATTGACCCACCCAAATCTTAAGCATGCAAACTTTGGGAAGTTTTATGTGTGAAGTGCTCTGTCATGGAGACAGTGTGGTTTAATTACTGAAATCTACCAAGTTGCATGTGAACCTACAGTTAAGGCAGGGCATATGGACAAAAAAAATACAGATTTAGTTCTTAAAACTTTATGGTAACTGCCACTAGAAGTTATAAAAGATTATGATTCAGAGAAAGTATACTCTAGTGCTCATTACCAAGTAGAAAGAGCATACAAAGATTGGTGGATTTCACTGCCTACATTTTGTATCATATATCATGCCGATACCATAATCTCCTGGTAGCTTTTCTTCTTTCAGCTCTCAAATGCAGGCCACCCAACATTTCAGCATGAAATTGCCTGATTGTGACACCATAATAACCACTGGCAGCCGAAAAATAGTGGCTCTTAAAGGATTTATAGATTTCGCAGAGTGCTATCTGGGCTGCCACCCCTGTCCACACCACTGATTCATGAGTTCATCTCTGGTAAGACAGCAACAGAATTACTTTGACACTGAGAAGTGATAACATCTTAGGGGAGAAGAGGGTCAGACTGTCACTTGGTGAATATCATAAAACATAAAACTCAAATGTTATAACACTGTAAAAACCCATTAGGTACCTCAGAAAAAAAGGGCCTTGCTGCTCAGATTCTGTCAGGCAGCAATTTTTACTTTGATTACCCAAAGTCACTTCATCTGTCTCTCAGCATTACATCATCTATAACTTCTCTCTCATTCGCAAAAGGTTATTGAATGAAGTGTCAATCTTTCTACAGTATAAACTTTAAAAAAATCCGAACTTTGTCCCTTTGTTTTACATCCCAAGTTCCACTAAAATTTTTCTAGGAAAAAAACACTTACAAAAGCACTCAGACAAGTATCTTAGCCTGTTTTCAGAATAATGATACTGACCTTTACATATACCAGTGATGTGTCGTGTTATTATCTCAAAGGAAAGGCAGACAATGAAAAAATAAAATAAAATCAAGTAGAATAATAGTAAGATTAATAATAATAATAGTAGCAGTTAAAAAATCAGGTGGTTTCATCCACAGCAGGGTTAAAGCTGGAAAAAGATCTTTGAAATAAATTTTAAAATAATAATCTTTCCATAAGTAGGTGTAGACTTCATCTTGGCAGATTCATTTCCCAGTATTGATCTAATGAGTCTGGTATTTAATAATAACACCAGGTATTTTTATGCTTTTTTTCTTCCATATTTAAATTCCTGTTCAGGCTGTAACTGGTTATGAAAAACAGTAGTTAAAATGTTCTTATTTCCGTATCAGAGGGCGAGAACCACGTGTGCAGAGAAAGTGGTGTGTCCAAGGCCAGAGACCAACTAAGTATTAATACTAGTATTAGTAATTTTAATACATAAACCACTTCAAAAGATTGAAGAGTGAGAAGGCTTAAATGTGTGTCATTTAAGAAACAATGCCATTTTTATCTCCTTAAAGATGTTTGTGCATAAATTGCCTTGAGGATTAAAAGGTGCTTAAGTATAAAACCCCATTTAAAACCTTGAGCTCCTAAAATGTTTTATGAACAGAGCCATGATGGGTCACCCTGAGAGTATGGAAATGGACTTTGATTTGATAGCAGAGTTACGTTCTAGAGAGAGAGAGATTTATAGGGACACTGGCGTTGTGATCCTTTCTCTGGATACACTGACAACTTGCTTGGGAAAGGACCTAGAAAAAGTTCTTTCCTGACTGATTGTCTCATGGAGGTGTCAGTAAGAGTCATGGAAGAGTCATGGAAGAGTCATCAGCAGTGGAAGCAAAGCAAAAAGGAAAATGGTCCAGTTCAGAGAAGAAAATTTCTGCTGATGGCACCAGTGAACACCGGTTGCACAAGGATGGTGATTTTTGGCAGAAGACTATTAATTACTGGAATTGCTCCAGAAAGAGGACTTTGGATCCCCACCAGTTCAAGACATGATGCCTGAATTTATTATATGTTCCTCTATATGGCAATGTATTTAGGTTCACCCAGCCAATCTGACATTGCTATTACCAGCATCTGATCAATACCTGATTGAGTATTAAGGGATTCCTTAGCAGCTGAGAGAGTTTCAGCTCTTCAAGATCAATTTCCACAAACCTCATATATAAAAGGAATTTGTAGAAACCAAGATCAAAAATAGATAGAAACTCTGTTTAAATTCACGGAATGCATTTGCATACTGTATTTCATTTGAAAGAGCTGAGAAAAAGCATAAAAAGAAAGGCTAGTATTTTGCTTATAACAGGAAGGGCTACACCCACAAAATCTGCATGTAACTGGAAAGTTCATGTTTTGAGCTTGCTTAGTTAGTCTTTCCTCTTTTTGATGCTGCAGTCAGACACACGTCTTTGTCTGTGCCTGCTTATTAACTCCACTAGTCAGAGCAGTCTCATCCTTTTTTTAATAGCAGTGCTTGCAGATAAAACTCTCAGTAGAAGTCCCTAGCTATAATAACTAACTAAAGAGCACATTTCATCTGCATTTTTGAATTAGTAAAGGGAGGAGACTACCAACTGAAAGTTTACTCTTAAAGTTTTTCTAAAAAAATCAACTTTTTTCATTAAAATATTAAAACATCCTGAAACAAATCCAGATTCTGAAAGATATGAACCACATAATGGATATTCTTGTTGCTAAGAGCCTGAAGAATGTCTTTCTTCAGTAAGTAAAAAAAAAAAAAAAAATTGCTTGTATGTACCCAAAGCACTGATAAACAAGAGAAATATCCACACTTGAGCAGACTCCAGTAAGCTATTAAAATTTATCTTGGAGGAATATAACTAGCCTTCAGGCTTTCTGAAGGGGCACATTTTGGATAGCTAAACTGATGAAATTTTAGAAGGATTTAAATTAATTCTTTTTGTCATTACCTCTTTGCATAGTCTGTTTCAAGGAGAAAAGAAAAGAAGCCTTTCAGGTTGTTGAAAGATTATTTTCATTTTAAACTGTCATACATTGCTTCTGAAAGGTGGTGTCAAACTCGGCTACGTGTGAAGAATTAGGGAGGCTATGTCAGCTTCAAGCTGTCATTGTCTGATAGAAATGCTTTTTCCTAAGTTAGTCCATAAACTCTCCAGATTTGTGCTTGTCTGTGTGTGGTGTCAGGAAAACAGTGAGTACTTATGAAAACTTTGGAAAGGAAAGGTTGTTTTGATTTTTTTTCAGATGACCTAGAAGTATTTAGTCATCCCATGTCACTCCTCCTAGCACTATTAATCATACAAAATTGTTTTGTAGGCTTGTCTGCAGGTGGAACAGACCTCACATATTTATTGGAAGGAGCTTGTGGCAAACAGATCTTCATCATCTCAGAAAGGTGCTTAGTTGCCTGACTAACCTTTAACAAGTCAACATGGTCCAGTGGAGAGTGGAAAAGACTGAATTGCAGGAAACCTGTTTCCTGGCTTTGTTGCTGATTCACTTTCGGAGAATTTTGGCATTGGTATAAGAAACAAATTTTTATGAAGTAAAATAAGATATGAACTTAATACGTTCTATCTACTCTGTGTGACTTGCTTATATGTGAAAGATGTCATGGGAAATGGAGTCAGGATGTCCTCTTTCAGCCCATGGTTTTGCATAAAATTCTACCTTAAATTTTTTCTCTAAAATAATTTTTTTAGTGATTTTTCTTGCTCATGTGTCTGAGGTCTTGCTCTGCTCCCTTTTTAGGGTATATATGTGTATACACAGTAAAACTGTCAGAGTTCTTCACTAGATTTTGAGATTCCAGTCAAGAATTAGAGCTACGTAGAGATATGTTTTAATATCTTCCAGGTTCTAAATTACTGAATCTTAACATTCTTGACTAATATGATAAAGCATGGAGCCCATGACTTTAGACTCAATATTTGCTGGGTTTTGTTTCTATTACAAAGTAATTTATCATTTTGATTAGTCTGTATTTTTTGTGCTTTGACATGTTTGCCTGTTTATTCTCCTCTGTAGCTATTCCAGACTTACTCCACCAAAAGCAAATGGTAGCAATATGAATGCGTAGCTACTGCCCAAGAATGACAAAATTGTTGGAATAAGAGAATGACTTCCTAGTGAGTTTTCCCACAAACTGTATTCCCTCAAATTTTTGACATGACAACCAAGAGTATGAACAGTGTATGTATACCAGAGAAGAGAATGTATTTAAAGAAACAGGAAGAACAGGTGAATTTTCTGAACAATGTCTGCTTCAATTAGGGCAGGCAAAACAGTGAGACGTTCCAGGCAGAATAAAACTTCTGAACCACAGCAAATTTTTCAGTATGTGTTCAGAATCAGTCAAGAATATTTTGGGTTTTTGTCTTTTTTTTCTGAAGCAAAGGAGGTCAGTCACCCTCATATTTTTACAATAGAAGTCTTTCTAGTGCTACAAGCAAAGCATTTATAGCTGGTGCTGTCTACTTGGTAGTTTCCTTTAACTAAAAGTGAAGCCAAAGCAAAACCCCAATTAAATATGTTTTGCAATATCCATAATACTTCAAATTAGTTACTATTATTAACTACTATCATGTAGCTAAAAAAGAAAATAATTGTTTCCAGCTATTGCTGTTTGAATAACTTTTAGCTGGATTCTGAGAGACAAGGGTGTATTTTTTTGGAGGTGTACTACTCAAGTTGACAGATGTGATCAAAAAGGACTATTTATGTGACAACAATATCATCAGAAAGCCTGTTCACTTGCTAGAGAAACGAAATATTCAGTAATCAATCTTAGGAATGATTCCCATGCTCTGCCAGTGAGGAGGTGTGCAAGATGCTGTGAAGGAAGAAGCTGTGAAGGAGCACAGCCGGGATAGCTGATGTGAACCAGCCGGAGAGAAGTTCCATATCATACAATGTCATTCTCACTGCAGAAACTAGTTCTCCAGGAGCAACTATAATGTGTTCATTTGTTTTCCTTGGGTTTTATTCTGCTATCATTATTATTATTATTTTAAGACCTTTAAGATCAACAAGATCATATTGTTGTTGCTGTTATATGTCAATTTATTACAATTAAGCTGTTTGCATCTCAACCCATGAGGTTTCCTTTTCTTTGGAGTTCTTGTCCCCATCCATCTGGCAGAAGAGGAAAGAATCCGAGCAGCTCTGTGGCATTTTGTTGCCAGCTGGGGTTAAACCACAACAAACCCAAACACCTTCCAGCAGTGACAGAAAGACAGACACACAGACACATAGAATAAATTCAAGCAAACCATCAGGAAATATCATAATTGCTCTATTTGCAGTGATCCTTCATTTTATAGACTTCCAAAATGTTATTTCATTTTGTGTGGAGAGTTTTTATTATTCATAAGGGGTGTTATATTAGGTATTAGCTACTGCCATAAGACTGGCAAAAAAGTTTCTTCATTAATTTCAATCTAGAGTCATCAATCCTTTAATGAAGGCAGTAAATGCCACTGACATTTTTAATGATGAAATTTTAAATGATTGCTGCACATCACATCACAAATTTAATCTGTTAACAAGTGGATATTTTTCCTATGCTGGAAAACTTGTGTAAAATCACAGTTTTCAATTGGCCTGTTCCACAGCAGGAAGAGTTCATTCACCTGTAAATGAAAAATTTCAGATTTTGCAAAAAAAATATGTGGACACTTGTGCACATTTAACACAACATTGCAGGTTTCATTCCTTGTAATTTAAATATTTAGTATTAAAATTTTAACTTAGGTTGTTTCCTAATTTTCATTTTTGAACCCATAATTTCTGAAGAGTTTGTCAACATACTTCCTTTGATATTCCCTTCCGCTAATCTTTTGTTCTTTTTCACCCTAGGACACCTACATAGCCTTTCTGGTTAAACACAGAATTCTTTCTACCCTTCTACCCAAAATATTTTTTTTTTAAATTACATTTTCTTTTGCATCATTGTATTCATCTAAAATTAGTGACTGGACTATTAATGTCTCTTTATGTTCCTCAGGCTGGAGACAAGTCACGTACTACCAAGGATTCCTGGCAAGAGCTTCTGCATCAGCAGCCCAGTGCAAATTCACAGTGATTTTATTGCATTCCCAGGATGGAATAAAGATTCGTTCATTTTCCTACAATGTAAAAATGCTTCACAATTAACATGAGAGAGAATTATGCAAAGATGTTAAGAATCTGAACTACACCACAGGTCTTGCTACTGACCTGCTGGAGGAGTCAGATCATATTTTTGTCCCATGCAAAAATATTTTGCTGATGTATCAAAAATTATTTGACTCACGGAATGTTGCTAAGCTTAATTTATGTGCTAAGAATTTTTGAAATTATAAGTGTTATACAAGATTTCAGATTATTTACAAAAGACTCAGAGCGGGACTGTAATTTAAAAAATATTTTCTAAAATTTGATGCTGCAGAATTTAGAATAAATTATGGTAATCTGTGAGTTTTAAAGCTCAATTTTCCTAAAATATTTCCATCATAAATGATTATTAAAAGTATGAGGTGGCCATGAAGATTCATGGAACAAATCAAGGAGATAATTTTAAACACTTTAACATATAAGTACCGAAAAGAATTATAGATTTTTTTGTCATTAGCCCACAGAAATGCTCTCTAGTTAGATTTCTGTCTCACTTCCTCTCTGATGGGATTCCATTGTACGAATCAAATGCCCTTCAACTCAATGAACCTGTAGAGATGTAAATTACCTATAAGTTGTTCAGAGCCAAATATAATAATAAAAATAAATTATTATTATTATTGTCATTGTTGTTATTGAAATGTCTAATGTAATAGCTATAGGGAGGAGTCTGATAGCATCACAGAGGAATTTCTGCATAAGAAGGGCAAGCATAAAACCTGTTACATATATGTCATGGCTTTTATTTCTCTATTTTGGCTTTCTATACCTTTTGGTTTTGTTTGGGTGTGTTTTGGTCTGGTTCTTTTTTTCCAAATGACAAGTAACATTTTGCTTGACCATAACTCAAAATATTTTAGTCTATTTTCCCACCACCAGGTGGAAAAATATGATATGGAAAAAACGGATATGGAAAGCCCCAAACATGAGAACTTCTGTTGTGACTAGAAGAATGGCTCTCTCCCTTAATTTCCATGTTGGGGTATATTACACATCAACTTGTAAGTTAGGTGCATAGATTGAGAATGTTATTTTCTTCAGATTTAGGTTTAGGTATTCCTCAAAGAGGATCTCCCTTTTCTACATACAGAGCTGGTATTGATTAATGTAGATGCTTCTGGCTCATAGTTGAGAAAAATCCTCTGCTACACCACTTCACAGTATTGAATATTTCAGATTATTTCCTCAGGGTTCTACAGTGGTATGTCAAAAGTTGTAATTTTTTTCATCCCAAAAGGATAAGTGGTCTGGTTAGCATAAAATATACATTGGCATGAACTGTTAGAGAGACACACAAAAGATCAATTTGATCAATAAAAGGGTCAAAACACTTCAGGTGATGCATTTCCTTCTGTTTGCCCTCTGTGGAACTGTGGTATCTATGGACATCTCAGAGACTCACAACTTTAATTTTTGTTTTTGATGCTGAAAAACTTTATCTATTTTCATAGGGGCATATTTCAGGAAGCTAATTGCAACAATCAGTTCAGGAATGTTCTCTATCAGCTCCTACTCTAGTTGATTTTTTGAGAGTAGAATTCACATCTGTGAACTAATTTGGCTGCCATTCATGTAATTAGCAGATAAAAATTAGTGAATAAATGTGACAAGATGTGCTCAGAGAAAAGAGTCTACAATAACTGACATTATAGACAAAGGAATAATTCTTCTGGGTAAATAGCATTTTAGAATTCATTCATATTTATTGAGTTGGGCTTCCAGTGGTTAATTTTTAGCAGTTGATTTGAAGTCTGAATTTAATAAACCTATAGAGAAGAAACATTGTATGTCTTTAACTCACATTTTTTAACAGTTAAGAAAAGATGTCTGTCATCACCTTGTCATTATCCTTTAGTAAACAGGCAATTATAACTGACTTTAAATTTATCCATGATTTTTATTTTTCTTTTCTGGCTCAACACGTCAGAGGCAACTAAATCTACAGACAGGGAAAAAAAAAACACCAAAAACAAACAAACAAACAAACAAACAAACAAAAAAACCCAGAAAATTCAAAGCTCAGATTCAGAATTTGGACAAGGTTAGTTTTCTTACCTCAACAGCTTTTGAAAAATATGCTTGAAAATATCATTGATATGGACTTCTACTGCATCATTTAAAGCTATGGCCTTTACCTTTAAACTGTAACTCACAGTTACAGATGCAAGGCAACAGGGAAATTTAATCATCGGGTGCTGAGAAGATATCACAGTGGTTTTGGAGAAGAGGCTACAACCTTAGGGCTTTTGTTTGTATTTAATCATTAATCTAGTACTGACTTTCCGTTAGAAAAATGAGAAAGATAATCCCTGCCCCAAATGGGTGACAAACACCTTTAAGACCAATGCTTTTAAAGGAATACTTATGTTGTACACGTTGAACCAAGTCTTACCTGTAATTAGTCCTACAAGGGAGTGATTCACAATGGAGATGCCTCTGCCCTGGTTTTGGACCAGACCCCTTTTTAAATGGATAGAGAGTCCCCTTCCAAACTTAGAAACAAACATGTGTGCCCTGAAAGGCTAACCCTGAGACCTTGTCACAGTTTCCAGATTCAGGGAAGAATCTGTGTACCTTGCATGAATTTTACATTTTGAGCAGATTAATTAGAGCTTTTGACAAAGACTTGGATATGAATTGCAAACATAACCTCTTATAGACAGAGTTCTTTGGTCATCAGGATTCTAGGGAGGAAGTGATGACCATAAAAGAACAATTTAGAGTACTGATTGAGCAGTTCACTGCACAGATCTCTCAAAGTCAACACTGATCAAGCAAAAGATTTGTTGTACACAGTTCACCACATCTACCAGGAAATAAATGCTGCTTCAATCTGACAATCATCCCTTATACTCACTAGACAAATCAGTCGGCTGGAAACTGTGACACGAACAAGGGATAAAGTAAGTACTACACAACATGGAAAAGGATGAAGTTGTATTATTGTAGTATTGAACACTTTGAATACAAATGTAAGAAACAAGAACTTGTTAACATTTAGTGTATGTAACAGACATTTCCCTCTGCTAGTATTCTGTCTACTTACTAGACATGCCGAAATTTTAGTGGAGAAAATACATGTGTGAGAAGAATTCAGCGTTCAACTATCTGCATTCCAGAATGCCGTCTGGCCGAGAATTTTCTTCCTAACACCGTTGCATCGTGTGGCAACAGTGACAATCGTCCAGGGAGGTTACAACCACCGGCAGGGAAACAGATGAGACAAGTCTTTGTTATAAGCATGAGAATCCATTTATTCGCCCCTACCTCGGGCCGAGGAGGGGGTGAGAGCGAAGAGGGGTGAAGACAGAGAGCGAGCAGGGCCAGGGCTGTGGGTTTTATCGGGTATTTTAGGGGAGGAGTCTTAGGTTTAGGTCAAAGGGGGAAGATCAAATTTCATCCTCCTTGAAACAGAACTTCACATAACACGAGATTTCTTGTATTGATTGAGCTGAGATTTTCTACATGCATTCTCCATGTACAGACTAAAATTCTGATTTGTCATGGAATCCCAGAAAGGCTTGGGTTGGAAAGGTTGTCAGGTTCCAAGGGCAGAGATGCCACTCACTCTATCAGGTTGCTCAGGGGCCCATCCAACTTTTCTGGACAACCTGTGTCAGCCTTTCACCACTCTCTGAAGTAAAGAACTTCTTTCCTGCCATCTAATCTAAACCTCTCCTCTTTTTGAACTATTCTCCCTTGTCCTGTCAGTATCCGGCCATAGAAAAAGTTGCTCTCCTTTTTAATAAACTCGCTTCATGCTGTACTTCATGAGGATTTTGTGGGCTGAAACCTCAAGATTGTCCAGGTCCCTCTGGACAATCCCTTCCTTTTGCTGAAATATTTTTCAGATTCAAAACTATCTGATTTTTTTAACTGTCAGAGAACAACTTTTTAGCACATGTTCACATTTATGCTTACAAAATGTATTTACACCTGCACATTCTATATTCTTGTTTATTTGGAGACTCCATGCAGAAATGAAATATAAAGTTGAAATATGGGTCCTTTAAAAATCAGCAGCACTATATGTACGCTGAGATACTAGAGAAATGAGTGTTATAAGGTACCTACAATGGATAAGGTGTTTTTCAAGATTTTAACAGAATATATCTTAGATGACTTAGACAAAAAAAAAGTTTGTAATTGACATTGGTAATCTGTATTTTTTCAGCATTCAGTGTTTAGTAAATTATGATGAATAGCTCAATTGGCTGCTTAAAATTATATTAGTAGAAGTAATGTGACAAGAGACTGCTAACTATGCTAATTAATTGTCCCTAAGATTAAGTGTGTTGTTGCATAGATTAAAAGTGAAAAGACCACCACCTGAGGCAAACATCACTCTGAACCAATGACTGGCTTCATTTGAGTGATGGAAGCAGCCACAAAAAAGTCAAATCTGTGTGCAGTAAGTTAAAGACCTTAAGGCTTGATATCACATATTCAATGGCTTTGGTGTTTGAAGTCGTGGTAGAAGTTTGCAGGGACAGAGGATACCATATTCTTTTTTATTTGGATACAGAATGGGTTATTCTGATGCTATTATCTACAGGAGACACAAACAGGTCTTGATTTTCAGTTGCACTCCCCTGAGCTGGCCACTTGCAGGGTCAGGGGGCCACGGGCCAATGTGCAAACACAAATGGGAACAGTTAACTGACACATCTGTCCAGAGCACTCCTGCTTGCAGGGAAGTGCCTCTCAGTGCTCTGTAGTTACAGGAGAAAGGTGGAACCTTTTGCAGTCAGATTTTCTCCCACTCAGGAGGAGAAGTGCCAAATGCATACATGGCCGCTGCCATGTTCAGAAAGGACAATGGCCAATCATAATGACTACTCACTGCCGGCATTATGTCCAAGCCTTCACAGCAGTGTGGAAGGCAGCAGTGGTCCTAAGCAGGAGCATGGCACAAGCAGAAGTCTGTGTTTTTCCAGTAAAAGGAAATTATATCAAAATTGGTTCCTTAAAGTACTGCTCCTAGCCCACTGACATAATCTGTCTTTCTTTCTTTGGGTTTCAGATATTACTCTTAATCCAATCACTGGGTCAGGAAATGAAGCACTGGATTATTCTGATGATGCAGATAGTGGGGAAAAAAAAAAAAAAAAAAAAAAAAAAAGATGAAAAATTAGGTCATTAAAATGTGGAATTGATTGGCATATTTAAATGCTGTCCTCTAAGTAGAATTTTTATATCTTTTCAAGGGTAAATTGATATCCCTTTGAGAAAATAATGTAATTATATCAATTCACAGATAAACTGAGAATATTGCTCAATCCATCTATGACAGCTGCCTTTACTTTAATTTCATCTGTGACGTGGCAGCCTTATAAAATTAGAGGCACTAAGGAGCGCTCCCAGAGACAGAACAAGTCACTTAATCCCAATATGAAGAAATTATTTTAGTAGTTTTGTTAAGGTCTGACTCATATTTGAGAAATCAGTACAAATTCTTACAATTATTTTAAAAATTTTAGGAAAGTACTATTCGTAATGCAGATCTTAGTTAAACAAAGCATAATTACAACACAGTACGACAGATATGAAATAGTAAGATTACTATCTACAAACTCAAAATTTACAACAATTTTTGTAAGGAGACATAAAATGGTATATGACTCATGCTGTCCCAACATGTCACTTCCTAAACACAGAAAACAAGAATTTCTAAAGAAAAAAAACCTAGAAGACACCAGCATTATTTTTATCTTCCCAGTACTGGGAAATATAAAAGCAATAAAAGTCTTCAGAAGCTGTGCCATTTTTTGAAAAAGGAACAGAAGAAGTCCAGTGACATGCCTTTCCTATCTTCCAAATATAACCCAATCAAACTGAATTTTGTGTAATTAATGCTCACTTCCTTTTAAATATAAAGATAAGGAAGAACTGGGATGGGAACCTGAGATATAAAGTAGTGGGGAGGTGCTAAAACAGAAAAAAAAAGAGAAAGAGAGAGAAGAAAGACACATCTCATACAGAAATAGATCAACCAGAAGCAGTGAACACTTAAGGTAAGGTAAAGACAATCTGGGTGAAATTCTGAATTCAAAGAAGAAACATAAAATTCTGGGACTTTCAGTTGAAAATGGGGTCAGTAATTTGTAATTGGGAGCTTAAATTAATTAACTCAAGGTATTTGAAGTTGATTATGACATCCAGAGAACTACAGTCTGTAGTATGAGCCAAGTACCCTCAGTTTTCTTAAGACAAATGCATTAAGTATTAGAGGGAAAAAAGTATAAAATACAAGAGAAATTTGTAGCTTCATAGTGGAATTAACAGAAGGCACTGAAGTCATCTGAGGCTTTGGGTTACACAGCTACAGAAAGAGTAATGGCTTTTTGCATTTAAATTTTACTTAATTTGATTTCTGTGCCCTAAACATAATCCTTAGCTTTATAGTAGAGATCCAATATTTATCTAAGGGTTTTGGCACTTATGTAAAGGAAGCTTTCACTTGTGTGGACTGATTTTATGGACTGAGCAGAGAGATTTAGATTGGTGAGAAAGTAATTTCTGCTGGGATATGACACATGATGCATCATATATGTATTCATTGCTATAGGACTGAAAGGATCTCCTGAATAAATTTCTAGGTCATCCTGTTACTTTTACAGGCTTTGAAATAGGCTTAATGCAACTAAGCCATGCCTGAAAGATATTTGTCAAACTTGTCTTTTAAAATTTCCACAAGGTGTGGGTTGCAGTACATTGTTGTTGCAACACTAGCATAAAAGCAGGTATGAGAAATGCTTTCTCTCAATTCCCATCTAAATTGCACTTTTTATAAATTAAATCAACTCCCACTTGTTAAATCCCAGTTTTAAAACAGCTGATTTCTGTTATCTTAGTTACAAAGCTTTTAACATGCATTTGAGAATGCATATTAAAAGGATTTGTGGCATAGACCAGCAACCATTGAAGGATAAAGTGAATAGGACACTTAGAAATGAATAATCAGGAAATAAAAAAAAAAACCCTCAGAGTTGTGAATTATTTGGAGCAGGTGCTCTGACACTGGGAAATGGAGACCAAAGGAAGACTTGGTCTCCTCCTGAGCAGCACAGCCTGATGCCTTTTATATTCTCATGGGCTGGAGGCAGTGGCTTTCTGGAAGTCAAGCCTGCTCTAAAATAAATCCATTTTGTGGACTAAGAAAGAATCTTAATTTATTGTCCCAAATAGTCTGTTTTAACTTATAGTCAACATATTTTCAGCTGATCCTTCAAGAAAACTGAGTGACTTGTACTGAGAAATAATAGCCAGCACACTTGACAGTTTCAGTCATCAAAGTGGGAATCACATAAGAGTTGTATCTGCACATATTCCTTCAGTTCCAAAGAGTCTCCAAAGGATCAACTGAAACATTATTCTTCAAAAATCGATAAAACTTGTGTAGTAATTAGTTTTAACATTCCTAGAATAAGCAATAAGCAAGATCTGTCCACACTGAGTAGACAGTGACGTTCAAATTAAATCACCTTGAAATGCATGGAATGTATATTCTGCGGAAGGCGTTCCAGGAAAATTTTATATTACAATTAAAAAGATAAATAGCTATTTAGGAAATTCTGAAATGGTCACATTTTGTAAAGTTGCCCTACAAAGGGATATAGAAGTTCTACTGAAAATCACAGCATCTTCTATAATCACACCTGCTGATATACATGCCTGAATCAGGAAAAAAAAAAAAAAAAAAAAAAAAAAAAAAAAAAAAAAAAAAAAGGGCATTTGAATGTTGGGCTAATGTTGTTTCTGTACAAAGACAGAATCACAATCCATATAATTTACCAATTTTTTAAATTGCATGTTTATCTGATTTGTTTAAATCCATCATTTACCCAAAAGTCTTGCAGTAAAGATAATCTTTCTTCTATCTCTACAAATCTAATTAGGTCACTTTAAAAGTACCTTCATTATCTCAAGTCAATTAGTGGCTGATTTATCAATTACTTTTGTCACTGATGGTTCCAGAAACATTCTGCATAGTTCCATCAGATTCTCTTAGTACATGTTTTAAGGCATTCAAGGTCTCTGGTGATTAATAGCAATAAATATACTTGCAGGTTTAAAACGGCAAAGTGTAAATTAATGCTCTCAAGCCTTAAAATGGCAGAGCAGAGGAGTATAATGAAGTACATGTTCTGATACTAATATAGTTGTGTTTCAACTCGCACTTTGCACTTTGATGTCTTTCACTCTTCTGTTAATAGTGGTGTGTATTGCTAGATACAAAACATGTAAGGACATTGCATAATTACAAAGCAATTTTTTTAAAAAAATAGAAAAAATGCAGTATCATAACGGTAAATTAGAAAAAATACTAAAAGGAAAACTCATTTGTGACAAAAAAAAAAAAAAAAAGTGTTAACATTACACACTCATCTGATTAAAAAAAAAATTGTGCCTAGTAAATTTCAGGCAGCCTGACTATGAGAACATTATTTTTTATTTCAATTTTTGGGGTTTTTTTTTGTACTTTTGGTTTGGTTTTTGTTTCTGTTTATTAATTTTTCTTCTTCCTCTTTAAAACATGAGCTCTGCAACATGCAAAACTGAATTAGTTCACTCAATGTCAGAAGAATCCAGTAAGGTCCCATTAGATGTTCAAACCTAGCATTGCTCTATCTGTCCTTTCTGCAGACCATTTTATTAGATTTTCAAAGCAAGCTACAGTGGAAGAGCAACATTTTTGAGCCAATGTCTGTGTGTGTTGTTCTAGCCTTAGAGATTAATGCTATCAAGCTCCAGGTGACTCTGCTGAACAGATTTACACCTGGATTTTAAGAAATTGCGGAAGCATTTCAGAGGCTCAGCTCAGAAGCAGATAATTAGAACTTTACCAAAAAGGTGATCTTCCCTTGTCTGAATTACAAACTGTTTTACAAACAGGTTTTAAATTAATATTTTCTTCAATAATTTATGCGTGGGATCCAAGAAAAAAATCACATTTGCAGAAATTCTTCATGAGGGAACATTGAATTAATTTCTTTTTGTTTGGATGGATGATGTTTATGCTGGAATACGCTATTTAGACTTCTGGTATTTTACACTTCACAGCTAAAGCCCAGTTGTGAATACTAACCACGATATTAATTTGTCTTTTATTATTAAGATGTCCTGACAGAGGCCTGGTTGTTGAGATGTAAGAGACAAATTTGACACCAGCTCAGCCCCGATCTTAGTCAGAGGATTTCTTATCACTTCATCCCCAGCTCACCACTTCAGTATGGTTCTTTCAGAAGCTAATCTGTTTTCTTGTGAAGAACTGAGTCCTCTACACGGCTTTTAGTCATAAAAAAAAATTAAGTCAGGTAGGAGGAGAAAAAAAAAAAAATGGGGAAAATGGAGGCAAGAAATCCATCTTGCTGTCCACAGCCTTCTGTTGTTAATATGTTTCCATAAACTGATTAATCATAAATTATTAATGTCAGCCTTGCTGAGATAGAATGTATCTACTTTATTGAAATCTGTCTCCCAGGCATTCTGCCAGTGGTTTTGACTGATAAGGCAATAGTGCCTCTATTTGCATAATCATGCTGGTACCTGGCTGCATTGCTAACTTACTGTAGTGCTGACACAATGTCATATGATATATTTGTCCCTGGCATAATCTTGATGGACCACAAACAGTTCTTCTGGATGAGAAAATTATAAATAAGTCAGAGCGTTAATGTATAATTTTGTTGTTGTTGTTGTTTTTAATGTATCATTTTCATGCCATGACTCCTAGAAGAGATGGGGTCCATTTCAGTGTGCATGAAAGCATTGCAGGATATGTTATGCTTAGAAAGTAGCCACAGAAAATCAGACTTGTCTGGTTTTATCACATTAGGATATTGCTCCTTTAAACTTCTTTTTTAAAGTATTGTCAGAGATGCAAGCAGTATAGTAACTGTATTTGAATACTTACCAGCACTGAATAATTATTACTTCTGACTGAAGACAGTTACTTCATTTGCCTACGTTTTCACACAAATGAAGATGTTCTGACAGTAGCCACTGAATATAGATCCTTTCTATTGCTCATGTAGAAAGGCTGTCTTACAGCAGAAAGAGATTCTTAAAAATGAAATCGTACAGCCAGTCAGAACTAATATTTTGGCCAGAACTAAAATTTTGGCCAGAGGTTTTAATGAAAATCTTAAGAAATTTCTTAAGTAGAAGAAATAGTGACAAAAAAGCCTGAAAATGTTAAGAATGACCCAGAGTCAGCTTATTTTTTGGCATCAGCATTTTGAGTTTTTTATCTCTAGTAGTGCTTTTTTTCTCCAGAAGGACGGTAACTAGCAGTGATATATGAAATATCCTGGATCTATAGCTCCTGTCCATTGGAGAATCTAGAAGACCACACTTAACTGAGCTGTCTAAATATTCTGGAAAAGTAGAGAGAAGTGGTACTGAGTCATTGAAAACCGATATAGTCATGGACAAAACCTTCTAACCCTTTAAAATTAGAAAGTGGTATTATTCACCGGCAGGCGGCACGGGAGTCATCTCCGAAAGGCGTGGCTGCCCCGAACAAGGCTCTTTGCTCTCTATTTATTTTCCAAGATCTTACATACAATACATATGCATAACCCCAGCACCTCCCATCCCCGCTCTGTATTAAAATGAGGCTATCAGTCCTTCACGCGTGCGCAGTTCTTCTCTTGAATTGGGTCGGTGGTCTCGAATTGAGTCGGTGGTCTCAAAGGATGAAGTCAGGAGAGTCTTCATCAGGTCTCTGTGACCCTCTGGCACTGTCCAAGGTCCCCTGCTCTGTGATTGATTGATACGAAGTCCAGGTGCTGGCCATTGTTCTAAGTGGTTTCAGTCTGTTCTTATGACGGTTCACTTACTCCACTTTTTCGATAAACAAGCTCATAATATAACAGTTAGCTTTAGCATCTAATAATCATTAACCTACCATTTACTAATCTAACTTACATTTTGATCAATATAAATTGTTTCTAACCCTTAGCTAAAATCTTAATTCTTTAAACTCATGTTTCAGTACAAGGTTTGAAATTCTTCTGCTACTGGTTCAAAACATTTTCAAAATCAGTTTTGAAACATTCTAACAGTAAATGAAAGCAAGAAATAGTTGAGCCTGAACCATTTCTATGTCTTTCCAGGCTGCTATTTTTTACTGAGGAGACATGATATTTGGGGATCATTTATAAATAAATAACTTATGGCTTCAAAAAGGCAGAGTTACTAATGGGTATTAGTCTTTCTGTGGAAGATTAAAAGCAGATTAACACACACACACAGAAAAAAATGTACATATGTTATTTACTCTAGTGAATTAATTTAATTTAGGAACATGCAACACATCTGAAGAAACATGCTGGGCTGCTATAAATTGCATCAAAATTTTGTTGCTGTGACTGTTAAAGATTACATACAGAAGCCATTTTTTCCCCCTAGTAACTATGTAAATGAATACTAGTTATTTCTCTCTTTTATGTTAGCAATAATGAGGCAGGAATGCGGCTACTGAGGGGCTGAAGAGGAAAACAAGTAAGGCTTACTAAATACCTTAACAATTGATTTTTCTTCCTTTTCTTCCTTTTCTTTAAATATGTGTGTATAAATCTATTTATGCCTTCCACTTGTTATATATTGTGCACATATATACATGATAATTTTGTTGTTTATAATATTTTATTTACAGATAGACTATTTTAATCTCAAGTGCTCAGAAAGCACCAGCTGCTCATGGAGGTGCTCATATCTCTTGGATCTATAAAGCCACTCATGTGTGATATCCTTTCAGTGTGTAGCTACCAAGTTATATTTTTTACTTTTTGAGAGTTTATTTTTAATATACAGGAAGGTTGACTGAAATTTGGAATGCAGCATCATTTGGGCTGGAGATTTTAACAGACCAAATACAAATAGGTAGAGAACTAAATATTTTTCTTATGTTTCATATCAAAGATATCTAGAAAGACTTTTTGTGGGTCTATTTGCCACTAAAAGGCTGAGCAGGCAAAATTGTCCTTTGTGAGAACTTGTTTGGTTTTCTACAGAGACTTCTACCAAAATGTCAGTTAGAGTCATAATATACATTTCTGCCTACAGTGCTCTGACATTGGCTTAATTTCTGCAAGGGTTTTGCAGACTTAGAAACCATTATCATTTTGTGATACTTTGTGTTTATTGTGGTAGAGAGAAAGGGTAAAATAGAAACAAAATTGAAATAATTTAACAGGTTAAGAACACCTTCAGTGAAATTGATAGGCTTAAATATTAGATTTGAATAAATTACATATCTGTCTTTTTATTGTCTGGAGACATTATGGTAATTTCCATTTTTGCAGCAATGTACAGGGAAGTGTATACTTCTCTGTGTTTTCAGAAGCACATTCAGTTAATAGAGCTGGATAACTTTGCACTTAATTCAGCTTAATTCAGCTGAATTTAAATCCCATCCAACAAACCAGGACCTGCCCAATACCTAAGCCCAAAGAATCTGTGTGAAAGATGTATGGTTTGAATATAGCCAATATATGTTGTCAGAATGAATTAGCAGGAAGCATTCCAGATTTACATGGAGGTCATGGCAGCACCTCCTTAACCAACTGTAAAACATGCTCATGAAATGGAACCTTTGGATTGAGTGTCCTTTTCAGCCTGAAGAAACGTAGCCCATAACTTCAGCACTTCAAAACTGCATCTTCACCACCACCCTGGAACTAACACTGTGGTCAGAGTACTGTTTGCCCTTCTGTTTTAAGCAGATCCTTGCACAGCTCTGATGGAGTGATACATAAGACCAGAAATAATGAGAATTTTAATACATATTTGTTGTAGTGCATTAATTTGGTTTATATTGTATTTCATTTTTATATTGGGTTTTGTAATGGTTTCTTCTGTACCGCCCTGTTCCCCTGGAAAATGTATCATGAGGTTTGTCCCTGCTCAGCAGTGCACATCCTCCCACACTGGAATGTAACCCCACTCTGTTCCACTCCCACCTTGTCCCTGATCGGGGAGTGGCTTGTCCCTGCCTCTAGGCCCTGCCCCCTGGGAAAAAGCCCTGGGACTGCGTGGGGAGCTCTCTTTTGCGCCAGGACGGGGATGGGGACTGGACTGAGCTCTGGACTCTCTGGGGGCAGGACTCCAGAATAAAGCCGTGATTCTCCCCGGAGCAAAGAGCAGACTCTTTCCTTTTGCCATCGATGGATGCCTGCTCCCCGTAAAGGAAAAGGTTCCAGCAGCCTCTGGGTAGCTTTTAGGACCCTGGAAGGAAGATTCCTTCTGTGATGGGCTCTCTCTCTCAAGCTAGCCGAGGCTAAAATGGAGCACAGGCTCCGAGGGGGAGAGTGCGGCTTCACATATTCATCTGGTTTTAAAGGTCAATGATTAGTTATGTGTATTTTCATGTAGCTGTTGTATGATCACATATGTCATATAGTAGAAAATAGATCTTCAAACCCATTTTACTGTGACTGTGCTTTACTGCAAATAACACAAGGCACTGTTACTTCATGTTATGCTGAAAGTATCTTTTCAGAAATTAATGACATTAGTTCACAGGAAGTAAATATCTATTTTACTTTTTTTTTAAACAATTGTTTTATTACCAACAGTTTCAATTTGTAAATGATGAAACTTTAGGAAATCACATAAGTGTCAAAATCTATTAAACAGACATTTTGATACTCATCAACTTACTGAAATACTGAGACAGTTCCAGATATTCTGTGTGAACTTGTTTTAGAGTCGGAGTTTAAATGGAAAGTTAGGGCCCTCAAGGAATGCTTCCTAGAAAGAACTAAATTCCTCTAAAACATTTATTCTTACCACAGTTTACAAAATGACAACAGAAATGGTATACGGATTGAAAATTTTCCTTTAGGATATTTGGGGGTGTGATGGGAAATGAGATGTAATTTATTTGCCAGCTCAAATGCAGAGGTAAGATAGAAGGATGATAGGGTCATCAGAGAATGGACCACAAAATTACTAGTTGAGAGATTACGTTACAGGGTTTTTGTTTATTCTACTTGCCAGTCTTGTTACAGCTGTGTTTCAAAAATAGATTCGCATGTTGCTATTTTCTGTACTTGTAGCAATGCCTCATCACCAGATTTAGCCAGCACGTAGGTGGGAATAAGAAACATTTAAAGAAATGGAATAGGTAATTGTGCTTGACATTACTGCTGTTTAAATGAAATTCTCAGAAAAGTGCACTAAGGCAGCAATAGGTTACATTTTCTACCCTCTATTGCAGTCGGCTGGTGATGGCTTAAGCTAAAATCTAGCTGCCTGAGAAAGCCTGTGCACTACTCCCAGCTCTTCTGTGAAGCATGACTCCAAGCAAATCATGATCATTTAATGTACTTCAGCTTCAATAAAGATTTTAAGTACGCTTAAACATAATCTGAACAATGGCCATCACAAAAACTAAAAAGAAAAAAGGCTTGTTTGTTTATGAGTCCATACCCAAAAATTGTAGAAAAGAACTTGGGAAGTGGTCTTTAAAAAACAAGGTGAAGCAAGCACAAGATAGTAGAGTCGAAACTATTGATATTAAAATCCTGACTTTCAGCAAATGGAGAAAAATAATTTTAAACTGAATTTTGATAAAAGTTTCAAATTTTTGTTTGAAAGCTGAAAGGTTATGAGCTAAGTATGTAATCCTCAAGAACAGAAGATTAAAACTAACTGAACAGTATATTCCAATATGGCCATACTATCTACAAAAATAGATGTTGCAGAAGTTACAAGATACTTTGGAAAGTAAAACTGTCGAACTGGGTAATTTATTAATATTTATATTTAAGAAATAAAGCCAGACACTTATTCATTATTCCTTCAATATAAGAAACCACCATTTGTCAGTAATACATTTTAAATAGCAGAGGATATTAAAATAGAGAAAAATATGCTCTGCATATCAATTCTGTAGATCATTATCATGGATTGTTGATAATAGTTTAAATGGGTAGAGATATAAAGGAGAAAATGTTAGTCTAAAAAGGAATTGTCAAAAATCTACATTTTAAGAAACTAAAGAATTTTCCCATTGCTTTTTATCACTGAGTTCATTGAAGCTTCTTCTTGCAAATCAGGTACTATCTGTTTATATATATATATATATATGTGTGTGTGTGTGTGTGTGTGTAGAATTATATAACAATTTGGGCTGGAAAGGACCTTAAAAGATTTAAGTTAGTTCCACAGGCAGGGATGTCACCCACCAGATCAGGTCCCAGAGCCCCATCCTACCTGGCCTTGAACACTACCAGGGATGGGGCATTCTCTGGGCAACTTCTCCAGTGCCTCATCAGCTCCCAACTAAAGACCTTCTTCTTAATATCTAATTCAAATTTCTTTCTCCTCTTTTAGTTTAAAAACCTCTCCCCTTGTCCTACCACTATCTGCCTATGTTAAAAGTCACTTTTCTCTTTTTTATAAGTGCCTTTTAAGGACTGAAACACTGTAGTGAGGTTCCCCAGAGTCTTCTTCTCTCCATGCTGAATAGCTCCATCTCTCCTGACCTCCCTTAATAGGAAAAATCCTCCATTCCCCTGGTCATTTTTGTGGCCCACAATTTTATAATATCAGGAAAAAAACAATTGTGAAAAGTATTTTCTCTTCCCTATTGGATTTGGACTTCTATAAAAAGAATAGTGGAATTACTGAGGACATAAGTAGTTTAATAGTAGTGGAATGGTAGTATTTGTTAAATAAGTAGTTAAAGGTCATAGAAGTATGAGAGCTGATGGGAATCAATAAAGTTGTTCAATAGGATAAACAAAAAAAAAATGCAACATTTGTATGCCATCAAAACTTCATGGAGGATTTTAAACTGATAAAAACACTTTCATCAAACATGATATGTTCACTTTAATCACTATAAATGCCGTATTTGAGCAATAACTTTGTCACAGTTTGAATCTATGGTATCCCTTTAAAACGATCCCAATGCACGTAATTAGTCAACTTTTCAGCCTAGTTTTTAAAACATTTTTTTAGAAAACAAAACAAAAGAAAAAATATCCAAATAAGCTGCAAAAATGTAACATAAAAAAGAAGATGCCTATTTGCACCATAATTAGTTTGAATCTCACTTTTAATGGGTACACTGAGCCACATCACATAATCTACTGAACCGATTACAAAATGACCCTCAATGTACTTGTTCCATTTTAGAAGGCTATTTTCAAAGTCATAGTGAAAAGAGATGGGCTGCATTTACATATGATAAAATAATACATGGGCAGGGTGCATGCTGGGTCTAGAATCACATAATGCATAAGAATGAGCTAGGATAATAAAAACATTAAAATGTTCTTCGCATTCTCCTTTGTGTGCTTTCACTACGGTCAACCAGATATTTAGGCATTGAAATCCCATTATGAGATGAGACTTCAGAGTTCCAGCCATCACTTTCTTTAAACAAATCAGTAAAATATGACTAGGCTTGACGGCTCCGAGAAACTTTTTGGAGCTACATACGACTTTTATGAGACATGCTGCCACTCCAGGAAGGGCAATGTTAGAGTGAGAAGGCAACAAGGTATGTGTGTAGTAGCAAATTATCTATCACAGCATCCAACTCAATGAGTTGACTACTTGACTACCATATTAGAGAAAAAAAATAAGGCTTTACACTGATGAATGTATTCCTTCAAACCTCAGATTATCTGTGGTCTCTATCACTCTTATGAATCAAAATTCGTGGAGTAAAATCCTTAATGAAATGCACTTTGGGTATACATTTCGTTCTTGTTGATCTTTCCTGACTGTCTCTTATACCTTAGGAAGATTTTCCAATACCTTTGGATTTTGCTTTTCCTGTGAGTTCTAACACATTTTGCAAACTAAAGTGACAGCAGCATTAAACTGAGAAGGAACAGTACATTTCAAATAAATATTTTATTTTAAAAAAATGTGAATTAAAATTTAAAACCCACTCTTAATATGGACCTATTTGTAGCAGGATTATTTTCAAGACAGAAAAGATGATATTTAATTTTTGTTTTCCTTTAATACTGACTGCATAGATCTTCATGGTACTGGTGTGTTTTCCTAATGTGGCAGTGATGAGGCAAAACCCTCAGTCTCAAAGGGGTTTCTCCCAGTCCTTTGTAAAACAAGGAGATGGTAGAACTAATAAAAAGTTTTTTGGTCTTTGAGGCTAAAAAAATGTGACCAAAAGAAAGAACCAGAACTAAAAATGGAAGTTGTGTCTGTACTTATACTTCCTCTCCTGTTAAATGGGGTTTGTTAAAGATGGTATAGCAGAGTTCATTTTTTCTATTAAATATCAATATTTTTATAGACAACAGATGTATGAGGGCAGAGTCCTGCTTTCATAATTAACTTTTGCATGGGAAAATCTCCCCTAGAAGCTGATACATTACAGGATGGACAGCAATCTCTTTTGATCAAGAGTTTCTCTCAAAATGAAGCGTCTTTTTCTTAAGATATATAAAGGGACTTATTTGAAACACCTTGCAACCCATCTAACAGAAATATCAGGACTGCTCTTACTGCCTGATAAGTAAGAGAGCAACATGCACAGTGCCCAGAAAGCTCTGAATTTCAAGCAATGTATTTTTCCCAGCGATTATTTAAAGAAAGCTCTTTTCCAATTTATTACCTACCGGAAAACATTGACAAAAAAATCACAGTAAGTTGCAGGTTTCATTAACCAAACAAAGATGGTAACCGGCAGGTTTGACTAAAAATAAATCACACAAATAGTACATTTTTTTACACACTCCCTTATGCCTGCTTAGGCTGCAAAGGCAAATTTTTGTCCATATACACCTAATAATTAAATAAAGACTTCTGTGATTGTGTAAATCTCTTCTTTTCCAGTTTGGCAACCATTTCAGTAAACTACAGGAAGCCGTATATACCATTATGCATATATATATATGTTATGTGTAAGAAAGTTCTGCCTTTAAGTTATGGTGAACCCTTTTATGCTGATATTCATGTAGCACATTGCAGGTGTGTTGTTAGAAGACAAAACACAGGGAGAAATATACATCTGCAGTGAAAAATATTTTCTGTAACTTTCAGTGATGAAAATGACCAAAAACTTTACTTTCTTCTCAAATTTTCACTTTAAATTTCCAGACAAGGTAGATTGCACAATAATATTCTACATTCTACTTTTATACTGAGAAAAAATAGAGACAACAGTTTGCCTAATGTTATTCGATATTGAAACCCTGAAGTTTCCTTCAATATTACTGCATTCAATTGATATTACTGTAATCAGTTACACTGCTTGCATTATTGCAAAAGTTTTTGCCTTATGTCTTTGTGGAGGAAAGAAGAATTCAGCAGTCTTCCAGTACCTGAAAGACCTACAAGAACGCTGGAGGGAGACTTTTTACTAGGGCATATAGTGATAGGAAAAGGGGGAATAGCTTTAAACTGAAAGAGGGCAGGTTTTATCAGGTATTAGAAAGCAATTCCTTACTGCGAGGGTGGTGAGACACTGGCAGAGATTGCCCAGAGGAACTGTGGATGCCCTATGGCTGGAAGTGCTCAAGGCCAGGTTGTGGTATCGAACTTTGAACAAGCTGGTCCAGTGGTGGCATCCTGCAGGGGGGTTGGAATTAGGTAATGCTCAAGATACCCTCCAAACCAACCTAATCATGACTCTGTGTTTTGAAAACATAAAAGATGTTATTCTCAAATCAATTCTATATGAGTGCTTTTTGAAATATTTTCTGAGATAGGTTAATTAGCAAGAATAACATACTGAACCAGAATAAAATGAATTATCAAGAACTTTCAATATATGAATAAAATTAACTCAAAAAATAATGTAGGGAAAATACTAAAAAAGTATAAAAGCCCTGCAGATCATGCTAGAGAATATGATAAGAAGAGCAGAGATAGCTGGATACGCTGATAAAAAATGTGTACCCAGTATAGAGAAAAGTGGATTGGATAACCCATACATTTTTTTAACAAACATAATGTAGTGATGGGGAGAATAACAGGACCAGCAGTGTTCAATGCTATGCCCTCTGTGTACTGGACACAGTGAAGCGAGATGGGGTTAGATTGGTTGTGCTGTCCTGTGTGTTGACAGCTGAAGGCAACCCCTTTTTGGTTGCTCTTCTGTTGCGGCGCTGTTCCTCGCGCTGTCGAGCGCAGCCACGGGCTAGCTCAGTCTCGTGCACTGCAGCAACGTGTAAGGTCGGGGTGGCAAGCCAGGCGAGCCACCTCCTCCCTGTGGGGACTTGGTTCCCCACATAGCGACGGTCAGCAGATGGCAAATGCAACCCACGGCAGCTAAATGAAAGGCGACTCCTCTGGGCTGGGTACAACAGGGTTTTATTGGAAGGAGAGGCAGCACGGAGCTCAGCATACTCTGACCCTCTGCCCAGAAGAGCCAGTGGGATCAGCCGTGCATGAGCTTAAAAGGGAAAGCAAAATAGGTGTGGTCTCTTCTGGTAAAACCAATAGGAACAGTTTGGGGGTGTAACAGGGGAGTAACCTTCGAACAGGGAACCAATCGCAAAACGCTGGGAGGGGATTTCCAGGCACCCAGCCTATCACTAAACGCCCTCCCTGGAGCTTCCAGAAGCCAGGGAAGGGTCCTGGAGTGATAGACAGGGCGCCCAAAGGGAGAGAGAGGGGATTGACAGCTTGGGACAAGGGGGAAGGGATGATTGACATATAACGGTGAGGGCTCACTAAGTGGTAAACAAGTTGAAACCATTAACTGAACGGGGGGTACAGAGAACAAACCATTACATTAAATATATATAAAATACATAGAACAACTGAAATAAACACGCACCACCACACTCTTCTGCTTCAGCCATACTGTGTGTGCAGTTGGTGATAAGCTGTTTTAACAATCCAGGATTAATATCTGCTTGAGATGGGCTCAGTTTTATTCCTCTGCAATACAGGACAAAGAACTTTTTTTTCTCTGTTACTTTATGGTGTTAATGTAGTTGTTTTTGTATCAGCCCTCTCACTGTGCTCTCCCTCTCCATCTTTTAACTCCTAACATTTCTATATTTTATTGAAACTGATGTGTTTCTGATGTAGCATATACCAATTTCTAAAAAATTCCTTTACCTCAAAAGAATTTCAGTTTCATGTACTCACTAATATTAGGCACAGTAACTTCCTTGGAGAAAAGTACCTTTTTGTTAAAAAATGCTGCTTGTTAAAGATAAAATTTGAAGGTTTTGTCTATTGTTCTCAGAGCTGTTGCAGAACATCTAGACTTCTAAGAAACATTTTTAGGGGATCTCACTTGGTGCAATAAAATTATGTTTGAAGAATATTTTGGGAAAAGCTGTTTCTATCTTGGACTCTTTTCCATTATTCCTATTGAGATTTATATACTACTGAGGAAGGACTCTTTCAACTACAGAGGCACTGCTTGTCCTTACCTTACCTCAGAAGTAAAATTGCGATTTTAGAATATCTACTTCCACCTGATATTTTCAAGAGAGATTTTATTTCTACTGGTATGTGTGTTTGACAAGAAATGAAGGATCTTTATTAGTGACATATAAGAATTATATTTAAATAGCGTCTACATATGTCACTTTGAGGATGAAAAGTTTGCATGCATACATTCTATCTGAACTTCGTGTGATATTAAAAAAAAAAAAAAAGAAAAGTAAAACTCTTGGAAATCACTAATATCCATTATTAAACTGAGTGAAAAACTGATGTATTTTCTGTTTAGTTAAATCTCTAAACCAGATTTACTTGGCTATATTTATACTTGCAGCAAATGGAAAATAAAGACTATCAAACTGAAAATGGGTTTTCAGGACATAAAAATAATTTTCAGAATGATTTGTTGTTATTTAATATTATACCAAGCAAGTATTACTGAAAGGGCTATAAGGATCTGGCAGAGAAGAACCTGGGAACTACTTTTCTTTTGATCTTAAAATTAAAGTTACGTGAGAAGCAGCCTGTGTCTTTATTTTCTTTAAAATTACTTACTTCCTAGGTACTTTAAAATATGGATAGGGAACAATTGAAGGAAAATTCATATTATGGAATGGCTAGGTGGCAATCTGATTTTTAGATATATTTTTATTCTGCATTTTTAAAGCCTGCTTGCATTTTAAAGACTGATAATAGGGTATTGGAAAAAGGGCAAGAAAGGTATTCAGAAGTTTACTCTTCTAAAGATACTCTTTCCTTAGATTCCATTTTTATTTCAACTCAGTCGTTGTTCAGGTACTCTTTCTAAACCTTTCTTAACCCCTACTCTATTCATTGGTTCGGGGTATGAAAGAACAAAGAGAGATCTATTCTGATAACTTTAAAGATGTTTTAGAAACAGACCTTCCACACAAATCTTTCCTGATTTGACATACTTACTATGTAAAGCTATTTAATGCATAAAAGAACTGTTCCTCTGTAATATTCCTTGTCTGTAAGAAAGCATCAAATCATATGTTGCTCCAATATGTAAATCAAAAATGCTGAATTTCTGCTTTTTTTCAGCTCTAGTGGAATGAACAAAGGAGAGGGGTATTAAAGAACCCCATCCAAAGCTTTTTAAATGTGATGTATAGAGTGCAAATTCTCTAAGCAGAAAAATATATATACATCTAGAACACATCAGGTACAAAATACATATTTAAACAACTTTGAATTGGATTTTCTATATAGCAGCTGAGAAACTGATCTGAGGCAGAATGCAGCAGCTGTTTGTGAGCTAGTTGTATCATTTTTTTATTTTTTAAGGTTGTTCTTGGATTTACATTACTTAGGTTTTTTTAATCTTTTACTGTCCATTTCATCTGATCAATACTAAATCTGCATTTGAGATGCATACTGATTAGAGAAGTAATCAGACTGAAAAGACATTGTAATGAATGGTCTGCTCCACGGATTCTCAGCATTTTAAATGAGGTATTTACCTTACCTTCTCAACTATGCAGTGCTCCTACATTGGCTTTCATTTGAAACAGAACAGTCTAGCTGAACTTTGGCTTCATTTTATTACCACTATTCTTCATTTTCTCCTAATTTGCTTTTTTCTGTCTTGCACACATGAAAATATTCTTTTTTTTTTTTTTTTTTTTTTTGGCAGATTAGCAATCAATGTCTCATGGACCATAGCCTGAGAAACACAGCTGTAGGTGTGGTGACCTGAGACAGTCTCTAGCTGACACTTAGACAAGAGAACCACAAAAGTACTTCTGTAATCTCCATGAGTACGAGAAGTTCAGAAAGACTCCTAAAAATGTAAGTACTCTAAAGTGCTAAATTTCTTTTGAGGGCAAGGCTATATTCCTCTAATAATTTTCAGAAGTTTCTCTAAAGAAGTTTTTTGCATTCTAAATATTTTATTGTCACATGCCTAATTAATGGTTAAACCCTAAAAATTAATCCTGGACATAATCTGTAAATTCCAAAATGAGGAGACAAGACAGTAAGAGTAGAGCAATTCTTTCTTAAATGTTTAATAACACCTCGGTATAAAAAAGTGTCTCAAGAAGCTCTGCAATTCCAGACAATCTACAGCAAATGGAAGAGCAGATGAGAATAGGAAAGTAATCTCTCAGCCACAATAAACAAGCTTTGAAGAGAGTCACTAGGAGTATCATTACATTGGCAAATTTTGAGGTCTATCTCATTTACTATGGATTTTCATAACGTATGATTTACAAATGAGGTGCAGACACAAGACATATGCAGAGCACTCCAGAGAAATCTGCAAAAAAAGAGTCTTATTTAGTGAGGAAAAATTTTTACACTCAATATAAGATTTTTGGGTTTTATGTTCAAAAAGTATTTCTTATGAATTATCATACAAACAGTCCTAGATCAGACAAGGAAATGGCCAGTAACTTTTCATCCCTAGAAGACCTTTCTACATTTGCAGGTGTCCTTATTCTAGAAGCAGAAAAGGCTTGTTCACTGACAGTCTTTGTGAGAACATAGTGAATGAAAGCTGAACAAAAGGTGCTTGTTACACACAAACACAGTTAAATATTTCACAAAAAACCTGAAAATGTATATTTGTTTTCTTCTATTAGTCCATATAATCCTAAATTATCCTCATGCTGCACTTTTATTGAAATGACAAAGCTAACTTCTTTTATTCTACCATTTCTGGACTGATTTGTTAGCAATTATCTTGCAGTTCTGTACCTCAGGGTTTTGGGGTTACTGCAATGGGGTGAATACAGAAACTACATTTAAAAAGGTGTAAAGGTAAAGTGTTTTTTTAAAAAAAAACCCAACCAAACAACAAAAAACCCCCATTAAATAGCATTAATACTTTACTGACTGGTATCTTGCATCTCTGTTTTCTAGACATTGTATCTTCTTTCTCGTCTATATAACCCCAACAGTTCATAGGGATGTTAGGGAAGAAACACAATTAGCAACAGCAGGGAGTTAATTAAGATTAAAAGATACACTGGAGATTTAGATTCATATGAATGACAAACACAGTAAACACAGTTCTAAAGAAACCTTAGTCAAAAACTGAATTTCCCTCCTTCAGTCAAGTTCCTTCTTCCCCCTCATTGGTTCATAGAGGAGAAAATTTTGTTACTGATTGCAGGACAGGTTCTTGTTGGAAACAAAACCCCACAGTGCACTATATACACAGCCCACAATCTGTTGGTATCATACCACACTACTTTTCACACATGTATTAATATGTTCCACCTTTCAAATCATGGGGTAAGGGAAAAGCTTTCCACATTTTATTTATTCATTATCTAAATGTGGTCATAAATATTTCTTTCAGGAATTTCATTCTTAAAATAATATTTTTTCTCTCTATTTGGTATATTTAGAGCAACAAGAGTGTGAATTAGATTCGGGATTTTTAAAAACTCTTATGAAGATAATAAAAATAATCATTGAAATCCTCATATCCATGGTTAAGAGAGGAGAAGTGTCATTACCCATTCTGAA
Organism: Hirundo rustica; assembly: GCF_015227805.2. Lineage (NCBI taxonomy): Eukaryota > Metazoa > Chordata > Aves > Passeriformes > Hirundinidae > Hirundo > Hirundo rustica. The sequence continues at coordinate 43,548,537 of NC_053455.1, read as the reverse complement.
GCCAAAAATTCTGGACTAGAGAAAGCAGTTTTAAAAAGTTTTGGAACAGCTAAAACTGATGAGGAAAGAACATGCTGAAATTAATAAGTAGATATCATTCTACCTGAAGCATCATTAGCTGTAAGTTCTCATTAACTAATTTCTTTTAAACACACTAAAGATCTTTACCAGAAAAGTTTAGCAATAGAGATTTAAGTTTTCCCAGTGTGAGTGGCAGAAACCTAGAGAAAGTACTTATCCACCTAGAAAGGAAAGGTTGCCAGCACTACAGGAAAAACAAAACCTCAAAGGAAACAAATATCAAAACCAGAAGGCTTTAAAGAGCCTTTACTTTGAATATACTGAGATCATTAGGTTGTTCCAAAAATATTTGAAAAAATATCATGCAGAGATGCCTTTTTTAAGGAAAATGTTCTTAGGGAAATAAGATGACCTGATGTCCCTCTCAACAAGTGTAGCCTTGTCTGTGCTCAGCACATTAAAGCTTTTATGAACTTGTTAAAGATGCAGAGAACAATCCAAGGTTCTCATTTAGGATGTATTTTTAAAAACTCCATATAAAAGTTTACATGTCTATCTTGTCTTTTTAAACCATTTCATTTAGACTGAGATGCTCTAGCAGTAGATAAGCCCTTGAAAGCCCAGAAAAATCACCATTTTAGATCAGATTTTAATTGGTGGGACTTACGGTTTTCTTGATTCCTTCTTCAGGGACAGCACTTTACTGAATCTGTCATAATGAAAGCTTTATTGTATACATTTGCTTATAATCTAGATAAATGTACAGAATAATTTTAGATTTTTTTTTTCCAGTACATGGCATAGCACACAGAGTAATGTCTTCTAATATTTTACACTGTAGATTTCAGGAATCAAAAATTCCCATCTAAAGATTCTTATTTTTCTTCATTGACTTATGAACCTAGACAAGTCTCCTTTTTTGGGCAGCTAATGCTGTTTAAGATTTACAGGAGTTCTAACTAATATTTCTGACATCTCTATATGTGAAGAAACACAGACCTTAACAGAGCTTATCTGTTAATGATTATCTTTTATGTAATGCTTGTTCTGACCTTTGATTTTATTGTGATAAACATTATTATATCTGTACTGCTTGCATTGTTTTAATACTCAAGTTGTAGAGTGGGTGAAATGAAATAATCTAAGACTGAAAAATAATAACAACTTAAAAAATGAAACATTTTAAGGCATAACTAGTGTTTCTTTATCAGGTTTTGTATATTTGTGACACTAAAAGCTCAAGAAGCATGTCACAAGATAATCTCCTGCTGAAGTGGTAAATTTAAATGTCCAAACTGGAAAAACACTGAAATACTGAATTTTGTACAGCAGTGATGGGCTCGAAAGAGAAGGATAAAAAGAAAATTTTTCTATTCCTACTTTTTAACAAGGCTGGGTCCCTTGACAAATGCATTGCAGTCCTATGCTTCAGAGCATCTCCATGTGGAACATCACAGCAAGAGCAGGAGCTGAATTCAGATCTGCCTTTCACAAACATGGGCATTTAGTGATGGTTAAAGAGCAAATCTTATTTAGCTGCGCTTACCATCAGAAAGAGGCAACTGAACAACCCTCTGTCTGTCCAGCAGAAAACACGTCTCACAAATGACCATTGCTTACTATGCTTTAGCATCCTCAGTTTTTCTGTCTTCCTACATCCCTCAGTGATATAAATTTCCTGCCCTTGCCCAAAAAGCCCTAACTCTGTTGCATATTCTCACAAGTCCAATCTTTGATCACGTGCTTTCATTTTGATTAAGAGATAAAATAAATAACAATTAAATGATGCAGTTTATGTCTTGAAAGTGCCTTTCATACATCAGCTAATCAAAATCAGTGATCTTTTTACTTCCATAGTATTATCTATAAGTATCAAAATATTAGCCGTTGTGTCTTGGCTGAGTGCCAGGTGTTTATTTATTTATATATCACATACTTAAGTTTCCTTGAAAGTTGGATTAATATGCACTTTTATCTCCAAATTTTCCTCTCCTTAAATAGTACTGTTCAAAGACTGTCGATTTATATGGTAAAGGTAAAGTTGCACTTCGGAAGTGGAAGATGTCCTTTTCAGATAATATGGGCTGACATGAAATGTGGAGATTTTGTATCTATACTTTCTGGAAGTCAATCAGTTAATAATAAATTTAAAGTAAAATATGTCATTTTTTAATCCATTCATTAAAAAGATGAGTTGAGTTATTTAGCAGACCAAGGAATTTCTTTCTATGAAAAAAATCTTTTATAAGTTGTACACACTCCAAAGTTCCTTTGCAACGAATGCATGGAATAAGATTATTCAAAACATATTCAATTTTTAATCCTTTTTAAATTATTATTTTTCATATAAAACATTGCAGAGCTATGTATTGGAATTGCAGGTTTAATTAAGATTCAGAATAGGAGATGAAATTTGAAATGTGAATGCACGTTAGTCTTTTAGTTTGGAGATGAAATGTGCTTTTGAAGTGACTCTCCAACCAACTCCATTTCATAGGATCATAGAATGGGTTGGGTTAGAAAGCACCTTGAAAATCATCTGTTTCTAACCCCCTCTCCTGGGCAGGGATGCCACTCATTATATCAGATTGCTCAGGGCCCCATCGAGCCTGGCCTTGATCACTTCTATCCACAATCTCTCTGGGCAACATTTACCATGCTCCAATTCACATTGTATAGAAATCGTGGAGCGTTGAACAGAATTTCATTCAGGAAAAAAAATGAACTGACAAATGCTCTCCCAGAGCATATGAATGGGGTTCCAACTGCTAACAAGCATTCAGGGCCCTTCTGTGCTCTTCTCAGAGCAACATGAATACCATGCTTTGCAGTATCTGAGGAACACACAAGATGCTGTAGTTGTACAGTTTAATAAGAAACAGAGATTAATGTATATTGCATCCTAGTAATTGCAAGAGGATTCTAGATACCGCTGCAAAGCCTTTCCTCCTACTGCAAACCTTTGCAGCTCTCTCTCATGCCTATGGACTATTTGCTACTTGAAAAGACTCTTGAAAATCAGTATTCATCTTAGAATTTACGAGATTAAAGTGTCCAGAAGCAATATGGTCACATTGTCCTGGCTGGATTGAGGTAGTGTGAATATTTGGGAAGGTTCTGCATTCTTTCCTGGATGCTTTGACCTGCACACTTAATATTTCCCCTCCTTGTGATGGTTCTGGCTTCTTTTCCTCTGCCAGTGTCAGGATTAATAAACAGGAATAGCAGTTTGTGTTTGGGCTTGGATGTTTATTAATTCTTATCTATTTACAGATTCATGAGCTGTGAGCTCTAATTATCAAGTTAGAAAACAAATGTAAAATGGAGGCATCTCTAACCCTTTCAAAGGCTATTTAAGTGCTAATTACCCAATAACAAAATGACACCTATATTATTTTTATTTCTGACCCAATTATGACCACCCAAGGCCCACAATGCGGACATTTTTCACCCAATTACAGGATACCACCCAAACCTATGAAAAAGAAGGAAGGAGGTGAAGAAGAAGGACTTAGACAATGCCTCAAATCCTCCATATTGCTTCACACACTTTACTATATACTGAAATCTTAAAATCTAAGTTTCCAGAATTCTAACACCTATTCTTATGTGTCACTGCACAGTTGTCTGGGAAAAGGATAGTAGGAAGAAATGCTCAATCCTAGATGATGTCTAATACTTTCTGAACAATCTAGACAGATGACAGAATTTCAACTGCATCAGGTTTTTTTATGGACTAGTCACAATCCAGGGGTGGTACAAATATTTCAGTTAGATGAGGAGAGAGAGTGAACTACAAGATACTTTAGTGATGAATGACGACAGATACACATTATGACAAAAGAAGGATAAGTGAAATATCTGTGACCTTGGGAAAGTACTGCAGAAAAGACACAGGAGTCACCTGCATGCAAAGAAGACACAGGAAGCTACTTGGCACTATTTGCACTGTTTATACTAACACAGCTTCACTGGGGACACAAATGAATTTTCAGTCTCAGAAAGTACCTGAGTTTATTGTTTATTGGGAGTGGAGCACAAAGCTGTTCTGCCTGGGTTTTCTTATACCAGGTTAAAGGAGTTCAATCCTGTCCTGCTTTCAGCTGGCATAAGGTTAATTTTCTTCCTACCAGCTGGTACAGTGCCATGATTTGGATTTAGTATGACAATAATGTTGATAACACACAGATGTTGTAGGTGTTGCTAAGTTGTGCTTACTCTAAATCAAGGATGTTTCCGTTTCCCATGTTCTGCCAGTGAGGAGGTACACAAGAAACTGGGCAGGAACACAGACAAGAGTGCTGTCCTGAACTAACCTGGGGGATATTCCACAGCACAGAATATCATAAACTGGAGGTAGCTGTTTCCTCTGGATTTAATGTCTGTTTCTTTGTCTCTCCTTTCCATCATTCTTCTTCTTCTTATCATCATCATGATAATCATTATTAGCATTATCTTTATTATCTGTGTTAGCGTCTTTATTATCTTTATTTCAACTATTAAACTGTTCTTATCTCAATCCACACATTTTACCTTTCTCAGGGAAGACTGAGGACAGAGGGGAGAGTAAGGAAGAGAATGTGTGGTACTTAACTGTTGCCTGAGGCTAAGCCATAACAAATCTGCACATTTGGGCACCAAAAGAGTGAAGAGTATACTTTTACAGACAGAAATGACCCACTATAGATAGAGAGATACTGTTTTATGAAATGTGGTACCTGTAATTAAAAATTAATCCTTGACTTGAAAACACAGAGATTTACAGTCAGATTAAAGCAATTTGGCATTCAAAAGTGCTTTCTGCTCAAAATAGATACACTGTAAAAGAGAAATTTGAAAGATAAATCAATGGCTTTGTGGACATCTATCATGAAAATAACTTTAAAGGACAAACTGAAAAAGATGCATTATCTTGCCTGAAGGCAAGATTAATTATGCCTGTGTAATTTCTGCTTAATAATTGTCTGAACTCTTCTTAAAAGTCTTCAGTGATTGAGACTCCATAAATAGTTGCTCCACAGTCTCACCACAAAAAATCTCTTCAATATCTTAGTAGTTTCATTTGTGGGAATTATTTAGGATTTCTCTTTAAACCAGGTCTCTTTCATTATCATTTAAGCCACTTCCTTCCTGCCCTTTCTTCCATCAGTTATTTTTTCTATCTTTGGAAAATATTTCCTCTTTCCATCTTTCCGTCTTTCCATGGAGGCCATATTGTCTCGTTCCATAATTAGTTTACATTATTTCTAATGTAATCTTTGTAATCTTTACAATCAGTCCAGAAACTTCTAAATTCCAGAATCATGACAAAGTATTTCAATTTAGGGACTCACTAGTATGTTTTACAGAAAAGTCGCTTCCTTTATGTGTTGGGGAGGATGAAGCCAGAAAGCCCTATAAATATGACTGCTTAGATTCTGAGAATGTGAAACCTATAAGTGAGATAGAACTGAAAGTAAGTTTTGATGTTTGAGATGTCCTAGCTACTGAATGTCTGGAAAACAGTTATATGGCCAGCTGAAGGTTACCCACAGATAGGTCCAAAGGTCAAATGGAATGTTCTGCCTCACACCCCAATGTATGGTTCATCCCACATCTGTAACTCTCCCCTGAAGTATCAGGTATCTGTAACCCCATTGGACCAAGTCTTGTTCCAGCCCACCTTGAAGCCCCCTGATAAGGGGGCTGAGAGCTGGGCTGGTCCTCTTTTGCCTGGCACTTTTCCCCGAGGAGTTTCCTCTTGGAATTTCCTCTCCCTTCCCCCACTCCCTAGGCCTTACCACGAGTTGTGCCTGGCAACTCTAAACAAGGCGTCACATCCTTTATAATAAACCTCATCTTCTAAAACCCAACTTCAGAGATCTCTCGTCCACATTTCATCTATACCGTCCTGGAGTCCCGCGAAGCAATATCTACACTTTGTGTGACCATTTCCCTACTTGTTACTGAAATTGTAAAGCTTATAAATGAGGTAAAAACAAAACAACGTGTTTATCTGGACCAGTAATGGGAAGCATGGGAATAATAACTTAAGCAGTACTGGTTATCTTCTGCTAAAACAATGAGAAACTTTTGCTTTTGCTTCATTTGAGGAATATGGCTAAATATTTTGTATTCTATTTGACATACTAGTTTTGGATTCCGTGTGGTGACGCAGGCGTACATTCCTGCTTATCTTGCCCTAGGAACCCAAAATCTCACTACTTTGTTCATGAATGCACAGTGCTCATCCCCTCCCAGATGCTATCAGCACCCAAGCATATAATCAAGTCTTTTTGTGTGCATATGAAAGTCTGTACTGTTAGGGGTAAAATTTGCTGCTTATTCCGTTACCTATTATTCCACATAAAATGACTGCTTATTTTGTATGTAGTTATACATCACACTGCTTTCTTATTTCACATAGAGAGATTAGTATCAAAATTTTAACCCAAGTTCCAATAGTAACTTTGCTAGTTACAGAAATAGTATCTTTCTTTTTTCATGTTATACACAAGAAATGTAGATTCTTATAGTAAAACAAATGCTATTTAATCTTAGGATTCCATGAGCAAACTAGATTTAGGATCAGATCATTCATACTGATATAGGGAAACTAAAAGTACAGAGGACGTTAGATGACGATATACAGAGAGAAAAGGAACAAAAGTTTTAGCAGTAGAAAGTCTGAATTTTGAAAGAAAATAGTATTGTGTTTATGGCATGAAAAAAAGAGTAGAAGGTTTAGAACAGATGAAAACTGTCAAAAATACTTCAGATTATTTTAATGGAAATGGGAGAAGGTAAGACAAAAAGCTGCTCTGCAAATACCAAAGTCCAGGGCCTGAGCTGCATCCTGGAGGCATAACAAAGAGGATGGATAAAGTACTTAAACCACATGAATCTTTAGACCTGCTGCACAGGCTTTAATTAAATTCCCTTTATTTTCTTGAGATTATCCCAGTCTATGGGGTTTGCCTGCAAAAAACTGGAATACTACCAATCTGAAATAAGGGCCAAAGGATCATGTTGGAAAGCTTACCAATTCTGTCAAGCATCAGGCATTGTTTTGTTATAACATTGCACCATTAGAACATTGCTTAATTAATTAATTAACTATAATTGTATGTAAAACCTCGAGGTTCCTGAAGGCTCAGAGTTATAATATTTTTAGACAAGATACCAATGCTGTGAGAATACACTGTGTAAAATAACTGTCCATAATTCTCCTTTCAAGTAATAAATCCTGAAATTACAGCAAAGTCCTACAGCTATCAATGAGATTTTTTTCCACGTTATTACTGAAGACTTCTGACATTGCCCTGACAGAGGGACAGGCTACTCCCAATCCAAGCTGGACATGTGTGCAACAGGAATCACTGAAATGAGTGAAAGCTTTGCCTGTCTAATGTACCTGGCTGTGCTTTCCCTAGAATATGCCACTGCCACTTGTTCTACATAGCTTTGGTGATGTTTTCTACTCCTAACAATAGACAGTAAAGTTAGGAATCCAAGCAATATATGCTGGGCAGAAAATAACTATTGAATTGGTTCCAGTAATCCCATTATATTTTCCTTTATCTCATTATTTTTGCCTTTGTTACAAAAGCAAAAATTTTGTGACAAACACAGAGACACAAATTTTTACTTAGCAAGAATGCTGCTTAGTGACAGTTTTGAATACTTCAGTTTTAAATTGCTTGCAATTTTTGCTATTTCTGAGATAAAAGATAAAAATTTAAATCTTAATTCCAACTAATTTAAATTTTAAAATGAATTATTGTTTAGCAAATAAATCCTATTTTTAAAAAAACATGCAGTATTCATCTGAGTTATTTCAGGAAATGAGAGAATAATGTTGCCCATCCCACTAGCTCTTCCCTTTATTTTTTACATGTTTTCTGATAATTGGAAATATTTAATACAACTTTATTAATAACCCTCCACTGTAGTAAATAGACTAGTTTTGTATTTTTGAATATGTCCCTGACTTTAGTGACAAAAATTCTGTAGGTCAAAATTAGCCAAACTTATTGATGTTCACCTTAGTCTTATTTTGCTGACTTAGTATTTTACACCAGACATATGTAGGTTTTTGATCTAGAAATTTAGTAATTAACCTCTCCAGATAAGTCCATTATTAGAGAATATTCAAACCATATTGCAATTGCTCCCGTTCAGTAGTGTGATTAGAAATATTCCTGATGAACACCAGAAATATTGCTATTCTATGTGTCTGATGTTTGGGATTTCAATTTTTCAAATAATTTAGTCAGTCTCAGCCAAAGCCATGAATAATTTCTCAAGGTTTAAATAAAACAGAATTCCTTAGAAGTAATGGCCTTTAAACAAATATTCAACCTGAAAATGTCCTTTTCATATACATATAAGAGCCAGCTAATACCCTTTTTCTGTAATATCATGCCAAAAAATGCACAGCACTGCTGAGACGTAACTGGATGTAGATATTCAAGATTCAGCTGAGCTGGTGTAGTTTAAGTAATAATTTCACTGCGAAGAGGGGTGGATCAGATTAGATTGCCTTCCAACCAATTTTTCAGCGATTTTATTATCAACTGAACTGCTGATGTGCCAGTTGCTTGTTTTTAATGTTGTGCCAGCCATGGAAATCTAGTCTGGTTTCCTTCCTATCACGCAGTCTCACTGAGGAAATTGGATACCATGTTTGTATTTTTTCATTTGTAAGACTTTGTATTTTCAGGCCATGGATGTTCTTCTCTGTAATCTCTTAGTAGGGTGATCTCAGATTCTGAATCTTTTATATGAATAAAAATTTCCCCAATTTTCATGCCCTAAATGCCCTTCCTGGATAAATTATAACCATGTATTACAGTAACCCCTTGATTTTTACCAAACCACTTCACTATCACTAATGTTTGTTATGCAGTCAATAAATAATAGCACAGTCAAGAATTACAAATTATGACCAAAAGCCTAAATTGTCACAGAAAAGCAAGGCTTGCATTGCCATGGACTCTTACATTTTTCATTAATTGCATGTACTTTAACTTAATTTTACCTGAAAATATCAATTTCTACCAGAGTAAGAAACAGAACACAACAGAAAACTAAGTGAATCATACTTTTGCACAACTCTTTTCTTGTGAAAGGGTCCCATTTACAATTTCATTATACACCAGAAAATCTTGACTTTCAATATTTCCTTATTTTACTAAATTATTTCAGGAGAGATATCAGTTCATTTGTTATACCTAATATAGCAGATAAAAATATCTTTTTTTCTAGAAACATTCAACTTTTGACTATACAGCAAGGAGCACAAAGACTGTTTGGTGGTTTTACAGTTTGCTTTTATCAGTATTTATTAACTTCGTATATAGAAGCAGCAAGTTCATTGTTCTTCCTAACTACAAATTAAAGTAGGCCCTGTTGGTTAGGAACACTATAGGTCATACATGATACATTAAGATCTTTTCACTTGGCACTGAAGGAGTTCATTCCAAAGAAGATGGAAAGGTTGCCAAGTGTGAAGAGTCTGGATGTCTTAGAAAGAAAATTCTTTATTTCCCTGTTGAGTTCTGTCCAGTGTCTTCAGCCCCAACAAAGTAAAAAGCTATATTAACTTTTGAGTGAATACATGGAAATGTAGCATCAGAATGCAAGAGCTCACTCATGTAGGACTGCTGGATAGCAATCAGGTTAATCTTTAAGTAGCTAAGCTTCCAAACACTTCTGTATAACTATTGCTAGTAATTACTGTAAGTTTTACAATAAAAAATAACAATAAAAAAGAGACTTGCCACTCATTTTTTTTAAGCTGCAAGAACTGCTATTTGTTTTAAGAGATAATCACTGCTGCAGTTGATGATTTTCTAAACTAAATAGATATCTGTGTTCTCAAAAGAAGAGATTTTGAAAGGCATTTGATTAAGACAACCAGATATTTATTGTACATTCAGTACATTCATGTTTTAATATTGCTTGGGGAAATTACTACAAAGAATTATTTTGCACTGAAATAAATGGTCATCTTTAGTCTTCAAGAAACTCTGTTGCTGGTCACTGCCTAATATGGGAACCACAAGCCTTTCAAAACAAATAGGAAAACCTGTTCCATATGTGTTTTAACTTTGAAACTTTCCAAAAAGTTTCAAAAGAACTAATCTATATTATTTTATATCAGATGGCTCAAGGCTTGCGAGTGATAAGTCCATAATACCAGAGAATAAATCTTCTGACTCCCAGGGATGCTCCTGGTATCACAGAGAACTGTCATGGAGCCACTCTTGGTGGAGCCTTACAGAGCAGTGTCTCCTTGTCCCAGCAGCTGCATTTCTGCAGCAACAGATTTAGGTCTGAGCAGTAGGTCAAGATGCATTTATTGTACCGTGACCTTTTGGATGAGCTTACCCTGATCCCTAAGCCACTCAGGTGCCTTATCTTCAAACAGAAGGTACACAGAGACAGAGATGAAAAAACAGAATTGAAAGAGCCATCTGAAGTGGCTTCTGTCAAATGTTAGCCAAAAAAAAAATCTATAACTGCAGCTACAGATCAGTATTCGTGAATAGAAGCCAGTTTTCTGATTTAAACCTACAGTGTATGTGAACTATACATAGTCAAGAACTTTTTTTTTTTTTTTTAACACAGGCTTTTGCAAGTGTCTGACCTTACTAATACAAAGTTATTGAAGGTCTCTGTGCTAGAAAACCAAGAATGTATTCAAAAAACAGCACTAGGCACAGAATAACATGACATATTAACATTTTTTTTCCTTTTTTCAACTGTAAACATTCATCAGATAGCAGTAAAAGGGTAAGAAAATATAGTGAGTTTGTTTAGGGAAAAAGAAACTAAGCTGTTTGGTACTCTTCTCTCTTCCATATTGTCTACTGCAAATATATATATTTTTGTAACTCTTGTGAACTTGCTTTCTGCAAATTCTGAAATATCTGCAGGTTTGTATGTAAATGAGGCAATGACCTTTTGAGAGGCAGAAATGTCTGCTTAAAAAATCCTGTTTGTTCTTGCCTTTTTTTAAAGTATAAAAGTCATCGAGATAATAAGCAAGTCTGCTCTTCATGTAAGAATAAAATATTCTTTATGAAAAGAATGGAATTTAGGGAAAATAAAAGGAGCATCGTGACAAGATTTAAAGTTTAAAAGAAGAAAAAATGAAACACTTTTGGAAGTAATGTTTGAGTACATAAAAAAGGGGAGGGTTAGCAATTATATTGTTTGATAAATAAAACAACAAAATGCAGTGGAGATTTTATATTATTTGCTTTCTCCTTGTGTTTGGAGCTTTAAATATAAAGACACCATTAACACCTTTTTACTCCTTTCCATCCTGGATATTATAAACTCCTAGCAGCATATTTTACTTCAGCTGTCCCATTCCCAAGCCGAAGAGTTTTAGTCTAAGCAATTGCTCTTTACCTAGAGGCTGATCTCATCCTTGCTGATGTTTTGTCAATCTTTTCTGTTTCTCTGTGAGATTTGGTGATCAATACTGCACATCATATCCAAACGGTGGACACACTGAGGATTCATGGTGTTCTGATGGTACTGCCTGCATTTATCATTTATCTTATATTTCCGTAATATTCCTAATGTGACTTGCTTACTGACCACTACTGATCACCAAACATTTTCCTAGAATATCTTACAGCTCCTAGATTTCATTCTGTGTTGAAAACAATTAACTTGTTTGTTTGTTTGTTTTTATTATTTCGTCTCTGTTAACCATTTAGTATTAAACCCGTGAATTTTATCTACAATTTCAGACTTTAGCCACTCAATCTTGTTTGGACCTCCTGAAGTTATTTTAGGGACCTATATTTTGAATATTGGTTATGCTAGTATGACCATACAGAGCAGATATAGCTTTTCAAGCAGATAATTTTGCCTATTCTACCCAATTTTCAATCTACCTGATCTTTAACTCTTACATAATTATGACTGACATTTTCCTATCTGCAACACTCCACAGTCCTGACATGAAGAATACCATATAGGCAACCTGAATAAGGCCGGGGTGTCTACTGGTGATAGGAAGTGCTATGACCAGGTGAGAGAAGTCCTGGTCAGAAGACTTTTTTTACGAAGTAGGAGAAGAAGGAGGAGTAGGGAAAGTTTGTTAGCTGAGAGGTCAGTTTTACTCTCCCGTTTTTTTTTGTTTTGGTTTGGTTTGTTTGTTTTTTTTTCCACACAGAGACAATTTCAGATAATCGTATCAGTGGAAAAAAAGCAGAATCTACTAGTTTAAGAGAGTCTTCTAATTTCCTATCTAAATACAGCCAACATAGGAGTAGAATAGAGTACACCAAAGAATATTAAATTACATTGGGGAAGAAAAGTATAATTTCACAACAGAAATTGGAACATTACACTGAGCAGAAATGCATTATTCAGATATAAATGCCAAGGGAATGTGAAGGCAACTGCCTTATTGTTGTTTATGCTTGCTATTTTGCCTATCTTTCAAAATGTTTCCTTCACAATATACCTTTCCTGTGATGTCCTGCAAGGAATGTGTGTTAACACTTTCCTGAATATGTAACTGAGATTCATGAATCTGCACTAAAGAAAAAGGTCTGCTACATTTGTATTGATTTAGTGTAAATTATTACACCTGTGTTGGCTAAATGTGGAAATTTTATTTCTGAATTCTGTTCATAATCATAATAAATTAACACTGCTATCAAATAGTTAATCCTAGCTTTCAAAAGCTTATACCATTCTAGTGTAATCCTCAAATACCATCAATGTCTGTGTATTCAGATGACAAAGACAACTATGGCAAAAAACCTCCCACTGTGGGCGTGTTTTCTGCTTTAATTGGTGTTGGGTTCAGTATTCTCCCAGTTGTCAATAAATCCTGATGTAGGAACAACCTCTCAAGGCAAGGATAATGAATTTGCTGAAGTCGGAGGTCTTTTTCTCTACGAGTGATAGTGTTTAATGTTGTTATCCCATTGAAGAATATTTAAATGGGAAAACCATGTTTCCTATATTACAGAATTTGCTGGAACATCCTATCTGAATGAAATGAAGCTATACTCATTAAAGATATTAGGAGATACTAGCTGATTTCTGAAGCAGCTCAAGAAGCTCTTTCTGAAGAACCTTCAGCTTGAGATAAAGTTCTATATTCCTAATACTTTCAAGATAGATGCCTGGAAGCAAAATCCGTGTTTGATCCATGGTATTTGAAAATTAGGCTTCAGATACTAAATGTTACTAGAAAAAAAACCAAACCAACCAAAACTACAAAGAAAATGCTTGTAGCAAACTGCAACTATACTCATATTTTTGAACTAATAATCTGTGGACTTAAGGAAGTTATCCTTTTTTATTAATACAAAATGGTTGTTGAATTAACTGAAACAGGCAATGTTTTTAAGCAGGGATGAGATAAGATGCTGGTGTGATCCCTTCTGGCTCTGCGCACAGTCAAATCCACAACAGTTTATAAAACATGAGAACAGGTAGGAGAATTTTAGGGTAGCATAACTGTGATGGGCACCCCGTCAACAATACAGAAGATGCTACTTTCATGTTCACTGTCCTCATACACACTTAGAGGAAGTAAAATTGCTTTCATGTTGGGGTTTTGAGGATGGATTTTTGCTGCTGACAGCCCAGAACAAGGCCTGAAACAAGATCTTGCACAAGAAGCAACTTTACAGCCTGAAAAGGCCAAGATAACCCTATTCAGTGATCAGCAGTGAAACCCATTTGACGCCCTATATATTTTAATGCAACTACAAACTGCAGTGGAATAGAAGATGAGGAACAAAATGCATGAATATAAAAAGCGCCTCCATGTTTTGGACATCTGGAGAATGAAGCATATATCCTTCAGCACAAGATAAAACTATCTGATGCAATTATAATTTCAGCATTATTGTACTGCGGCAAACTTGACAACTGAAAGTCAACGATAACAAGAAGCCTAATGAAGCATCTGCAAAATAGTCTCAGAATTACTGACGTTATCACAGAAGTAGTGACAAAATGTGAAAGAACACTGGAAAAATATATGCTGCTTCCAGACTTATGATAACTTTAAAATGAACTTGCATAGCCTTATGCTGGTATGTGAATCAATCCTCCAAGGACTAAGGGATAGGGCAAGCTGGAAAACAGAAGGAAAAGACTGAGACAACCTTACGTTATGTTGCAGCACGGTTATGTGGACTGGCTGGTGGAATTTGCTTCTACTCGCACTGAAAGGACAACAGAATACATAAAACAAACCAGTATACTGTAATATATGGGATGATTCATGTCCAAAATATTGTGTATGGTGTTACAGTCATTTCAATTTAATTTCATAGGTATGCATAACCTTGGGAGGATTTAAAGCAATAGACAAAGGCAAAAGGGATAAAAACAGTCAGCTTTCTTCAGGGAAGGGCATTTTCAAAATTCTATCTTTGCAAAATTGTGGTTGTTACAATGTTGAATGAAGTTTGCAAATGACTAAAGAATTACATAACTGTATGTGCAATATCCAGGAGTTCAATGATCTCAATGGCAAACTTACCTTCTCTATGAAAGAGTTCATGTTACAGATCTGGCATCAGAAGTGAATATTCAGCATCTTGTTCAAAACTGCTAGTTTAAAGACATAACCAACCATAGGCACAGTCGTACATTTCTGTTAAGCACACATGCACCAGTTGGTTGTACTGCAAGACAATGAGAAACACTATGCTGAATTTATGCTTTAATTGTATATAGTATGACTTAATCCACCAATTAGTCTAGTTCTCAAGTCTAGGAGCTTCTGAACGCACACAGATTTTTCAGGTAAATTTAAAATCAAGTTAAGAATCTTTGTTCTTTATTTTAAATTAAATAAGCTCCTGGTTTTCCTTTTTTGTGTTTAGATTGTCACACATCCTTATATATATCATATATCTTGTATCATATCCTGTCAATATGGAAGGAAGTTTTGACAGCACTTTAATATGCAGTTGAAAACTGACCTCATTTCTGAGATAGATTTATAACATTAACAGCTGTGAAGGAGCTATTTTTTTATTCAAATAAAACCAAATGGGTTTTTTAGGTGATCTTTTTCACCTTCTATGTAACTATATTGTATATACTAGTGCATTTCCTGGAAATGTGTCCAATTACAGGCTTTGAATCAATAACTTGTAATACAAAATTTTGAGTAGGTAACCTAAAATGTTAAGACTTTATTCAAATCTGTAACAAAAATTCCAAGATGAAAAAAATATTTCTGGATAAAAATATATCCAACTTGAAATTCACCAGTATTTTAGGCCATAAAAATCCACATATTCATGGATGGCATAAACTAGTAACAGAAAGAGACCAACCTGAGCTCGATAAACTGTATTGAACATCGAACTGAAATAAGATAAGAAAATCTTTCCTATCTGATATATTTAAAATAAAGTAATAAGTAATGGAAGGAAATATTTTTTTTTCCATTTTAGAATGAGTTAGGGGTATAATTATCTTGCATACAATCTAGAAAAAATGACATGCAAAATAAGAAAAAGTCTAAATAAATGAAAATCACTGGATCACTAGGATTTGAAGGTCAAAAAAACTATCCTGTGATAACTTAAGTAGTCAAGGATATTTTACAAAATTTCAGAAGTTCTTACAAGGACATAAAAATTATTAAATGTAACCCATTAAGATGGATCATAACTGAAATAAGAATCTTGAAAGTAAGGTTAGAGCAGAAAGCAAGTAGCAGAACAAGTGGTAATGCTTGTCTGGGTGAAAAGTCTTTGTATTCACCAGTTGGGTCTTACTGTCTTTCGGTTTCAAGAAGTAAAGTATCCACACCTCCTCAGGTTCTCAACCCTACACTTAATTTAAGAAGTAATACGTCTCTATACAGGGAAATAGCAGAGTGAAAAGCAAAAGTGAATCCTAATCAATAAATTACTACTGGTTAAGAATTACATGTTTTAACACAGAGTACTCAGCTAGGTAACACAGTGATTTATCTCTCCCTTCATCTGCTTCCACTGCAAAGAAAATTTCAGGTAATTGTTATCATCATATACTCAAATATTATATTTATTAGCAGTGTATCTTTGTGTATAATTTTCTGATCCACTTACCGAGACTCAGAATAAACAGGGGAGTTTTTGCAGTCTCCCCCCTCTTATCTGTACTCAAAAATCAAGGATATGAAGCAAAGAATTCAGCTTTTTCAAGAACAGAATCGGCTTCTACCTGTAGTAGCTATTTCATGAACTGTAAAGCAGTGGAAATTTTATGGTATCTGGAAAAAATATCTGTTTGTGAACTCTTGTTTTTGCTTCATATGGTTGTCTTTTGCTTGGTTGGGGCTTTTTATTTGTTTTGGTTTTCGTGGGGGAGGTTGTTTTGTTGTTTATTTTTACCAAGGACCTAACATTTATTAAAGAAGACACTACTTGCTGTGAATTATCAAATATTGCTATCTTCCCTTCCTTTTTCTCTCTTACTCCCCTTTATTTTCATTTAGATGTGTATGAGAGCCTTTTAATGTGTCTTTAAATAAGTACCTGAAGTTATAAACAGATTTGAATGATCAAAAAACAATGCTGAAATTACTTAGAAAAAAGCTAATGAAGTCATCTGGCTATAAAGCATCTGGTGAAGAGGCAGTAGATAAATATGTGGTATCATCAGGAAAAGCAAAACATAAAAAAGAAAAAACCCTCACAGCTGAGATGTGGAAGTATAGTAACAGAATAATGCATTAGTTTTATATATTTTGCATTGTAATGACTGAAACACAAAACACTACCTACCCAGAAGACTAAAATGATACCACCACTGTTAAAGACTTCTTAATTAAAAGTCATGGGAATCTGCATTTAAGATTTTAATTTTAGAAAAATTAAATTAAAAAGTAGGAATTTGAAAAACTGTTATCTTGTTTTCTCTGACTTTGGAAGAACTAAAGGCATTTAGATACACAGGTAAAGGGAAAAAGGAGAAAATCCAAAGCTCTCAAGTCAGTTCTCTACCACTAGAGGCAACTGATTGATGGCTGGAAATTTTCTTTTGCTTTCAATCTTTTGATTATTCCTGGACATTTTTTAATTTGTTTCTACTTTCATTTATAGTGTTCAACTTTCTGATGGAATCTTATATCCATCCTAAATCCTGCATGCTGTATGTGAATAGAAGGACTGAAATGGCATGGGGTTGCAACTATCTTGCTGAATAAAGCACTACTCCATAGAAAACATAGAAGTAGATCCCCTGATCATTCTGAGTCTTACTGCAGAGAGATTCTGCCGTCTCTCTTTGCAAAACCCTGTTTAGCCTTAAGGAAAGTTCATGTCAAGAATCACAGAATATCCTGGAAAGGACCGACAAGGATTGTTGAGTCCAACTCTCAGCCCTCCACAGGACACCCTAGAGTCACACCACGTGCCCATGAGCATTGTCCAGATGCTTCTTGAACTCTGTCACGTTTGGTGCTGTGACCACTTCCCTGGGGAGCCTGTTCCAGTGCCCAGCCACCTTCTGGGTAAAGAACTTTTTTCTAATATCCAACTTAAATCTCCCCTGACACAACTTCAGGCCATTCCCTCAGCTCACCAGAGAGAAGAGATCAGTGCCTGTCCCTCCTCTTCCCCTCATGGGGAAGCTGTAACTGCAGTGAGGTCTCCCCTCAGTCCCCTCACTTATGGATAGTGAGGTGGTAAGAGTTTATAGTGCAGCACTATAAATCCTGTACAAACAAATATAAAGAAAAATGTATAAAGGACTATTTCTATATTTTTCCCCTTTTCAAAAGTTTGATATCCAAAATTCCATTAAAAAGAGCTGTTTCATGGAAAAAAACCATGCTGTCCTCTGCATTGAGTTATGATGCAGTTTTTGCTAGAACTTCTTATCTGCAAGGATTTATCTAACATAGAAGAAAATAAATATTGCAGTCACTGAGCAATTTTGAAGCAATTATGATATAATAAACTACGAAGTATGTACATGTGTAAGTACAATACCTTTTTTTAATGGTCATGAATGTTTTGTAAAGTTATTGAATATGCCAAAAATTGCATAATGCACCTGAAAATCCTATTTACTGCCAAAAAATTGCTCATACATCACATACTCCATCTACTTTTTTCTCACAATTATTCATTAGTTGAATGATCTCTAAAGATTAATCAGTAATTTTACATGGACAGTTAGTGCAATCCAAGTTCTGCTGTGAGAAATGGGGGATAATATTAAGCCCTGAGGTTTTCATTACACAGTTATTGTAGTTTGGCTGCACTTATAATTTTACTCCACAAGGATAGGAGGTCAAGAGTTATAATATATAAATCATCATTCAAAGAACTGATGAACTTTAAAAGTACAGATCTTTAAATTATATGTTTTAAGAACTACCCGACAATAGATTTTCATTTATAGACAACATATTTACACAGTGAGGCAACATGACAGCTGGATGCCAAATTTCTATAGGATGGATGAATTGAGAAATATATCACACATTTAATATAACAGTATTTAATTGTCTATTGAAATTACCCAATCAGATTTTAAGATGTCTTTTTAGCTGTCTGTAATGCCTCTTGTTAAATGGAAGAAGTTTATCCTCAGCAGTATTTCCCCTTTTTGCAACACCACAATACTGGGAGCTGCTACGCTTCTTCCATTTTCCATTCCCTAACCAGCTTTTTCCTCATCTTGTTTTTGTGCAAAACTTTTTTTCTTCCTTAACCTTGCACTTATTAAACTCCATTCTGCTTTTCCCAGTCATTTTCCCAATTCCATTAGTGTACTTTTGGTTCTAATCCTGTGAAAGAGTCTTAGAGATCTTAATAGTTTAATACCATTCACATCTGTATCAAATAGAGGTCATCCTTTCTCTCTATTCCACCATACAGACCATCAGTGAAATTACTGAAGAGAACTCAATCCACAGACATCTGCAAAACTTAACTGAGACATCCTTCTCTTTTGATAGCTTCGCTCCAGTCCTTTATTATGACAAGCTTTTCAAGAACTACAATGACAAAGAGCTGTTAAATAATTGTATCACTGTGTCGATGCTGTGCCTAAGATTTATAGACGACATCTTTATTATCTGGATTGGAAATCTGGACTCTCTTATTGATTTTTACCACAAATTCAATAATAACCATTCTCCATCAAACTGTCACTGCAACACTCATGTACCAGCACCATTTCCCTACAGCAACATCAGCAGTGTAACCTGCCAGGGTGATAAATGGAAAACTAAAGGCCAGCACATATACAGGCTCCTCAGAAGCCTTTATATACAGCAGATCACTCATAGTGCTCACCTTAGCAAAGAAAAAGACTTACATACATCAGAATTACTCATGTAGAAAAGATTTTCAGAAAAAGATGTGAAACACCATGTGAAGAAATGTTTAAGCAGAAGATGACTCCTCTACCCATCACCAAATGTACACCTTCTATTGTCACAGCTCATCCTCTCCCAGAAGCTGTACAAAGTGTGTTTAAATAACTACAAGTTGTAAGACAAGAAACTTCTTGCTCTTCAAACATCCCTGTAGCCTCACTAAATTGATTCTGACAGGAAATTCCTCATGCTCTCAAGCACACTAAATTAATATAGGCTTTTCTTCAATAAAAAACAGAGAATGTACCAACCTCTACAGTACTACAATAAATATTCTGAAGCGCAGAACAATTACCACCCTACAAATCTTACAGCTGCATACTTTTTCCAGTGAAAAATACTCTTATGGCAAAAGCAGAGGTGAAATTAAGCACCTTTTCCATACAAGAATAATTCACACAGAAAATATGCATAGAACCACACACTTTTAATGAACACATCCTATGAAATCCATATTCCACCATATTTTTGCTCTTGAACCAAAAGAAGAACCTGTTAAACTACTGAGAAAGAAGATTCTGCAAACTAAAATAGCTAATTATTTTCTGTGAGGTTTTCTTCATACCTATAAAAAATTGGGAGTTTGGTAAATTAGAGTCTTCCTGTCTTCTTCTAACCTTTCTATTTTGTGTAATATAAACTGTTTTCTACTTTCCCTTGCATTATCTAATTAGTAAATTCCTACTTTTCTCTCCGCTCATTTTCTGGCCCCTACACACCAAACATTTTTTTTCCAGGGACTTACTCTGAAAGAGAGTCAAAACCGAGCAATTTTTTCGTTTGTTTAGAAAATTTTTCTTCTGTTTCAGGCCTAAGCAATGTATGTATGCTGAAAAGGTTGTCTAATTGTTCTAATTATATAAATTGGTCTTAGAAGAGATATCAACTTAATTTACAGACACAGAATCACTTAGGTTGGAAAAGCCCTCTGACATCATCAAGTCCAACCTACGACTGAGCACCACGCTGTCAACTAGGCCATGACACTGAGTGCCACAGGTGTTTTCTGAAACACCTCCTGGCCACACCACCTCCTTGGCTGGTCCATTCCAATGTTTAATCACTCTTTCTGTGAAGAATTTCCTCTGAAATAGAGAGTAGATCGAGAAAATGTGCTTTGAGGTTTTATCTTTATAGTCTGAGATATTTGATACAGATGAAGTGAAAAGGGGTTGCAAGCATTCAGCATATGTTAGTGTTCAGGAACTCATGGGATGTTTTGTACAATTTCTTGTATGTTTTTCTGTACTAGGTACATACACCAGTACATCTCGACAGTTAAAGGAATGATTAGGTAGTGTTTTGCAATAGCACTCCCTCGAGCTCTATTGCATGAGGTGAAAGTCAAATTGCACTGAAAACTATCAAGGGCATGAGGAGAGTGACTGAACCTCTTCAGCTACACTGTAGAAGGAAATGCAGCTCCTGCACTCAGAATTTGAGTGGTTCGTGGAAGAAAAAGCAGCTTTACTGAAACAGTTACTTCAGAAGAAGGCTCACTTGAGCTAAGGACTGAAAAAAATTTGCTTGACACCGATGTAGTAAGTCTGGAGATAAAGACAAATTGAGCAGAGATGACAATGAGGATCAATGACTTTGTAAATGTCTGGTTTTTACCCTGCCAGAGAGAGAGTTGTCAGGCACCTCTCAGATTCTATCAGCTGGAGAGATGTAGCTATTTCTGGAAATAAGCCATATGCACATTGCTCTCCCTGGTATAACTCTTTGCCTTAACTACAATTTTTTTGTTCTTGAAACCAAATATTTCATTCTCTTTTCCTTGTTCTCAAAGGAAGATGTTAGCGGCCTGTGCAAAGAAGATTACCTCAGATATGAGTGACAGCCTATGCTTCCCCAATTACACTTGAAAGTCCTCTTTCTGATGCTTTAATTTGGGATCTGCATCTTCTGGGGCACAAGTACTGCATTTAATCCTATCCAATTCTCAAATATTTGCTAGCTACAAGTATGCAGCAGGTGGATGTCAACAATACTGTGGGTAGTCTTTTAAGTTTTGTGTGTCAGATTCTATCTGTTTCACACAAATAGACCTTTGCCATCTTTGTATCCAGCTTTTATAGTTCAGTCTTCTGGATTCCCTGTCCTGGGAATCTCTCTGACAGAGGACTGTGTATTATGGAATTTGCTAGTGGAGCAGCAAAAATGCTACTGCATCTTTGGACTGAGTTTTTAACCTTTGTATCATAATATTCTTCTCTAGTACAACACCAGAATCTTAATACAAAACCTGCACACATAACTTCTTATGTTTTCAGGAACTAAGCTTTTGAAATATGCTGGTGCCAATTTGAACAGCGTTTGTGTCCTAGCTGAAGAGAATATAGTCTTGTTCTAGCCTTAAGAAGAGATGCTGCATCCAGACTTCCACCTCTGCTGCCTTTCCAAACAATTCCACTTTCTTTCTGTTATTATTTCAAGGTTTTCTTGACAAGTGAGTGCAAAAATGAAGAGGTAAAGCCTGACTGACTCAATTTGTCTCAGGCCCATAGCCTACAGTGACACTGAAGAGATTAATGCACTACACAAATCACCTCCTGGGCATCAAAATCCAGCCAGGGGGCATCTTTTAAATTTTTATATTCTGGGATTTTTTTTATTTTTTTTTTATTTATTTTTTTTTTTTCTTTTTAAATGAACATGAAAAAATGAAAATATACAGTCAAGGATTTTCTCCCTTGCTCTTAAACTGCATCCATGTTTTCATTTTTAAGGTAATAGATGCAAAAGAACAAATTTGCTAGAAGTGGTGTCACCACAAATATTCATTAGGAAACATGCTCCTCAAAGACGAACTGAGGGTTTTTTAATCAATATTTTAATAGTACATCTCGGTTCTGAATAGCATTGTGCCCAGCTTCTAAAAATAATCTGCACAGACTTTTGCGTCACTGACACTAGGGAAGGCTATGGTGCATTAAATTCATCATGTGAGACATATGTTAAACCTTTAGATTGTTTGCTGTTGGGCTGCTAAAAATACTTGTTATAATTTTGCATGATGACAAGACATTGCTCAGGAGTCAAAACTGCAGGTTGGAAAAACCAACTTGCTAATCTATTCAACAGCATATTGAGAATGAGAAATGTCAAAAAATTTGTTTCAAAATGCAAGCACAGGTTCACTTCCTTAGGCTATAAAATTTATTCATGTGAGTTTCCACTGAACTTTTCCCTACATGCTTCTGGTTTCCTGTTACACATACATTTCAGAAGCCACTGTGAGTGCTTCTCCATATAATAAAGGCAATCCTATAACTTGAAAAAACACTGAAACATCCAGTTATTTTCCTATCAAGTGACTCGAGAAGATATGGTAATATGCTTCAAACTCAGATTTTTAAATTAGAAGGTGGAGGTACCATTGAAAGTGCTGCATCCTGGCATTTGTCTTGATTTTCTAAGGCATCATTCCTGAATGATGGCATGTGTTGCCCTCCTGCTCCATAGCCTGATGCTTACGTTGTCATTTGTAACCCTAAGAAGTTTCTCAGCTAAGTTACCTGTATGCAGCCTATGGTGCATTGCTGAATCAGAGAAAAAATAATATTCTGTTTCTCTGAAACTCACAGACATTAAGGTACTGTAATAGATGTATTCTACCACCTTGTCCCCACACATGCATTAATATTCAATTTCACTAACTTTCTCACCAATATGTACAAGCAGTTGTTCTGACAAAGTCAAAGTATCCATTAGAAGACGAGGGCTTCTCCCAAGGCTCAGGGATGGCTTCAAGGGGAAGTAAATACAGTCCCTGATAGAGTTAAAACTACATAAAATAACATACGCCCCTTGGAGACAAATTTAAAATTAACTCAAACCCTTTGAGGACAGAATGGCTTCAAGGATAATATGAAACAGCTTTACAACAGCAGAATAAACTGAAGAGCAAATTATAAAGCAGCGAGGACCCAGTGACAGAAAAGTAAAGGATTATCCCTTCAAGCTATGTGAAAGAAGTAGATGGCTGCACACCAAAGGTTAGTGATGTGGCTCAAAATGCTTTTTAGTGTCTTCACCCTGCCTTCACTATTGCTTTCAGAAGAACCACCTTCTCCTCAACTGTTGCAATGCATTGATTTGGTTTATAATGTGTTTCATCGGATTTGTAATGTTTTTTCCCTGTTCCCCTTTTACTGTACCATGTAGTTTGTTCTGCTCAGCCGCGCCCATCCCCCACACTGGAATGTAACCCAACTCTGATCCAATCCCACCTTGTCCCTGAGTGGGTAGTGACTTGTCCCTGCCTCTGGGCCTGTCCCCGCCCCGGGAAAAAGCCCCGGGACAAGGGCCCCAGGACAGAAAAGAACTTCAGCCGGCAGGAGCAGGACTCCAGAATAAAGCCATGATATTCCCCCGGTGAGAGAGCAGGCTCTTTTCTTTTGCCATCAGCGGTCATCTGGTCTCATAAAGTACAGCCACACTCACCCTTTCCTGTAAACCTCTAACATGTATGCTCCCTTCTACAAGGAGAGGCTGTGGCAGAGGGAAAAGCCAGGCAACAAGGTAGCCCGGGGAGATGGTACCGCATTCAGCAACATGCTTGTCTGAGCATGAGGCTGCGCTGAGGAGTAACAAACTCCCAAGGGGAACATGCAAAGTGGCTAGATGCCACTCCAGAAGAATCTGAAAAGCACATCGGAAGCATCAAACCGCGGGGATGTAGCATGGTCAGTGCAGCTCCTTCTCCTCCACTTCTCCAGTCTAGTCCCCATGCTGCAGAGAAGCCCTTGTCACTAGGAACAACAATGAAAGGCATGTCATATTCTGGAATAAACACTGGAAGATATTTCATTCTGTCCAGATATTGACCAAGAAGTCTGCAGAGGATTGTAATGTTTCCTGCCTGTACTGCTGCAAATTTCTGTTGGTGATGCAAGGATTTGTAGAGGATGAATACTGGGAGCACTACACTCTTGCACTCTGCTGACCTTACACAGGAGTGGCTCATCCTTTTCTGCTTTTCTCAGAAGTCCAGACAGTACCCAGGCTGAGGAACTGTGACAGAATATGAAAAATCCAGCTATAACACCCTACATTTTTCTTTATTAGTACACATAGTTTATCTATATTTGTACTATTTTGTTTCTGTTTGTTGAAAGGAAGCTCAGGTTTCTGCCCTACCAACAACATGAAGATATATAGTGTATCCTTTATGGGGGGAATCTTCTAGCAGGATCTCCAGAAATAGAAAAGTTTGAGCTTTTTTTACTATTTCTATGCTTGCAGTCTATCTTCATTAGACTGCAGTCAATCAGCATGCTTGGCCTTTGCTAGGTGTGCTTAGGTACACACATGAAAAAAGAGTGCTTAGGATGTGTCAGCTGTGGTGGCCTGAGAGGTTTTAGATAGATTTCACTGTACAGATGTACCTCAGGCATCTCTAAAAACACTACAAAAGGGGCTAGATGATATGAGCTTTTATTTTATTGCAAACTAATTCTTCTGTGTATTTACTATGTATTAATTACAGAATTTTTAAAAAAATCTACACACTTCATTGTACTAAGAGATAAGCCTGGTTGACATTTGACTGATTGATTCTGAATTGTATTTCTTAATGCCTAATGTAGTTGCATTTCACAAGCAACCCCTCCTAAACTGACAAAATAGAAACTTTGTGGAAAATTTGTTCAAGCTACAAATATCACTTGGATGCTCTTAGATTTCTTGGACATCTTAAGCACTATACAACTGTTTTTCTAGCTGAGCAGTCAGATGGACTAAACAGGCTGGCCTGAATTCCACCCAGGGTACAGAGCAAAACAATCAACAAGTACCAGTACTACTGCCAATAAGGGAATTTCAGCAGGAAGAAATGGAGGCATCAGGCTTACAACTCTCCCCCATTTCCCATCCTCTTCTGAGATCTATTTAGATTCTCAGGCTTTATAATATGATCACTGAATTACAAGACTTGTAATAGGCAATAGGGAAATAAAAGATAGTTAACTCTAAGTCACCCTTAAATAACTATGACCTGTGACAAATTATCCAGGTCTCTTTTTACTGTCAATTTTACAGACAGAATACATTGGAACTTTTAAAAGGTGTTCTTCTCAAGAAAAGCTTTGTATTTCTTAAACTGATGTACATAAAAGGTTGGTTTGTGTTGTTGTGCATTATTTGGGTTTATATTGTATTTCATTTTTTATATTGGGTTTTGTAATGGTTTCTTCTGTACCACCCTGTTCCCTTGGAAAATATATCATGAGGTTTGTCACTGCTCCTTCTCCCTGCCCATCCTCCCAAGCTGGAATGTAATCCAACTCTGTTCCACTCCCACTTTATCCCTGATTGGGTAGTGGCTTGTCCCTGCCTCTAGCCCCTTCCCCCTGGATAAAAGCCAAGGGACCACGTGGAAATCTCTCTAGCTGTTGGGATGGGGACAGGGATGGGAACCAGACTGGGCTCCTGACCCTGCTGGGGCAGGAGCACAGGACCACAGACTGAATAAAGCCATGATCCCCCCTGGACCAAGGGCAGACTCTTTCCTTTTGCCATCGATGGACACCTGCTCTCTCTAAAAGAAAATGTTTGCGGCCTCTGGGATCTTTAAGGCCCTGAAGGGAAAGAATTTCTTCCGGCGTGGATTTTCTCTCTCAAGCTAGTCAAGGCAAAAACGGAGCTGGGGGGAGAGAGAGCCACGTCAGGTTTGAAAGCACTAATCATGACAGTTTCGTAACAGGCTGGCCTGAGGAACCAAGTGTTGCACGCCCAAATATTGATCTTTGTTAAAATAGGAAGCAAAAAAGAGAAGCTGGTGACAAAATTTGTTAAAGTTAGAGATTTCATAGAGTTTAGAACAAAAAAACCCTGACTCAATTATCAAGTCTACGATTTGTAGACGATGCAGTTTCATGTATTCACCTCCTGTTGAATAAGTTTTAAACAAATACAGAATCAGTCCTTGAATAACTCTTGCTTCAGGCAGACAGTGGAAAAGATTGACACTTAAGAATGACTAACAATGAAAAGCCTGAGAATAGGTTAGGTGAGATACCTTCTAGGGTTTTCATGTATTCTAAATTAATAGTTAGATCTAACTTTACCATGTTCAGTTCTCTAGCTAGTTATTAAACAAGGACAATAAAAATATTCAAGCACTGCCTGGAAATTTGCTGTCAATAGTATGTGTCAGAAATTTGGTTTTTAAAAGATAAAGAAAAAAGGAAGAAAATTGCTGATTTTGCAGACAATGAACAATTTTGTCGTCAAAAATCTGAAGAACATCTTTAGTACTTGGCTAAGCCTTAACTAAGCATAGTTGTCAATCTGAATCACAATGTTTCACTGTGGAAAGCTGACAAATTCATGCCTTCTAGTCCTTTGGTGAGTGAATTCTATCAGTTGAAGCTCTTAACGTTCCTCGGAAATAATTGAACTGTTTTCAGGAAAAAAGCTTTATCATTTCTGAAAAGCAGAGCATGATGTGGTTACCTGTGGCAAAATGGAACTAAAGCTGAACACTTCAAGCATCCCTACCATTTCAGACATATCTTGGTCATGTTACAGATGCCATGATAAAAACCCAAGCAGAGAATTTTCTTGCCCAAGATCCCCAAAGTCCAGGACACATACATTCCCTGTGTGACAGCCTAAAGAAGAACTTCAGTGATAACCCTACAAATTATAATGTACATACACTAAAATATAAACTGAAATGACAGCAAAGCAATTTATTTATCCTCTAAAAAAATCATGAAAAGAAGTCTTGGATTCCTGCTGCATTTCTTTATTAGAGGAAGAGACTTAGTATAATTTTAAGAGCAGAGGAATTTATTTTGATTGACAATTGGAGACAGTTTTTTACCTATGAATGCAAATTTTTTCTAATGCTGTAAACTTTTATGGGAAAATTGGAAAAGCTAAGCAGCTTTCCCATGTGTGTTCTTGCACTGTAATTAACAGTGCTGTGATAAAGTTAATAATTTTCTTAAGCAAAACTCAATGTATTTTGGTGAGATGGAAAAAGAATATTTATCCAAAACATGTAAGCAGGTAGATGAAATCAAAGGCTTTGTTTCTGTTCTGCAAAGTCACTGGGCCAGAATTCCTTATTTCTGAATCATACATTTTTCAGCAGACTAAAGCAAGAAAGACACTTGGGGACAATTTGACAACGTGATTCTGATCTGCAGCTTGCACTACTAGCCATGCTCTGAAGTCTAATTTTCCAGCTCCATCTGCCTTTTTGCTATGCAGATTACTTTCTTCAGACAATCAAATTAAAGAGAAAAGCACAGAAAAAAAGTAATGTAATTTTCGTGCTATTATTTTTTTTTTGTAAAATATTAACAATACTAACAATAAAATATTAACAGTAATAAAGAAGTGAGCATGTATTCTTTATTTGTATTTTGGTTTATGTTATAAATAATAACAGCAACAATACTGGAGGAGCTGTACAGGTTGTATAGAAAAGAACCCAATACACCAACAAAACTCTGATTGAGTAAATGGTGTTTGTATTGTTTTGCCTTTTTCTTCTTTTCATTCCTGTGTTGCATGTAGGTGTTCTAAAAAGAATCAAATATTAATGAATAAGAAAAACATTATTTAAATCTCTCTACTGATCCAAGAGATAGCTGCTGTTATAAACTGTTATAAAGTAGAGAAAACAAAATTCAGACTATCCAAAAATCCTTGCAGAAGTTTTAAGATTAGAAGGAGGGAAAAAAAAAAAAAAAAAAAGTCTCTGGGAAATATTTGAATACCTATGGTCGATGCTGTACACTATCAAAACTTACTTATTCACCCTCTGCCTCAAGCTATGTTTCAGTAGGAGAGCATAGTATGAAATGTAAAAGGAATACTGGAGAGCTTGAAGCTGATGAAAGAGAGGGTCTCAAATACACCATAGCATCATGATGAACAGTTATGTCTCTAGAGGTTCATTATTAGTCTGAAAGTCAGGAATTCTACAGCAAATGGAGATAAAGTTTTCTGTGAAAGGAAAAATAAAAAGAGTTAAGGATTGTGGGTGTAGAACATAGACACAGAAAAGCAAGAAAAAGGAAATCAAAAGAATATTTTTTCCCCATCTGTGTTAGTTAAGAGGTATATAACAAACCATATGAAGCAAACTCAATATTGTAGTCTTTAAGCAGTCATATAGTTAGAAAATTAATTTTAAGTGAGAATAAAACATAAGATTAGGAAAGAAATTCTGAAAAAATAGATAAATTATACATACATGTATTGGTATAGCTTTCTAAAATACATGTTTAGTATTGTCAATAGACTTTCAGGAGTAGTTTGTGAAAAATTACCACTCTTTTGCAAAAACTAGTAAGTTTCAGGAGACAGAATTGTGAGTATGGTCAATTTGGGAAAAAAATCTGCAACTCTAAATCTATCTTCTAGCTAACCTTCAGATTTGAAAAAAAATACTAAACAAATCATCAGGTACTTCACTTAAACATGGTCAGCGTCAAAAGTCATCACTGTTTCATCTGGAACAGCACCTTAAAAATGCTCCAATGTCTCATAATGTGTTGAGAACTCATCAAATTTCTCCAAGGTCAGGGAATTAGTAATACCTTTCCTGTGTGGATTCACTAGTGTCTCTGGATGTGTTGAATTTTCAGTCTTTATCTTATAAAAGACATTTTCATTTACCTAGCTGCCTACTTCCCTGCAGTGCATAGGGATTTAATTATATTTGAGACTTCTATCCCTCTGGTCAATGTCAAATTTGGTTGAAAAGAGGTTATTAATCAGTAGGAACAGACACACACAGTGTGATTGCAGAAGCCTAATTTCCTTAGGAAATTAAGCTAAAAAGTAAGTGAAAAAGATTTCTCAAGGACGAGTCCCATCGGATTTTTGACATTTATAAGACATTTTTCTAAGTGAAGCAAAGAAACATGTCTAGGTGAAATAAGGTATTTGCAACTCTCTAGAAATCCAGACTGAAGTTGCAGTTTGTTACTCAGGAAAGCATTTCAAGTGGAATCCATTACAATTTTGTCCCTAATCAAGTTCTTATATACTATTAGTGGATTTACACCAAAAAGAAGGTTGCAAATGCACCCCCAGCTTCCTTCCCAGTGTGTCAGTATGGAAAGGAGAAAAGGCCTTGGCTCTGTGTGAGCCTTGCTCAGCAATAGCAAAAACTTCTCTGTATTTATCAACCCTGTGTTCAAATCCAAAACACAGCCCCATACCAGCCACTGTGAAGGAAATTAACTCTACCCCAACAAAAACCAGCACAGCTGAAAAGCTATTTTAAGTTATGAGCAGTGTTGTCCAAATTATTCCAGTCTTAAAGTTAAATTTAATTCATGGATGTATCAAGTTTAAGATGCCTAAAGGACTTATTTTGCATACTCATTCCTAAAGAAGTCTCAGTGGGTATACAATCTCCATTTTTTTCTGTCACACTGATAGAAATATAACAGAGTTGGAAAAACAATAAAATGTGCACACAAGAAGTTTCCCCATATACAGAATGGTGGTTGTTATGATAGTAATCATCTATACTATTCTCCCTCTAAAAAATAGCATTAAAACAAAACATCAGGGTAAAAAAAAAAAAGAAAAAAGAAAAAAGAAAAAAGAAAAAAAGAAAAAAAGAAAAAAAAAAAAAAAAAAAAAAAAAAAAAAAAAAAAAAAAAACCAAAAAAAAAAAAACAACGAAAAAAAAAAAAAAAAAAAAAAGCAAAACCAAACCAAAACCCCAAAACAAAACAATACGCACACCCTCAACCTGGAAAAAAAACCCAAAAAACCACAAACCAGCAAAATAAAAATCCAAACACAACCAAATTTGAAGGAGATTTCGATGACACATTACAAAAAAGTTTGTTAGTTGAAACTATTTATTAATGTGTCCATTTCAAGAAAGAGTTCCCAAATTTCAGCATCTGTGGCATGGAGATTTATCTAGATGATTTTCATGTTCCTTCTGTCTAACAACTTGTGGGACTTCACAGATGAGAAAGGTGCTTCAGCTGTCAATTAAAAGTTACAACTAATAAATTCATTGCAACTGTTACACATTAGACTTTGCCAGATGTTCATTCATCAGAGATTGCTACATCTTACATGGTAACTAACCGGGAGAGCTCCTATTAAAATGCAGCATGTTGAACATTTTGATGTTTAGGCAAGTGCATGGTGCATTTTTCAGTCTAATTTGGTTCTAAGATGTGCATCAGAGACTTCTTGGTTGTGGTTAAAAATACCAGCATTAGTTGTTCCACCAGCATTCATTATACATCTATCCTATGTATAAAATCATTATAGGTAGTATCTAATAACATTTAGTTCATATCGCTATCATTTGTGAACGTGATGCTTTCCAAATACCATGTGACTACAACTCTCTTGTCAGGTTATATTATCATATAATACCTATTTTCTCTGAAAAGTGTTGGCGATTAAAGAAACTAAAGACAAGAACGGAGTAACCTGAGACATGACTTTAAAGAGTTCAGATTTTAGCTAAGGGTTAGAAACAATTTATATTGATCAAGATGTAAGTTAGGTTAGTAAATGGTAGGTTAATGATTATTAGATGCCCAAGCTAGAGCTAACTGTTATATTATGAGCTTGTTTATAGAAAAAGTGGAGTAAGTGAACCGTCATAAGAACAGATTGAAACCACTAAGAACAATGGCCAGCACCTGGACTTGGTATCAATCAATCACAAAGCAGGGGACCTTGGACAGTGCCAGAGGGTCACAGAGACCTGATGAAGACTCTCCTGACTTCATCCTTTGAGACCACTGACCCAATTCGAGACCACCGACCCAATTCAAGAGAAGAACTGCGCACGCGTGAAGGACTGATAGCCTCATTTTAATAGAGAGCGGGGATGGGAGGTGCTGGGGTTATGCATATGTACTGTATGTAAGATCTTAGAAAATAAATAGAGAGCAAAGAGCCTTGTTCGGGGTGGCCACGCCTTTCGGAGATGACTCCCGTGCCACCCGCCGGTGAATAAACATACCACTTTCTAACTTTAAAGGGTTAGAGGGTTTTTGTCCGTGACTATATCGGTTTTCAATGACTCAAACCAAAACAGGTTCTTTTCCTATTTTCACTTTAAAACCTTTCTCATATGCATATCTTTCCCTACAGATTTCATAAAAAGCAAACAAAACAAAATCATTAAAGTTTTTGGACATTTAAAGAAAAACACTCTGAAAGCATTAATTCATCTGTAAAATAAATGATCCAGGATTGTGCGCTCACAGCCCAGAAAGAAATGTGTCCTGGGCTGTGTTAAAAGAAGTGTGAACAGCAAGTTGAGGGAGGGGATTCTGCCCCTCTGGTCTGCTCTGCTCCGGTGAGATCCCACCTGAAGAGCTTCCTCCAGAAGGGTGTGGACCTGCTGAAGTCAGCCCAGAGGAGGGCCATGAAGATGACTGGATGTATGGAGCACTCTAATAGTTGTAAGCCATGCTGAAGTAATTATGATAAGGACATCTCAAGGGTAAGCTAAACCATGTTCTCTTAGTCTATGGAGATTTATTTTCATGATATCATTTAACCATTTCTACCACAGTAAGACACAAGTAACTGCTTGCATTATTACACATCTCTCCAGATATGCCAACATTAATCAGATACAACTGATTCTTTATCTGTACCTAAATGTTTGCACTTCAAAACATTTATTTATGACGGTCAGCATCAATGTCTTGCACACCTGTCAACTCCCATCAAGCACTGCATTTAATAAAAAGTTAACTGTGACCCAGATAACATCTCATTGAAATGAAATCCAAGCCAGTTTTGTTGTGGTTTTAATCTTATAAACCAACTGTGTATCTCCTAGGGTTCTTTGCCTTCATAGCCAAAACAAAGGTGAAAAGGGCTCCTCTTCATCTCTCAGGGTCCCCAGTAAGGTTACACATTTGCAGTGTTACAAGAAACAGATTACTCTTTCCACACTAGATAGTATACATGAATTCTCTCCATTTGGCTTGTCAGCTAGAGAATTCAATGTTTATGACTTTGTTAGATCAATGTTGTGAAACAGATCAGAAAAACATGAGAAACACAAATAGTGTTCATAAGGAAAAAAAAAAAAAAAAAGCACTGGACACTTTGAGCTGAAAACAAGACTGTTCTTTACTCTTAGCTGAAAACTATGAGTAAAGAATAAACCAAAGGCAATGCAACTGATGTGTATTGACATTAATGATTTTCTATAACTTTGAATCTTAAGCTTTGTGATTTCTAATGTTCAGATTAATACTTCAGAACAAAAACTGGCTGCTCCAAGTTTCAAGAAAATCCATTTATTCCAAAGTCATGAGATCATTTGCCAAGAAGAGTGTCTCAATTTTCTAAATCTCTAGGCAAATTTGCTACTGTTGTCTGATAAAGGAATGAATGTGATGGACCAGAGTTTCACAGTGCCTCATCCAAGTATTTTTAAGAATGGCTTAGTAGGTCTTTGGGAAATTTAAGTTTTGATGTATGTTGATCATAACAAATGTGAGCTGTAATTACAGCAGTAGGGGGTTAATCTGGGATATTTAGGAATATATTTATTAGAGGGGCAAGCATTCAAGTCTAGTAATTTTTACAGGGAAATATTGCTAATTTTACAACATATACCTAGATCACAATTATTATAGGATTTCATTTTCATTCAGTAATAATAAAAACATTAGACAGCATCTGAAAGAACAACCTTCTGGTTTACCTATTATCAAAATTAATTCACACTTCAAAGAATATACAGAAAAAGGCATTATAAACACTAGAAAGTATTTAAATACTAGATAGTATTTAAAAGGCTGAAAATATGGAGTACTAAGAAATGTGCAATGTTGTCTCTAAACTTCATATGCATTCTTCATTTGAACTAACAGATGCAGAAGAAAAAACAATCATTACTGGAAAAAAAACAGGGACAAGGAAGAGACAGTCATGATTTACATAGATCCATATCAGACAACACTCACTGTCCAGGAAGACACTGATCAGAGGTGTCCCTGTACTTAGATTTTGCAACACTAGTGGTACACCCCAGTAAGCAATTCAATTCTGTTGGACATTTACAGCAGAATACTGTAAATGAGGCAGAGTAGTTAACCAAAACTAGGATGAAGATGAAGATACATCCAGCACAGTGGTATTCCATTACTCAGTCAGTGTTAACCTGAATGCACAGACCAAGTTACGATTGTTGTTCTGTGCCCAAGTTAAGATTGTTGTTCTGAGTCCATAAAATCCACTCAGTAGTCTCCCTGATTGATCTTGAGCTCTGTCCTCAGTGTTACATATTGCCTTTTATTTAAAAAGAGTATGAAAGGTTCTAGACATGTGTTACCAAATCTTTTTTCACCTTAAATTTTTCTACTCAAATTCTGATCACTGAAAGAGCTGAACAAACCAAATTAAGCATTATTTATTGCATTTCTCGATAATAATCAAAAGCATTCCTAATCAAAGGAGGGAAATCTATTTTCTTGTTAAAGTCAATGCAGAGGTGGTATGACAAAGCTCTCCAGTAATCACTAAATCAGTATTTTCTTTCAGTTCAACTTATGCTGCTAATTTCATTGAAAAGGAATTTTCAGACAATAAAGATATTTAACACAATTTGTTAACTGGAAGTAGACCAAAAAACCTCCTACTCTTTTCTTATTCTGAGTGTAGTGGAGAATTTAATTTTGCAACTTACAACTTGGAATTCTTGCTATATCCTCTAGAAAAGATTTGTGAACTGCTCAAAATAGGAATTTGTATCTCAATTTAGTGTCCAATTCAGAGAAATAATCCATCACTGACAGCCAGGCAGGTAAGTGGTGATACAATACTTTATTGTGGTTTTCCTTGTGTTATGCAAAGACTTATAATGAATAAGTACTTTTCCCTTTCACAAAATGATCCTAACCATTCTAAATACTTTTTTTTTTTCCCCCACCTTAAAAAGCTTTCTAAACACATGTAAATAGAAACTGTACAGATACTGTTCCACCTAACTCACTGAGATATCTGTCACCTTCTGTAAGGCAATGCAGGGAATGCAGAGAAATATGCTGGATATAAAGTTTTCAGGTTAAAAGTTTAAATGTGTCATGTGTGCTGGATTTAAGCAGTAGAAGTCTGAGTCGATCAAAACCATGGCTGTATCCCGACATCCTTATTAAGAGTCCAATTGTTTTAAAGTACAAGTCTAATGTAAGTTGTATCCACTTTAGAGAGTATACCTTTACAATGCAACAATTTATATTAGAGAATCTAACAAGAGAATAGCATAAAAAGCAGTGCGTTGGTTTTTTTGTTTTGTTTTGTTTTGTTTTTTTTTTTTTTTTTTTTTTTTTTTGTTTTTGTTTTTGGTTTTGGTTTTGGTTTTGGTTTTTTTTTTTGGTTTTTTTTCTGTCTTAAAATTCAGCATTCTACATGTTGACTAGAAACCTTTTGTTTCCATGGACAGTTGATAATTCAACATGATCAGTTACTAATGTCTTCATTTTTTTATAAGTTAGAGACGTAAATTCTTTAATACTTGAAACATCAGCCTTTAGAGACATCCAGGTAATTTTTGATTGGTATAGACAGTTAATGTTTGTGTGCACAGAGAACTTAGCCAGTGGCTGGAGCCTATACACTCATCCTTTGGGAAGCAAATTCACTGCTTGTAGACAGAGCACAACAGTTCCAGTTTATCAGCTAGGAGACACACCACTGCTTGTTTCAGCTCATTTCCCAACATGTGTTTCTCCTCAAAGACAAAGCCATCTTCTTGGCAAACAGGCTAAAACCCGGGAATAAGAAAAAGCAGAAAAAGAAGAATTTTTTCTGTTGAAACAATTTCAACAGAACTATAATTACTGCTAAACACTAAAACATTTGGGGTCCAGTTGCTATGCAACTGTAAGGGAGCTATAGTACACCTGCTGTAGACAAAATGAGTGTGAGAAAAGCCAACTGACTCTATCAAAGGAATGACTTTTCCACCTTTTATTATATTACATTACAGTCTATTTTTCTTTAGCATTTTTAAATTCTTGCATCAATTCATCAGCCTGCAATACTCAAAGTGTCCCACTAGTTTGATACAGCACATATTACCCTCTCAACTGTGAATCTGTACTTGTGGTAAGCAAACACCATCACACATGTCACTACCTTGACAGATAAGCTCAATTCCAGCTATTGAAGCTTCTGTTTTTTCTGACTCCACATTCCCACAACTCACTCTATGCAACATATACAGTGATTTGATTCACTAATAATTTTTTTGTTTTCTGTCTTATTTTTGAGATGAAAATGAACAAAAGCTCAGATTTACCAGTTCTCAGTAAAATAAGTGTTTGGAACAGATAATCTACATGCCCCATAGCAGAGACTGGATGTATTTCTCAAAAACCTTCCAAGCCAATAATTTACCTGCTATCAGATGGCATGGTTTCTGTGGCACAGAACTTATTTCTATCTGCATTCCTACAAAAGAAAGCCTCCCAGCATTACATGTGAAACAGCTTCCTACAAAGCCAAATAACTGACCTCAAAACCAACTTGATTCACATTCCCTCAGTCTTGCCCCACTCCTCCTTTTACATCTCTTTTATAAGGCCCCTGAATAAGGTCACTACTGGCAGCCTGAGCTGCCTGCTCCATGTGGCTGCTTGCTGAAAATGCCCAGCTCTGTGCAAAAAAACCCTGCATAGGCTGAGAAAAATACTCCTAAGTTCTAGGAAGGGTTTGGGCTTCTGATTGGGAATCATGATTCTTAAAAGGACACTGCTGACAACAGACACAGATGTAACACAGTGTAAAAGTATCTCCAGCACAGAAGCAGATGTGACCCTGTCTTCTGAAAGCTCATCTCAAATTATCAGAAGTTTCATGCTCTATAATAGTAGAATCCTACTGCACACTAAAGGGCAGGAGACCACCGCATAGTTAGTAACAAAAACATCTCTGTAATTGCCAAGTCTCTCACACATGCATCTATCAGATGTGAAGTTAAAAATAAAATAGAAGCACATCACGGTTGCCAAGTTTCTATCATTAAATGAGGTGGAAAAAGTAATTTCACAATAGAAAGGATCAGTATTGATGTGAAACTGGATTTTTTTAAACCTGAACTTTTAATGGCTCTACTCCTCTATATTTGATAGAAATCTTCACCTAGATGAATAAGAAAAAGAAAATAAATTAAAAGAAAAAAAAAGGAAAAAAAAAAAAAAAAGAGAATAGAAGAGCCAAACAAACAATGTAATCACAATCTCAGGTATTTCTAATTAATTTAAATTTGTTGAATTTTTTGGATTTCTTTCCTCTGATATATAACACTGACTATAAATTTTAAAATTAAAATTAATGCAGACACTCAAAAACATAAAATCTGACATCAGAATGGCATTCTTCCGATGAGAATTGTCTTTGCTAGAAATGCAAGATTGTGCTCTGGATAGAACATGTATTAGAATTTGATTTTAAATTCAGGGAATACTAGATGTGTAAAAAAAGATTAATAAAATTTAACATAGAATTATGGGTCCATCCTCAAGAGCTTCAGGATTACATCTCAATCATCACTTTTATATGAGCAATTCTTTGAAGAAAGATCTTTTTATCACTTACTGAAGAATATCAACAATTACAATTCATTTCATGATTCAAAAATGTCAGTCAAATTAGAAATATTCAGATGACATTTCTTTATCCTTCATCTCTTAAGCCTTGGGTACCTATATATGAAGATAACATAATAATCTAAAAATCTTTAGGATTTATGGTCTATATGAGGAAAAAAAATTGCATAAGAATTATGAATTAATAGCTACTCCATAGTTTGTAATGTCATAGAATGTAAATAATTTTCAATTATTCTTGGGTTCAACAAATTAATTTAATTCCTATCCTACTTATATCTTCTCTATTGTGATATTTCTGCGACTATTAGTCATACCAGAAATAACAAATTTTTAAAAATTCCCTTCATATCTGTTGCCATCAGCCAGGAGAATTTTAGCAGACTGGCCAAATCTCAAGAGAACGTGAGGACAAAATTACAACTCTCCTACTCTGATTTAACAACTAAATACTCTGAGAGATCAAGACTGAGTTACAGTGAGGGGCATAAGACAATAGTTTTTTTACATGCATTAAGCAGTCTTTTGTTTGGATAGTGTAGTAAGGGATTTCATATTCAAAAAGGTTTTGGAGGCAATAGAATTCAATCTAAAATAAGAAAATAGGTCCTAATTACAGTATGCAATAGACTAGAACAACACTAAAAGTGTACAGTATGGGACAATATGTGTTTAGAATACAAACTGTATTTCAAGAGGTAAGGCAAAATTATTCTATATAATCTGCAATTGCAGATTTTCCAAGTCAATAATATTGTTCTTTGTTTAGAGATACACAAATTAGGTGAAATTTGATGAATTTGCCTCCTTTTCCTGTTTGTAGATTCTTTGTAGCATACACTTGTCTGCAAATTAGGTAAAAGAAAGTTTCATTCTCACTTTGTGAAATTCAAAAATTGCATTCTAATCAATTATTTTCTTTCAAATTGTTTGTGAAGAGGCAAAAGGTGGGAAGCATCATGAAAATAAACTCCTACGCTAGTTTGATGGCTGGAGCAACTGGCTCAGGATT
The DNA here is from genome assembly GCF_015227805.2 of Hirundo rustica. NCBI lineage: Eukaryota > Metazoa > Chordata > Aves > Passeriformes > Hirundinidae > Hirundo > Hirundo rustica. The sequence continues at coordinate 43,510,550 of NC_053455.1, read as the reverse complement.
GGCCAGTTTTGGTGCGGAGAAAACTTGCAACTTTTCAAAACATATTTTTACACTTCCACAAGTGCTAAAAAAAGCCAAACAAAAATCCACCAAACTGAAACCAAACCACACACAAAAGAAACACAAAGCCACCAAAAGAAATCACAAACAAAACCTGGAACCCAACACAACCTCCCTCCATCATTTAAAAAAAAAAAAAAAAAAAGAAGAAAATTCTTGTCAAAACCTATGGTGCAGTAGAAATAGAAGCGATATGTACAGAGGTATTTTTCTTTCATTCCAGCCTTTTTTGGATGGACCTCCATCGGTTCACTTTTTGTTTTGCTTACACAGGCCATGAAGATACCACAGAAAGAAAGTTGTCCATTTTGGCTTCATGACATTTGAGGTATCAGGCCTTTGTCTTGTCCTGGTTTGAAAAGACAGGTATCTGCTAGGGAGAGGCAGGCCTCTCTAGGAATGGGGAATTCAAATCCTTCCCTCCGTGTTATTATAATTTGGAAGATTAAAAAAAAAAAAACTTTTCAGTCAGAGCTGTGGGGAAAGGAATAACAGTCCTTTACTAGTAACTATAACAGGACAGACGAAAAACAACAGCAATTATAACAATAGTAGAACAGAACCAAGAACCCCGAGGGGCTAACGGTGGAAACTCCGGCGCTGATGGCTGGAAGCGGTGGATTGTCCTGGCAGGCAGGAGGGTGTCCTGGCAGACAGAGTTGGCAGTGCCGGAGAACTGGCAGTGGCTGGACCCGGGCTGACCCAAAATCCAGCAGGGCAGCGAAGAAACTCTGTATTCCTGGGCGCTCCAACAGATGATAGAATTCCCAGGACCAGGCTCCTCTGTTAACCATGGGCTCCATGCAGCTACCAGTCGCCCGATCATCCTCCCCGGAAAACCGAGAGCAGCGAGCCCACCACCCTCATCTCCCGGGAGCCTTTTCCCTCCCCCAAAACTAAGTGAACAACTCCCTTTGTCTGGGTTGAGCACCCTTTAACTATCAGTATATAATCTCCTAGCAGCCTATGGGGGGAAAAAATTCCATAGGAAAACTTAACCCCAACATGTCTACATATGAATCTGTCTCTCCTGTATTCCTTATGTTTCTTTAACACTAAAAAGAATCTTGATTCTTAAAAACTTATGGCCATTTCAGTTCCATAGCAGCAGTATGCATTCCCTCCGCCCAGCACACATTAAACCGCACTTACCGACCTTCTGTACAGCTCTGGTGAGCTAGAGTGAGGTTATAAAAATCTACACAAGATCACTACCCCTACATCACCAAAGAAAAACACCCAGTATATACATTCCAGTTCACTGCATTTCTTTAAAAGTCTCAAGCAGTAAACAGGCCCTTTAAAACATCCTAAAATAAAAAGAACAAAGTGTTTCTATTTATTAGAAGAAATTTCCTCTCACTTTACACAGTCCTTTAAAAACAAAACCACATTCTACACAGTGTGCTGCTTAAGTCAAAGCGCACTTTCCTTACAATTTATCTGCTGGGTTTTTACAGACCATAAATTGTCACTTTGTCACTCTGCTGACTGACAGCCCGTCGCACACTGATCTGCAATATCCAGGGGTTTTAAACTGACAGTATATTACTGTCTAGCATCAGCAAGTCCCAACTGATTTAAGTTGTAAATTAAATGCCCTGATGGTTGTAATACAGTGATATATTACTGGACTCAATGCAGGTTTTTCTTTGCAGTGGAAATGTGGAAAATATAAGTCCCCAGAGTCCCACCCAGAGTGTGCATATTCCATAATTTTCAAGTGTCAGTGTGAAACCTGGCCAACAGAGACTTTCAGGGAAATAAAATTATGGAACCAGAGGACATCAGTTGTGAAAAGCAGATGCTGAAAACGCTCCTGGGTAGACAATTCTGTTTTTAAATACTGAGACAGAAATTGAACTAACTAGTAACAAACCTGAAATAAATCCTTTCTGGAAGAGTAGCTGCAACAAAAAACATTGTAGAAAAGCACACAGAGGTTAATTTAAGGAGGCTATTCAGGGGTCTTATAGAGGTATTTAGGGGGTCAAAAGAAAAAAAAAAAAAAGAAGGATTAATTACTAGTCCTTAAGAATTATCAAAAATCCCTGTGTAGGCTTCATTTTTCATTTTACTGTTAAAGAGTAAAATGAGAACATAACTTTCACCATTTCTACCAACATTTTATTTTCTATGACTGAATTCTAGTTTTTAAGAATCAAAATCAATATATTTTGAACTTTGTACTTAGCAGAAGGTTGGCTTGTTTCTTTCTTTCTGTTTGTTTACAGAACATATTTGTTTTGGGGCTCAGTGCATCTGGTATTATCCTTTAAATCACAAAAAGGTAATACACATAACAAGATTTTATTTATCTACCTTCTCTGAAAGCTTAAACAGTTCCAGTTGAAGACTATTTTAAACTTCTCATGGCTCACACGTTCCTTGCCATCCTAAAATTATAGTATTATCACTTTAACTTGTAAAGAATGCACAGTACAGTGCTTCACAGTATTTCTCAAGGCAACTTCCCAATTTAGCTTTTTTCATCATACTGAGTACAGCTGGGGTACACTTACTTAACAAAGATCAAAAGTCTACTTTTAGATGGGTGCAAAAATGAAATCGAGTACTAGGCTGTAATAAAACATGATATTTGAAAAAGACTGATCTAGGAAAATATCAGCTTTCACTACAAAAAGTTAATTAATATATATATTTTTGAATGTGGATCTGATTCATTAACTAGGAAAAAAGAATCTATGAACAGTCAAATATTAATTGTTCTGGACAGCTGTGGTTGGCCAGGCAAATTACTTAAGGAAGTGAGGCCATGTAAACACTTACTATTATTTACTATTATTTATTTATTTATTTATTTATATTATTTTATTTCCTCAAGGAGATAAATAATACCATTTTTTCCTGGTTGTATGTTAGTTCACGCAAAGTTTTTTCTGTAAATACTAAAAAAATCACTTCCGGTGGATACTGATATTATTCACAAACCAGAGCAGCTGTTCAAACCATTGAGAAGTCTGTGTGGGATCACTGTTTAGTACTTATGCCACATGCCAACTCCAGTACCTTATAAAGGAGGCAAAAAAGACAGGCCTTCTTCTGAGCCAGATTCCTGGGTGAGAAATTTCACTGCACCCTTGAACAAACATGGGTCTCAAGAAATGCTGCCATGTTCATTATTTCTAAAGGTTTTGCATTACCATATTTTCTGTTTCCATGGTGATTTTAATGCGGATGTAATTTTTGGAAGATCTCTGAAACTCATCTATAGGTAATGAAAATCTCTTTCAGCCTTCATCCTCTAGGCACCTGAAATTATGCTTTCATTCCGTGGATATAAATTTCTCGGACATTAATTAAGATAACTGTTGCTTCTTAATAGTGGTAGAAGCTCATTAATAAATACTGGGCTTATGATGTTGACTATAAAAAAAGCGACCTCCCTTAAATTAAAGAATGCCTACCTGATATGAAAACTAAGAGGTCATTTTCGCAGAAATCATTCCAAGTGTGGAATCATAGACAAGGATCATAAGGAAAAGCACATCTCACTCGAGAAACAAGCATGCTCACATACTATCCACTATTCTGCATGGTTGCACTTCTATTTATTTTTTATAAAATCAAAGTTTGTAAAACACATTGGGGGAGGAGAAATACAAACATAAGGCAGTTCCAGCTTCTGTTACTATTCATTTTGGACAGATATGGTATAATGACAGCTAACACTGTATGGATTTCTTTTCCCATAATGAAAGGAAGCATCATGTTAGCACAGTACCATGAATGCTTGAGGGTAGAAAAGATCATGTGTCAATTAGCACGTCATCAACATTTAATCTGCTGTTTGGGTTTATTTCTTTCTCCTTTTTTTTTTTTTTTTTTTTTTCTTTTTTTTTTTCCTATAAGGCTTTGCATTCACAATAATCTCATCTGAAATTAATCTGCTTTCATAAGGCTCAAAAGTTCTAGCTGCTGACATTTTGACTTCTGCAGCAGATGCAATCCATTTTTCATTCCAGCTTAAAATTTATATAGTAAAGCACTGCAAATAGACTAATGTCTTGTACTTCTTTTCCAAGAATTGGAAGATGAGAATATTTTCATAATTAAAAGACATCAAATATTGAAATAATGAAATCATTTTCCTGGGATAATATACATGCATATAATTAATTTATGGAGCAGAGAGGGAGTTAAGAGAAGCAAGGAAAGAGAACAGAAGTATTTCATTTATCTTCCATTTCAGCCACTCAAGTTTATATACCATTGGTATCACACAAACTATTATTGCTTGTCTCATGAAGAGGTCTAAAGAAATAGAAAGATAGATAGATAGATAGACAGACAGAAAGCTAGCAACTAGGCAGACAATTAGGATGAAACACATGTTATAAGATATAATCACTGTAAAATTATTTTCTTTAATTAGGATCAAATCAACAAGATTAAAAGAACTTACTTGGAAAGCCAGTTCTGCACAGAGGCTTGCAAAGTCCCTCATGGTTGTGTGCATAAAAAATGTTTTGACTTTTCTGGAGGAAAAAAAATCCATACCCAAACTAATTATGCCTTCTTAAAAGCAATACGTGGTTTAAATAGTAACAGCATTTGTGAATGAACATGATCATTGCAGAGAGGCATGGAAAGGCATGAATCAGCGCTTTGGATAAACTGCCATTCCCCTTTAAATGGACTGGGATCTCTCCTGGGGCATTCCATTGCTCTGTAAACTCTCATAACTGGAAAACACTACAAGCAAACACAGTGAATAAAGAATCTTTAGGATTCAACTGTGTCTTTTTCACTATAGGTCATTTCTTGAGCAGTGTGTCTGAGGAAAACAGACTTCATGATCTAAGTAACAAGGCATGAGGAAAGATCTTCAAATTTATATTGAGAAAAGTTATTCTTGTGAAACACAATGCACCTGTTTGTGTCAAGTTAATTTAGGAAAGATTAATGGTGTTGGCTCAATTCTTACAGACATCATACAAAATCACAGCCCTGAAAAGCACTGCAAACTGCTGTCTTCCAAAAAGGCTTCAGGAAAATAATAATTTCTGCATACACAGTGATGATCAACAGAAGCTGGTCAGATGAGATCATCTTAAAAAGGTAAACTTTGCTACTACCTATATTCTGAACCAGTCTTTGACAAGCTATTGACATTTTAGCCTGCTTCCCTAACCATTCCTCAGCACCTTTTTCATCTGTGGCCAGTAGTAATATCATGATTATGTTTTGCAAATGCAGTCAATTCTTTGGCCATTCTTCACTCACCTGGTTGGAACATTGGTCTTGACTTTTGTTTCCAAAATTGGGTGAATTAAATAAAGCTAATAGTGTAGCTTATATTTGAGGTAAAAAATTCTAAGCATCATTTCATTAAAAAAACAAAACAAAACAAAAAACCCAACAATTTTCTGGCATTATCTGGTTACTTATAAATGGATTGCGTATTTCTTGTTATGACAAAAAAGTATATCATTGTTAATACAACATGCTTCCTTGCCATGTTAAACTACCCCATTGGAGATATTTCCTACCATAATTGTCACACACGCATATGACCGGTGCAAGAAGTTTTCTGAATTCAGGCCTCTTTTTTTTTTTTTTTTTTTCCTGTCTAAAAGAGGGCACCTGGGTAAAAAAAACCAAAAAAAAACCCCTAGGTTTGAATAAGTTCTGAATTAGTGACTGCACATTGTCATAATCTGTTATCCTCTAAAGGAATAAATAATCAAACTATGTACTCATAAGGCTTTGTTGCAGATGCCAGCTGGCTGCAGGAAGCATTTTATCCAATCAGTAGAAGCAGGCTTTTGCAAAGAGTAATAATATAATTTGTCATATAATCTGATAAATGTCATATGCAGGCATTAGAACCTATCAACATTTTCTGGTCTTTGTCTGAAACAATGGACCCTCTCCTAAAGTAATTGCTACAGTACAATTATATCCCATTTTTTATCCAAGGTAAATACATCCTTGTTTCATAGTTTTTGTCTGCAATTCCAGATCTTGTTTTTTTTGTTGTTGGGTTTTTTCATTGTTACAGCAGCAGAGTTTTGCTTGGATGATGATTTTAATAATATTTTAATCACTTAACAGATCTTACTTTTTTCTTAATAAACATTTTGCTAAATCATTGTTACTTAAGACAGCAACATGGTATGTGGATTAGAAGACATTTTTCATGACACAATTATTCATTGTCAGGCAGCAATCTGCATAAATAAGAGAGCTGAATGGCCTACTCCTTTTTGTCACCTAGACTATATTCTTCTGGCATAGATTCTGTTTGGCATATTCTTTAATGTTCTTTCACTGCATTACCAATTTATTCAGAGGATGTTACCAGCGATGCTGTTTCCATATGAACATTTATCTTGCTAAACTATTTTGGTATTCATACAAAAAAAATCTTGTTCTTATTTCATCTTGCGCTGTTATTTACAGTAACTTAGTAATATCAGTCCCCTCATATACATCTACTTATTTATCCTGAAATACACTAACAAAAGAATAATAACTTGGAAGGCAATCACTGGCTGTGCTATATTCTATACATAGCGTGTGGTGGTGTTTGGGTGATTCACTCTAAAAAATTACATCTCAAAACTTGTGGGATAAAATGTTACAGCTAAGTACTATCTAGCAGAGAAATAACTACAGGGAGACACTAGAAATTTATGAGATCTGAAGAAGAATAATAAAAAAAAGTTAGTAAGAAATTTAAATTATATAGGTTATTTGCAGAAATAAGGGGATTAATTTAAGATAGGAAACATTTGAATATAAAGAGAAATTTTCTTAGGATAGGCTTCCTGTTGGCATGGAACTTTTCTTTCCAAAAGAAGAAGGTGACCTGTTTCTTGCAGTGGTTTTGTCTGGGCAGCAGAATATGTGTTATACAGAATCCTCCCCTGACAGTGAGATGAATTTACATTTAAAGATACAATTGTCTCTTAACTTCCATAATTCTCCAAAACTGTGTGTGTCTACATGAAAACAAATGTGTCTTTCAGTCCTTTCTCAGTTAGAGGTGCAGTGCGACACACTTACTTATTAGTGTTTCCTTCAACCAAGTGTAACTTGATTACATATCAAGAGTTATCATTGTAAATCCCAATTTACACATTATCTTGCCTATTGTCCCAGAAAATCCTAGAGGAACTTTCTATCATTATTGGTATGACTATTGAGTAGCATTTTTTCTCTTTAATTTCCCATGCTTCTGTCCAGACAGGTTTCTGCAAAAATGGTGATGTTTCCCACTGGAGAAATGTCAGCTATCTCACTGACTGAATATTAAGGACAAAACCACTTCATGCTGCCCTGGTACTGATGACCTCACTTCACATGGAAACTAATGTTTCCTGCTTTGTGACAATTTATTTATTCAGTTCTTGTAAAGAGTATCAGAAAGTAAACAGCAGACAGAAGTCTTAACTGAGAAATTGGCCTTTCACATTTTTCTTTCCTTAATCTCCATTTCTTCAAGTATTCAAGTAGTTCAAGTACAATATCAAAATACTTTTCAAGAAGCTAAGAAATATTGTTGCAGTCTATATTATGTAAGTCATATCACCAGACCCAGAACAACGTATTATTGAAAAGCACTTTGCATAGCAGGCAGACATAGCCTCTAGGGAGCAGAATGCTAAACACAAATGAATGTTCAGCTTAGAGAAAAGGCTGAGGAGTTGGTGATCCTTATGGGTTCCTTCCAACTCGAGATATCCTATCATTCAATACACAGAGATTACTAATAGATATTTATATTTTCCCTTAAAGAACTGAGTAACCCTGAATATGGGCTCAAACTGTCTGTGATTACAACCAGATCAGATTTGGGTCCATAATCCTTACCTAAGGCTGCCAGATAGCAATGTGTTTACGTAAGTAATTTCCTCTATCTTACATAAAGTGATTCATAAAATAGACAATATCACATTAAAATTATAGGAGAAGCATTACTCAATGAGTCATTGTATATTTTCAGAGACTAAAAGAGAGAAAAAAAATCTGCATTTGAATACCACAAAACAAACAGAGAAGAAACAGATAATTAAAAGCAAACAATAATTTAAGAGCAGTGCCTTCCAATAAACAGTGTGAAACTTCCTTGGTTTAATAAGATACAGGACGCTAAAATGGAGGAGAATAATGCTACTTCTTAGACTAACAGAATGGTTTGGATTGGAAGGGACTTTCAAGATCAATTAGTTTCAATTATCCTGCCATGGGAAGGCACAACTTCTACGGGACCAGGTTGCTCAGAGCCTCATACAGCCTGGCCTTGAAGAAGTGGAGCATTTGTAGATTGTCTGGGCAACCTCTGTCAGTGCTCCACTATCTTATTTTCAGGCTTCCTGCCCATTAAATTCACTGTGATTTTTAAATGTCGCAATCACTGTGTCTTCATAGTTAAGACATCTATAATGTATGGTGCTGAATAGGCACTGTGTATGAGCTGTCACTCAAACTCGAGTGATGGCCTAAGTTACAAAAAATAAAAACAAGGGAAAATTATACTGTGATGATAGAAAAAGTCACAGGTGAGTGAAAACCAAAACTCTCCTATCACAGACATTCTCCCTCTTCCTTCCTTACTTAGAATGTCTTTCCAAAGCCTCAAATACATTTTGCATACTTCAAAAACTAACTAGCAAACATGAAACTATTAGGACACAAAAGTCCATAAATCCTTGGCATAAATGTAATAAATCACACAAGCACCTCTTGAAATTAGTCCATCAAAGTCTTGACATGAATATTTGACAGCTACAGATAGAGTATTCACAAACTACCTGAAGTCCATTCATGTCAGTTCCATAAATTTGTACTATAATGCAGAAAATGGTAGATTTCATTCTATTTTGGGAACTGGAGTTCTTTCTTACATACCTCAAAACTGAGTGCTGAAAAGCAGTGCTGAAGTTTTGTCCACTACATTTGTAAAAGACTTCGTGTGCATGCAGCTGCAGATTTTGAATTTGCATTTATTGCAGGAATGTCAAATATTGTATTGACTGCTTGGGCTATGAAAACTTATGCCAAACTTCATATTAGTCTCAGTGAGAGCAGGATCCCTTCCACTGGGTTATACTGTAAACCCTGACCACAGCATTAAGTTGTTAATGTGTTCAAGTAATTGATTCCCCCCTAAGTTTCCTGTTAAATGAAGGGAACAAAGAATTATGAGTAGATGTAGTGAATACATTCTCCCTTGTATGTTTGCACTTCGGAGTGCTATAGTAATGGATCAAACTGCACTCTGACATCACACGCTTCAGGTTTTGTAACATTTTGCTCCATTTGTACTTGGAAGAATCTCTCATGCTTTCCAGCTTTGTTTCTAAATGTAGAAACACCATAATGCAGTAACATCTGACATATTAATACACAAGCTTTCTGGTGTGTGAAAATCAGATACAGAAATAAGCATAAATTAAGAATGGGAGCTGAAGAATATCTGCCTCTGTAACACCACTGAGGAGCTATGTACTGTCTTTTAGTTAAGTTTATTTTTCATGAGATAACATTAATAAATGTAATTAAATAAAATAATTAATTTGACTTTATCATAAATAAGAATGTCAAATATTTATTTTGCTGCAGATAAAAATACCTTTTAAGAATCAAGAAGATAGGTCAGATTCAAAAATACTTATTTTTCTGCCAGTGTTCTATCTTATTCCTGGCAGACACCCAAAGTGTACCTACAACTTAGCAGTGGTACTCTTTATATCTGCTGGGGAAACAAAAAAATTTATCCAAAATATTGAGAAGGAAGATAAGGATAAGACAATAAGAAAGGAAGACAGCAAGCAAGAAAGAAATAGTATCTTAATTATCAACCCATTCAAAGTAATTTTTCATGGCTAAGGTATTACAAATCTGATTACTAGTTACAATAATAGGTGTAAGTGAAAGTATATTTAATGCATTGAAGCAAATGCCTACTGCTGCCAACCTTTGTAGAGTTTATGGTAGTTTTCATTTCTCATGTCAGCAAGATTCTCTTGAGCACGGATTTTGTGTGTAGGAATTCTCCATGTGGTCTCACAAACTGCTCTTAACACCCCCATTATTTTATCCATAATTGTGCAATTGTCTTCTGTAGTAAACTTTATCCTGTGGCTGAGACCACACTCAGCCCTTATACTGAAAAATAGACAGTAAATACTAGAACTTGTTACAAGTCTGTGAAATTATCTCCCTAGACTATATTTGGTTGTTGCAGTCTCTGAAATTATATAGCTTTTCCTGCAGAATCCTGCCTATCAACAGAGGCTATTCCTACACTGCATTTTGTCAATGTTGACTTCAACTCAAGTTTTATTGCAACAATGTACTTTGAAAAACTATTCTAGTGTAGACTTACAGCTTGTTCAGGTTAGCAATGCTACTTATCCTACATCTAAATATGCTGTATTTACAGTGTGAACAAAGCCAGTGTACTGTGCCTAGTTCAGTGATCATAATCTAGAGTGCTGTAAATAATATAACATATATTTTGTATGTAGGCAGAGGATGAGCACACAAATTAGGGCTGTTCTGTTCTCCCAAGTTTAAATGGTCACAAAACAGCAAGGTGATGTTCCCATCAGAACATTTGTAGAGTTGACCTGGGATAAGTGGGTACAAGTTAATAGGGGCTCTTGAATCAGGGGGACAAGGGCAGTTGTACTACAGACATCCCCCAGACTGCAATATGGAAAAATAAAGCTGGGCACAACAAAGACTAACCTGCCTTGAATACTCTCTGCCACCGAGCATCCTTAAATCAGAGTGTAACATTATTTCTCATTGTTTTTTTAATATAGAATTGTCAGTTTTAAAAGAAAATGAAAGACAGGCAATCATTTTGTGAGTCATAGCTATGATGTCTTTAGTATTTACATCATTCTGATTGAATGATACACCTGTTTTTTTCACTTTTTTCTTACATACCTCTGGGTTAGAACTTTACAGAGTCTTAACACAGCATGGCTTTTTTTTTTTTTTTTTTTTTAATGTTTTATTATGCATCTCTAAAATACATTTTTCTATCCAGATCAACAAAGTAATTTGAAAAGTCTAAAACTTTAGTTATACTTTTCTATTTAGTTAAAAAATGAGAAGAATAAAAATATTTTTGTGATATCTTTACTAAAATTAGTTTTGTAGGATTCCTTTTTTCTTCTCCAAATCCAATGTGGATTCAGTGACTGCTTGACAAAGAAGCTTCTCTCAAACATTTGGCTAGACTTTGCTGCTTGAATTTATTTGTTATCTAGAAATTCAAATTCTTTTTTTGCTAGGTAATTCTTGGTAATATTTTTTTTCTAAAAGTATAGAGCCCTTCAATTATACCCAATGCACTCTCACCAAAGCCCAGAGAAAATCTAATCAGATCAAAGTAGAATTTACTAGGATTCCTATTCATAAGTAATCCAGAGATAATTGACAGATAATTGACATGGTCACTAGCAAGATAAAAAAAAGAATATTTTGTTTGCCACATTTACAATACTTCCTCCCTCTTCTCCTAGTGGTATCAGGAGAGCATGAGCAAAACTCAGTGGAAGTGCCTCGGAGCAACTTAATGCTTTTTTTGCATTATAGATCTGTTTCTTTTCACTGATGTAATATTAAAACCAGCATTAATTTGACAAACAGAACTTAATTTGTGCAACATCAGCAGCAAATATACAATGTATTTTGGAAGGTATGAATGTGGGTTAAGTATTTTGAATACTCATTCATTTTCAGCTTGGCTGTTTCATTCATTTAATCACTGTCTCTAATCCACCTGAAAGAGAACCAGCAACATCTTAGAAACGTGAATGAGAGATATGGAATTGAGGATCTGCCTAGCTGACTTCTAGGAGACTGCCGAGCTGAGGAACTGCTGCTGAGGAGAGGTCAGAGACAGCAGCATTCTTGGACCAGCAAGACTTCCACTATCAAGTATCAACAAATAATGTGTTGTGGAGGAGAATATCTGTCAGCAGCTGTTGTTCTGACTATGTTCCTCAGTCCCTCCCTGTCTTTCTGCACCCTAGACTGTATGGTCCTGTCGACCTCTTCAGCTGGGAATCAGTGCAGTAGTACAACAATTTACTGAGCCCTGCCTTGCCACATTTTCTTCTTTCCATCAAAAAGATGGAAAGGAAAACACATCCACTTTGTGCATACAGAGAAGACTCAAGAATATGGGAAATTTCAAATACTATAAACTGCTCATGTAATATGTGTTCTTTGGAGGGATTTATACTATATATCTGAAAGATTAAATGCTAACTGCTGTTGTCTCAGCCAAAACAAATCCAATGTTATGTATGTATAAAATTATGTGTTAATAAAATTCCATGGATTTTCCTTTATCTTTACATAACAAATTATTTTCTTCTCTCCTCATCCCACCTATATTTTAAGCAAGTGATCTGCTTTTATACTCTCTCCATCAGGCTTCAATTTACTCAGGTATTATTAATCAGAAAAAGTGCAAGACAATCAAATTCTGTCCAGCATGGTCCTGCTGTCAAAAAATCAACCAACTGTGATTGATTAATAGAAGATTGCATCTGATTTTGTAGTGCAAGCTCTTCCCTCAAAAAATTTAAAGTTGTTGAACATGTTTCTGTCAGCAAATCTTCTCAGCTGACAGTCTTTATGGAACAGCCATCTGGTTTTAGGGATTATAAATACTTTATCAAAATACTTTCAACATGTTTCTCCCGAAAGATGATATCTTCTTTTCAATAGATTAATGTCTTAGGGGTAACTGCAATACCTAAATAGGCAGTCAGAAGATAAAGTTTGAGATTTTTCTAATTTGCCAACAAATGACATAGCCCATAGCCTCAGTCCATTTTTTATTTTCATAAGGGATATGAAAATATTATCAACACTTTCAGAGATGCTGTTTTATTAACACACTTTAAAGCCATGCTAAATCAAAACTAATCAGAATTTAAAATGGTTAATTGCAGGTTGCATCGTCCCTCTTAACCCCCCTCCTGATTTACTACATACCTATTTCTTGTCTTGACATTTTTTCCTCTCATTTCAAGAAGAATTAGAATTCAGATATTTTAGGCATCCATCTCACAGGTGTGAGAGTAGTTCAGGTTCTGTGAAGAATTTGGATTTGCTGTCCTGCAGTTATCCACACAAATAAAACAATTATTATCTCTTGTTTTTCTTTGATGACCAGAAGCATCAGCTAAATCAGGACCCATTTTGCTAGACAAAAAATAAGTAAAAATTCTTGACTATAGGTATTTATATAGTCAAAGTGAAGACAGAGCACATGAATGGGCAAGCACCAACAGGGCCTAAGAAAAGTGGATGAAGAAGAAGAACGATTTTGCTTTAAACAATTCTATAAGCAGATTGAATTTGTTAGCAGAATGGGAGCAGGAATATCAGGATGCCATCCATCCACTGTTAGGTGGATATTTTTTGTGGAAAAATTTTGAAGGTGGTGTTAATGATCACATTTTTTAAAGCAAGTCTTATGTTAACTTTCCTGAAAGGCTTTACTTGCTTCCAGCTACTTTGTATCACAATGACTTCAAATTTGCCCTTCTGTATAATATATATATCAAGACATGCATTTATTTAGGAGAAAAAACCTTTTCAATTGTGACTAGAAGGTATATAAAAATAGTGCTATTAAATACTGGAGAGCTACTCCATCTTTCAGAAATATTGTTTCCACTAAGTAATTTCTAATTGATTACTATTTCATAATCTGTTTGATTTTTTTTTTTTAAATCTTTTCCTCTCGACATTTTCAATATGGAATACTGGAGCCTTTCACTCTGCTTGCCTCTTACATGTATTTATTGTTTTATGCATCACAATAAATAAGCTTTGTATATAACAATACAATGGAATCTGAAATGGAGAATATTTATTTTTCCCATTATTACCCACTCAGTAAATACTATGATTGTCTTTTAGAGAGACGGTATTATGATCACCCATATTTAGTGAAAGAATAAAAACTCGCTCCCATAGCCTTCCCTGACTTTGGTAACTTTTGTCCTTTATTAATGGATATGTTCCAATCCTGTGAGTAAGAGTAGAGCTTGGTGCCTACAAATGTTTTTGTAATACTAAGAACTTTAAGTCAAGATTTTTAAAAGAATGTGTTTAGACTGTACATAATTTTATTGTTATGTAAATGGCATTAATGGCCACCCAGGAATCTTGTTGCCACTGTGGGATTTCAGTAGTTTCTGACCTACAGCTGACGGGCAGAAATCCAAACTCTCTCTGGCTGACCCTCAGAAGCACCAAGGCTTGCTTTTTACTAATCTTTATTCTAAAGTTAAGAAGAGGTACTGGGGTGCTGGGAATGAGAAAGTTCTTGCATCTCTTTGTAGAGATCAGTATTACTGTATATGGAAAACAAGTGTAGAATGGATACAGCTCTGCTGACCAAAAAAAAAAAAAAAAAAAGTACCTAATATTTCCTCTTTAAACTGTAATAAAAATACCAATGAGAATAAATTATTGAAAAAGAGTTTGGAAATGTAATACATTTCTGAAAGGAAAGCTCATTTTATAAAACTGTAAGTATAATTTTGGCTTCATGGATCTATTAGATTGAATGAGGCCATGAATTCCCCTTTTTTTTCCCAAGTACCCCGAATATCACCACATTCTGCCAAACAACAAATCTTTCCATTTATCTCTGGCTGAACTGCAGGGCAGCACTGAGAGGTGCGAAAGTGCCATGCCACATGCCATGGGTCTGACCCTCTGCTTGTTCTTCATGACCGCACAACGTTCAGTGCTGTGAAAGCACTGCATCCACCTGTATTTCTGGAATGGAGTAGATGTGCTGCTGAGCTTTTGATTTTTTTAAGTCAGGGGTTGCTTATGAGATTCAGTTTCTGATTGAACACCATTTTCTTTATCTCATAAGCAGTGCTCCAGAGACAGATTATTTGCCAGTGCTTCTTGTCTGTACCCAGGTTTGAATTCAGCGTATCTCTGGATCATCGGAATAAATATTTCTGAAGCTGAGACAGTGTCTCAATCACACATTGCTTTCTAAACTTTGAACTTAGAGCTAAATAATTAGCTCTAAGTAAGCACATTGTTTAGAGCCTTTCAAATATCTGTGACTGAAATCTAGTAAAAGAAAGTTTTATAACTTTCTTTGGACAGACTTGCACATGTAGAAAACAGCAAAGAAGGGCATTTTAAATTGCCATATTTTTCATGCAGTCTTTGCATATGAAATGGATAAGTAGTTTGCAGTACAAGGCAAAGTTTACAGCTTTAGTCATATGAGGGGCAGTGGGCCAGAGGCAAATTTGTCCCTCTTTTGTTTCCATCCCAGTAATGACCGATTCTTGCTATAGCAAAACAAGAGTAACTAGAGGGGAAAAAAATGACATAACCCTGGAAATTATTGGAAAAGTTACTGCATAAATCTGTAACACCTGAGCTCTGGCTACTGAATGCATTTCGTGGAGCTCTGTTATATCATTCACAAGAGAACTACTGCAAATTTGGGAAACAATTATGTTTGTAACAACAATACATACGACTAATTTTGAACTGTGCCTATTTTCTGTGCCTATGTATAGTTTCAAAGCCAGACAAATTCAAGAAAGCTTGCAAGTTGCCTGGTAACAGGCATCTGAGAGAAGGTGATGGAGACCAGAGAGAACCAAAGGTATTTAATTTTCTCCCATGTAGTTGACGTTAGATAAATTAGAATTAGATCCTCAGAGTTTAAGCTAACTCTTGATATTTGTATTAAAACCAATGTGCTAAAAAAAGGAGTTTGAGTAGAATTTGGAATTGGATGTAGAATCCCTTTCCACAGCAAATCAGAAACCAAATAATTGGTAAAGGGTTTAATATTTCTAAACTCAACTTCATAGTTTTGTTAATCTCATATTTGTGCTGTGAATGTCAAACTTTTAACAAAATACTTCTGATACTATCCATGCTAAACCAATTGTAACTAAACAAGAACAATAAAGAGAATAATGAAAACTAAAATTACTAACATGCAATTGACAGGAGTAGATAAATTTTCTAAGTTGAAGAAGTGAATGTGGATTGAAAGAAGAGGGAAATGCTGTAATGGGATATAGTAACAGTAGCATTCATATTATAAGCAAGGCAACTGCACTCTTCTGTGCAATACTGAGTAGGTCTCATCTGAAACATTATAGCAATCTTTGGCCTTTTCCTTTCAAAAATTTATCAATAAAATGGAGCAATCATTTTAAGGAGATAAACAGGATTAAGATTTGATAAAATTAATCCATGAAGAGCAGATAGGAAAAATGCTCATGAAAACAAGAAAAAGGAAAGATGAGCTGACAGAAAATTAGTGTTCAGAGCCATCAACAAAGCATAAATTATCTTATGAGGAAGATAAATATTATCATGAGTGAAACAAGACAGAATAAAAACCAAAGAAGTTAGTGCCTGAGCCATGGAAATGGAGATTTTTCTGACAGAACTAAAAGGGAAGGGATTATGCAGCCCTGTTAGGGATTGCATTTCATCTTTGCACTTTACTGTACTGGAATTAGGCAGAGCCAGATTTGATAGACTAGGGGGTTTCTATGGCCTAACAAATCCCTGTCTACTCTGACATACAGCTGCCCGTGGTGGAGTCTCAAGCAGTTCCTAAATACTCAAACAGTGATGTTTTGAGAAGATCTAAAATAACATAATTGTTTGTGACTTTTTACTGAAAGGAACACAAGTACAAAAATAAACTTTGCCAACACCACTAATGGAAACAAAGAAGAACAATCTCTGGAGGATTATAAAACTTTCATCTAATCCTAATGGCTAAAATGGATCTCTGAAGATTAGATTAAGTTCTATGTTTTTTCTTAGCATTAAGTTCAAGAGACTGAAGAACTATACACACTGAAATCTGAAAATGCAACACTTAAGCAGCCAAGATAGTTAATGCAAAAATTGAGTTAAATCTATCCTGATAAAATTAAAATGTTAATAGGATAATTATTTAAATTACAGCAATTGTAAATCAGGCTACCTCTGTTAATTCTAACTGTTCTCATTCCCCTATAGGGAAATGTGATTCAGGAAAACAATTCTTGAAAATGTTCAAAAGCCAAATCCAGAATTCACGAGACACACCTAAAACATATATAGCTAGTATAATTTAATTTTCTAAAGCAAATACATTTTTAAAATTGACAAACCGTAAGAGCAGTCAATCATTTTAGCTTAAGAATCAGAAAAAAATTAGTAATAGGTAAGAAACTTTACAGAATAATATACAGTGCCGATGATTAAGCATAATCTAAAATACATTCCATAATATTCCATAAGATTAAGAAAACAAAAAATCTAAATTACTGTAGGTGACAGATTGTGAAAAATATTACCAACATAGGTTTTATATTAACATTTATGTATTTTCTCAACAATCAGAGGTTATGTATTGCTGATTACTGACTCCAGTCTTCAACTCAGTCGTCTGCTGACGTGAAGAAAAAAAACTTCATATGTGTAAAAAAATTTGTTGTTGCGATAACAGCAAAGAATAACCTGAAGAGATAGTTCTTGTGCTGCATTTACAGCTAGATTTCACAAAAGTGCAAGGAACAGGTTAGCACACCACTGATTTTATGAAGAAATTAAACTTTTATATACCAGTTGGCCAACCTGAGGTTTGAAACAAATGATTATAATGAAGTTGTTAGCAGTCAAAAAACCCTAAATAATATATATTAGGGTGGTTGAATTTCATCAAAAAAGCAAATTGAAGATGAAAGTATACCAGGTAAAGGACTCAGGCTACTAGTGGAAAAATTTTGTTACTATATCCTTGAAAGCAAATTTATCCTTATGTAGAATGGAAAGAAAAAAAAGGAAGCAATTCAGCATTCAAATATAGCAGTAGTTTTGGAAGTCTAAACTTTATCATGAGAATGTACAGGAAGAAGGCAATACATCTCTAGTGAAACATAAAAGCAGTAAAACAGGGTAGTAATTATACACAATAGTGACATTTTCTCGAAGTGAGTAAGAACAGAAAATGGATGCTGAACAATTGTTTAAACTACCAGGAGAGAAAGGAAAAAATGCTGAAAGTTTGATGTTATGACTTCCTTCTTCAATTCACTTCTATTTTTTTTCTCATGTTTATAACGGCTCTCTCAGGTCAGAAGCTGTTGAATAAATTATATTTTTTTCAAA
This sequence comes from Hirundo rustica, assembly GCF_015227805.2. Taxonomy (NCBI): domain Eukaryota; kingdom Metazoa; phylum Chordata; class Aves; order Passeriformes; family Hirundinidae; genus Hirundo; species Hirundo rustica. The sequence continues at coordinate 43,492,316 of NC_053455.1, read as the reverse complement.
TAATGAATAAGATTATGAAAATCATTCAATGTGAATATGCAATCTGGAAGAAATATCAGGTTGACACTCCACACTCGTGCCCAGAACAACCTACAGAGGATGGACATAAACACAGAGACTATATGGATTGTCCTGAATTCATCAGACTCATTGCATGGATGTGATTCCCTAGTTAGAAATACTGATTTCTGATTTTTTTCTCTGATTTTTAATTAAGTCCATGTGGTAGAGTTTGCCATCCCAAAATTTATATGCCCACTGTTCTCCATTCTTACTGTGTACATACTTTTTCTACCAAAGATCAAAACCTTATTTTACTTATTTCTACTCCAATGCTTCAACATTCCCTGGCTCTATATTTCACACTTTTAGATGATTTAAAAAATTCCATAATGTTTATATATAATAATTGTTGACTGCTCAACCAAAATTACTTTTCTGAGGCTGATAATAGTGCATTCTTCTACTCTCCACCTTTTTCTCTTTTGAAACAATTTCATTTTATGATGATAAAGCTGCTGAAGCAATGGATATGTGTAATTGTATTATTTCTTTTACTTCCTTATCTGCAAATATCCCAAAAGCCTTTCAAATGTCTCATTGCATCCATAGCATGAAATTAATTAGTGATTCTAACACAGTTTTTATATACAGGTGCACCTGTATATACACCTATGCAAGGGTGTCTTTGTATACACAGCAGTGCACTTAGACACATGAAAGTGTTCAATATTAACTTTTTCATTTTAAATTAAAAAAAAAAAAGACTTTAGAAAGACTGTTTCTGTCATAGTCATGTCATTAAAAAGAAAGAAAAAAAAGAAAAAGGTCAATCCTATTCAGAGAAATGTTTAAAAGAAACTCAAAGCTGTTAAATATAAATATGGGGCAAAGTGCCACCACAGAAGTCATATTACTGTATTCTGGAAATTTTGCCAACCACAGAGAGAATAGTTCTTATTTCCAAGATTATTTCTCAAGAGAGCTAAGTTCACTAAAGTCACGTACAGTGGCGTTGCTGCCCTCAAAGGAATCAAAGAGTGGCTTGAACTTCCAGGACAAAGTAACCTAAAGATAGCACCTGTCACTATTGCCTGCAGATATGGCAGAGCTGCTGTTACTCAGAGTGCATAGCAGCTTTTCTTTATCTGGTATTCTTGAATATATACTCAGAATTATATGGTACCTTCTTTTCCACTGTAATTAGTGTGACATCTTGCAAAAAAATATGGCAAGAAAGAATATTTCTATCCTATACCACTTTTTGAAGTCTAAACTAAGCAGAACTAGAGTAAGGTTAATTGAAAATTTACAATATTTGAAAAACGTAGCATAGATTATACCTCTTAATTTTGACCTCTATTGAATATTTTTTTTTAATGTATCTTATGTTCTAAACTATATGCTATAGTTTGATAGTTCAGTAAAGTGCACCAAGACAGCTGAGGAGAAGAAGGACATTACAAATCATTTTAGCAGAAAGGAAAAAGAAGGACGTGAGATAATTTTGGGGGTTTGAGGGTTTTGGAGGAGAAAAGTAATAACTGTTGGAAACTGGAGACTGGAAGACTATATGATCTTTGGTATCACACTCAAGTTTTCATAGACACCACTTCATTCATCATAAGTTTTCAAGAATAAGATACACTCTTCTGTTAGAAGACCTCCCTTCTGCAATTCACAGTACCTTTCTTCTATTTCTTAGATTTTCCCTCCTTTTACTCTTTGCGTTATCACATTTTCTTGTGTAGTTCTGTGCTTATATCTGGGAAATATTAAGCAAGATGTCATCATTCAGGCTTCTTTTTATTTTATATTTTTAAGAGACTATTCCATTTTCAGTGGTCTGTTCTTGCCAAATGATTTATAGCAAGATTATGAAAACAGTGAAAGAAGTATAAAAGGAGTGGTCATCAAAAGCATTTCTCCTCAGCTTCGACCTTTGCTTTTACTGACAGATGGTAAATTGTGGCAGCAAGATCAATGTTTTTCCTCTGGACATTCACTTTTATGTGAAGTGTAAGTGGAGACAACTGATAATGAGACTTATGAAAAGATAACGTGAACTCAGTGTTCAACACACATGAATAATAATATGAAAAATCACAAAGACCAAATGTAAGTTTTATCTCTAATCCTCCTTTAGACTGTGAGCACAGTTAAAAAAACCTGCATGTCCACCTCAAAACTAGCATTAGTAGAAGACCTAGTTATTTTTCGGTTAGTGATTTGTAGTTTCCTGACCACTTGGAAAGAACATGCTCTGAATATAGAATATAGTCTAAAGACTCCTGAACATTTGCTCTCCTGAGCCTGGAAATCCTGGTTTTGCTGGAAGTGTCATCAAGCTGCAAAGCACAGCTATATAAGTCCTACTGGGGAAAAGGCATGGACGAAAGGAATAAAAGAAAGGAAGTTTTTTTTTTCCTGCAGAGATTTCCTTTTTTATCGTTTATGATATGAATTGCAGAAGGGAAGCACTCAGCATTTTTGCCTCTTTAAGCTACGTGTTCAATGGATAGTATAGAAAATTACTTGGGCTCTCAATAGACAAGATCTTAACCATATACATTTAAAAATGTTTAAAAAACACACAAGAAAACAGACCCTAAAGAAGACTATGTTCCTCTGTGGTCTCTTTGAGATGACCTTATGGGTCTTTTTGTCAAAAGGACTTTTGAATGACTATACTCAGCACTAGCTCCATTTTTGGTGGCATTGCATTATTTATTCTCGTGAGGCAGAAAAATGTAGCTATTCCAAAGTGATGGACAATAAATCAACTCATGCTGCTGCTTCTCATGTTCTCAAAGAAGTATTGAGAAAATAAACATATTTTGTGTCTTTAAACATACACACACAAAAGCCCCATGACTTTCAAAAGACGCTTGTACAGTACATTTCCTTTCTTGTTTACCCACTCGTAAAACAGGCTGCTGCTGTATTGAGGCTGTGGCTGCCAAACCTGCACACTGATTTTGCACTCCCACTCACAGCGGTTGTGATCAAACTATCCTCTAGGTTATTAAATTTCTCTGTGCAAGATCACTACCCTGGTGGTCTGTGAGTTCCTAGATGCAAAACATGCATCTACACATACACACCCATTTTGTGTAAAGATTCTTATTTATTATTTATATCTCAGTAGTTGCCAAAAGACCCAGAGAAATTCAGTAGGCTATTTTGTTGTCCCTAATACACATAGACAATAATCAGTTGTTTCTTTAAAAGCTTCTAGTCTACTTTAAAATGAAAAGCAGAATAAGAAAGGATAATAATGATGTAAGACACAGAGTAGGACAGCCATTAATGGAACCTGTCCTGAAAGCGGTCCCTGACCCTGTTTGTGGTGAATCTTAGAGACACAGGTTATGCAGAGTACGATTGGTACAGTTTATATTTACAGATGATTGCCTCATTAATTCTGTCACATGTCCAACACACAATTATGATATCTACTACTTAGTTTTCATCTGTATTCAATCTCTAGGGGTCTATTATTTGTCACATTTCCTTCAAAAAATGGCTGTCATGAGTGTGAAAACACTTTTCTAGATACCTGCAGTATTCATCAAATCCCCATCAGCTGGAGCCCTTAGCTATCCACAAGTAAGCACCTGCTCAGCCTTTCATTTGAGGTCTTCCAAAAAAACCCCCAACTTCTAATTACATGTTTATGAAAACACAAAGTATTGTCTAATCTTTTTCGAGTAGCAAATGAAAGGAATAGTAGTAATGAAAGAATCAAGCTTAAACACATTTAGTTCTCAATTCAAAGAGTTGCTCAACACACGACCAGATCTATTGCTGCTGTCACAGTTTCCATTTTACATTTTTTTTTCTGCTGCAAAAGGACTGCTGCTCTGAACTGGAAAGAACACACCTTTCCCTGATTCTGCTTCTTACTGCTAAGATCCAATCTCAAGAAGTTTTATGTTCTGGATTAGTCCTTTTAAATCTTAAATATACCTAGATTACTAGAGGAATAATCCAAATTACTTCCTCAGTAGTGGTGTAGTTCTTCCTCCAGCAAAATCAAGGAAATAGCCTCATTAGTATTAGCAGAAGGAGAAATGAATCTGTTACTTTGGAATGCTACGGAAAAGAGCGAATGTACATAGCAGAGTGCCAGACTATGACACTTTCTCTGGTCTGCCTCAGCAGTCAGGGTATGAGCACAACCCTGCAGTTATAGCATTTTATAAAAGAAAAAAAAAAAAAAAAAAAGAACAACCTCTTATAGATTAAAAGTTAAAAACTTGGGAGTTAAATGTTACAGCTAGAATTCTGCAGTGTAGAACTTTTCCATGGTGCTTTTTGTTACTGACTAATGCCTCTGACAGTATCCACTCACAGCGCTTTCTTGGCTTTTAGTTACCAGGTGATGATGTGTTGGAGTCCAGGGCATTCCTTTGGTTGCCCTGGAGGGTCAGGGACCTAGACAGGGGGGTCTGGGACCCCAGCCCAGAGCCCAGAGCTCAGAGAGACACTGGATTTAATTTCAGTCCATGGGAGAGGCTTCTTGCACTGCAGGAAGCATTGCAGGCCACAAGAGTGTGAAAATAGTAGTTTAGTATATCACAGGGAAAAAAAACAGTGAGTTTGGGATTTTTGGCATTGAAGTGAATGGGGCAAGATGGAGAATTTAGGGCGTTGTCTCTTTCTTCTTCCTTCTTGTTCCCTCACTCCATTTCTGCAGTGACGTTGGCACAAAGTAGTTAGTGAGGATTGGGTCAGAGTAAAGATGACCTTTTTAGTAATAGTGATAGACATTGGTAATAAATAGTAAATAGAGAATACGTAGCAATTAATATAAAAGATAAGGACAGCCCAGAAACAGGGGGAGTCACCAGATGTCCAAGCCGTGGCAAACATCTTTTGGACACTGAGAAAATTGTAAGATAAGAACTAATAAACGAGCATGTAACCTTGAAGACTCCGTCTTTTCCTGCGTTTGGCACAGAGCTTTGCAGAGGGCCAGAACTCTAAAACTACCTGAATGCCGGGAAATCAAAACCCCTGAAAAGGAGCCCCAGGCAACTGGCATCTCTGGGATGGGCAGAGACTGCCGTCCCTGAGATGGGACAGAAACAACAGGCACTCCAGATGGGACAGAAACAATGATGGGTCTAAATCAGAAGCTTAAAAAATAATTGGTCTAAAATAATTTCATTGAGGAGAGAAATAGTTCCACTGGTCAAACAAACAGTAGGTGAGTGCTGTCAGCAAAAACAGAGAAAAATGGTGAGATTCCAATCTCTGTGATTTCATGCAGAGGACCAGGAGATATTTATTCTGTGCAGTTTCTCTCCTTAACCTCCCTAATTATGACTCAGTAAGGAAATTCCACTGAGGATATACCATACCAGTCTTATTTTGGTGACTTAAGATTACACTGAAATATGTGGGTAAAGGACACTAGCTGGTATAACTTTTTTTTTTTTTTTTTTTAATCTCTATTGTTGTCTTTCCTGCTAGTTTTCTTTTCCAATATAAAGAATAAACACATTCCAAGAGAGGAAGTTCCTGCTCTGACAACTATGGTTGAATGCAGAGCTTTTATATATGGTAGATCTATGGTGCCTTATTTGTAGCAAGAAATACAGTGTTAATCCAAGTCTTGTATACATGCAAATAAGAGTTCTTAGTGAGAATTTTAGTGTAATATTTAGGATTATTTATATTAATGAGAAAAACACAAGAGACCACAGTTAATGGCAAACATTCTGTATGTTAGAAATGGAAAGAGCAACAGTTCAGTGCAGACGAAACACAAGGCCAAGCCAATGCACTAACTGAAAATGGAAAATAAAATAATTTCCCAATATAGAAAGCAGTTAGATTAAGGAAGGCTGTGGGGCAAAAAAAACCGCAGATGGAATCCTTCACACTGGCTGCCAGATTGGGGTTTCCCAGCATGCTTTATAAAATGAAAAAAAAAAAAAGCAATATACATGATTTGATTTCTGCTAAATAGAAAGTCAAAAATAATAGTTATGGTTGTTTGGAAATCTCTTCTATGTGTGAAATTGATTAAATTTGTCATATAAATGCATGTTTTGATCTACTTAATGTAGAGGGGGGGAAAGAAGGAAAAAAGAAAAAATAATAATGGCAGCATTTAACCTAAGCCATTGTATTTGCCATGAGAGGTACCAGCTGTGATGTGTTATACCAACTGCCTGCTACAGAAACTTTGAGAAAACAGACTTCCTGAGATAGCCTAAAAATATTAAATAAAGGTATAATTACCAGGGCTGCCTAGGTACTTGTGTTCCAGAAGACTCAGTTATTAGAAGTTGCCTAAACTACATGACACTAATGAAAAATTTCCCCTACAATCTTTGTTATTTTCACTGTAAGCAGAGAGACAAAACAATTGAGAGGTTCTACTCCCTTGTTTTCCAAGACTAAATTATTTTTAACAGTGGGACCATATTAACAGTTTTATGTCCAAAGAAGCTATTGTGATATATAAACACAATAACCTACAGATACATTTGAAAATAGCTGAAGAGTTCTACTCTCTCACACAACCCAAACTTTACAGATTTGAGGAATACAGACAGAATCTAAACAGAAGTTTAAAAATACAAGTACTTGTTCATAAGAATTACTTGAAAGACTGGAGATAGAACTCCAGACAGGAGACTAAAAAAGACATATGCTGATGACCTTTGTTAACAAATTCAAATACTAAGATATTTTAAGCAGTCTGGAATTTCTAAAAAAAAAAAAAAAAAAAAAAAAAAGACAACAGGATTTCTATATTTTCTAAAATTACTATCAGTAGTTTTATTATTTTAGTGTCGATGTTTTTAATATATTGATGATACTCCCTCTCTTTATACAGTCTTGACAATTTTTTTTGATAGTGTAAAGCTACATCCAAATGCCACACAGTATATTAATTTTAATCACCTATTTCAATTGTTATAAAAAATCAGAATTAAAATGGCCTAGTAAAAAATTCTATTTCAAATTGTCATGCAGAGAGTTTTGCTTCTCTCTGTCTCAAATAAATACTAAGCAATTTAAACTGCCTAAATTTTTGATCAGTTTTATTTTGTTTTGATACAACAGTCATACAAAGATTTTTTTTTCATTTTTTTTTTTTCCTAAAGCCTTTCAGGTCTCTTTCTTTTAATAGTCTACTCTCTCTGATTGCCATTGCAATACAGAACTAAGGTGTTTTCATTATTTCATTTTTACTTGACTTGGTAAAAACTGCTAGTTCACTTAACTAACAGAGATGAACAAATATGTAAGAAGAATTTGGACGTATTCCTGATATTTAGGTTTATAAATTCCAAGCCTGGGAAAAGCAATAGTGGTAATATTAAAAGAAAAAAGAGAAAAAAAAAGCTACAGAGTACTACTATTTATCCAGCCTAAGGGTTTTCAGCTCTATTGTGAGGCTATTTAAAAAATATAAGCAAATCTCATTCACCTGAAAATATGTATGTCATGTGGGTATCTTTCTTAAGTCCTTTATTTATAGCTCTTTGGCAAGCCTGTAAATTACATTTATCTAATTACTTATGCTCGATGGGAGCTAGAGACATTAATATATATGGAGTTGAGCAGGAGCAACTGTCACAATTCCAGTCTGCACGCAGAAAATGTGAAACAGAGCCAGTGTTTCACTATAAGCCAGAAGCATTTGACTCTTTGTTTAAACAATCCTGCTTTTAGAAAGGATAAAAATGATTCCAGTTCTGAGCTTCGCAGTGTTGCTTCATCAAAAATTGCATAGAAATGGCTGCATTTTAATAACCTGTAAGCTTTACGATTGACACATGAAGCATCTCTGTGTTCTCTACTTCTTGGCCAAGGTTTCATAGCAGCCTGCTCCAGTGTTTAATTTTGTGCAGGAAAGAATTTATATGTCTTTGTTATTTTCAGGAAATACAGAATAAAATATTTAGCACTACATTATGAGAGCATTATCATAAATAGTTAAAACCGTAGTTTGGTTGTCAAGATAATTGAATAAGCTATATTTTGTGATGCATCATCCTGCAATGATGAAGCACCATTTCAATTCTGTTCCATTCATTTTATTCACTAATGTGGCAAAACTGAAAATTTTTCGAGTCCATACTTTGAATTAAACACTCTAATTTATATACCGAAAGAAAGAATGAATTATGTCTCTATTCTGCCCATGTAACTTACATTCAAGCTTCCAATAAACTTATTAAGAGAGAAGTTTTGGTTTTTCAAGACATATTTTTAACAGATTATTTTAAAACTGGTTCCAGATGTTGAGAAGATACTTCTGTTTGATGGGTGGTTGTAAATGTACATTTTATTTCTTTACTTTAATCAAAAAATACACAAAAAAAGGAGACTTACATTATATAATATATAAATATATATTTATATAAATATATAAATATATATAAACAGTAAACAATAGAAAAATTCAGAGCCATGGGAAAAGACATATCTAGAGCATTTCAAAATTCCACTGAATCAATGTCCTTACTTAGTAATGTTGTGCACTGAAAATAAATGAAGTTGAAATAGTTAGAATATAATGTAAAGGCGATGCACTAATTTTGAATGTTGCTAGAGGTACATTGAACTTTATATAAAGGTGAAAAATCGCCTTTATCAGAACTCGCCCAAAAAGAAACTAAGTTAACCACTATCTTCACTCTGATTTGAGACTGACTTCAGTAACACTTGTAGACAGAAAGAAGCACAATTATAGCCAGTAGTTTCCAGTACAATTATAACCAGTATTTTCCAGCACGATTATAACCAGTGTTGCTGCGTCCTTTCCAGAGTTCTGTGTTAGAGCCAGGGGTGTATATCTGCATCTTAGATAAGATATAGCCTGTCATTTTTTAAAATGAGATGTGTGAGAACTCTTACAATACACATTATTCTACAGCATCTGTTGTGAAATGCTCACAAGAGGGAAAGGAATGCCTAAATACATATTTCTACAGCTAAGAACTATCAAAATTCAAAATGCCTCTGGGAATGTCTTTCAAAAGCTAAGACACAAAGTCGACTTGTATCTGGTACAATCTGAGAAATTCTGTACTTGCATCACTCTATTTCCATTGTTCCAATTCCTCTCATGATGAGGTATTAGAGCTTCCTTTGAAACCTATAAATCAAGGGAACTCCTTGTCTTCGGGAGTAATTTCAATCCCAACTCTGACTTCACTATAAAGCTAGGCAATAGATCAGCCTCATTGAATAACAGGGGTATTCAAACAGTGCTTATGAGGTTTAAAGTAGTCAGCCAGTATTAAACATGTAAGTTGCTGCCTGTAAAACTCACTGATACAAAAGTTAAGAACTGCAGACAAGCCAACACACTGACAGGGACTCATTTACGTGAACTACCAGAATGAATAACAGGTATCTGAATGACTGCATAACTTAATAAGCTTCAAGAGAAATTAATGCAAAAGGGTAGTTGAACAAGAACAGGAGACAGGCACAGGACTTTAACAGTCCCATGGAGATCAGCATTTGGAATCCCCTATCTGATTCTGAATCATGTTCAAATGCACTTGGATGCAGAATCATGAGGAGTTTTAAGAATAAAATGTCCATGTACAGTGTCACAGAAATAAAGGATAAAGAAGTAAAGGAAGAAGCAATTCATGTTTCATTTAAATTATCTTCTCAGAGTTATTAAACCAGCCAGTACAGTGCCCTTCAAGCTTCATTTACAAGTTCTGTAAGCTGGCAAAATATTCTCGATAAACCAACAAACTATACTAATTTTGCTAAAAAGTGAACATTCTAGGATTGCACATACATCACAATGAACAAATGAAATTAACAGGTCCAGTTTAGGTGTTACTAGACTCACAAATCATGTCTTCTTTCTTTTTTTCTCAGTTTTTTTTTGTTTGTTTGTTTTGTTTTGTTTTGTTTTTGTTTTGTGTTTTTGTTTTGTTTTTGTTTTTTGTTTTTGTTTTGTTTTGTTTTGTTTAATAACATATTGATGCACAAAAGAGAGGACAATGGAGAATCCATTTTCTCTTTGCAGCTCCCGTTTTATTTGTGAGGCTGAGGATGTCAGTTCATATCAGTCATACAATGTTATCAATGCTTTAAAAAGAAGGGGGGGAAATTCAGTCTTATATTCTTCTGGATTCATATTGATTCTGGGTTTGGGTCCGACAGGAATTTCTTTCCAACAGTATATTTGTATGTGAGAAAATGTGAATTCACGACATTTAGGACTTTTCACTTTTTATGGAAGTTTTAGCTATGGTTTATTTAATTATGATGTAATTTCTGGATCTACAGAGGCTATGTCCTGAGCAGAAAAAAAATCTTATTTGTTATATGACTGTGAATTAGAATTAGAATTAGAATTAGAATTATTAGAATTAGAATCAATTAGATTTAGAATTGGCAGCTGGTTCAATTGAACTCAAGGATGTTCGAAATTCTGATCAAAATTCCCTGGCAAAATCTCAGCCCTAATTCAGAAATATAAACCAACGTTTTTCTTCCTGAGGTGTTAGTAGTTTCATAAACTTCTCTGCCAACATTATCTCAAAAATAAGTTTGGGTGTCTAAAACCAACAGGTTTGGGTCTCTCTGAATCTTTGAAATAGGTACTGATATAGTACTGATATAAGTATTAGAGAATGCTCCACTATATATAATATTTTGTAGCCTCCTTATCATCCTCAGATATGTGATTTATGGCTCTTATAATTGGTTATTAGCTGTATGTAACTGTCATAATGATGTCTTTCTCTAAATTACAGCAAGAAAAAAATTTTCTTCAGGCCATGAATTGTCCTGGAATAGAATCCAATTGGATGATATAGAAATCTGAATAAACTTAAAATAAGTGACAAAGAATAAAAAGGATTTATAACTTCAAACATGAAACTAAATAATAGTATTTATATATCTATAAATTTTAAAGCTCACAGACTAATTTAAAAGCATTTTGGTGATACTGTCAGATGAGAATTGCATAAACAGAAGGCTCCTTTGATTATCAGAATGTTTGCTTCTGAAAATTAGGGTACAGCCATTTATCAGAGGGTGTCTCAAGGCTATAATCAGTTAAATATATTCAAGAACTGAGGTAATTTGTTATGCTGAATGTCAATCAAAGCAAGGCAAAACATGAAGCAATGTGCTAATGCAAATGTGAAATATGCATATGCTAAGGTGGCACAATAGAGGGATAAGTGAGATGCTTTATAGTGCTTTGAGTAGTCAGGAATGTGTGAATTCAGAGGAAGTACCTGCAGGCTTTCAAAATGCAGCTCTTTATGGACTGAATGGTAACTCAGAGCAAACAACTGTTATTCTGTGATGACAGAGATCAGATAACATCACCCTTTAGGCACTAGTTGAAAGGAGCACATGCAAGGAGGAGGACATGACACTTCCACCGTGCCTTTCTGAATTTCACATCAACATCAGGAGACACCTTGATATGGGAACTCTGTTTTATGGCAAACCCATCTACTAAGGAAGTACTTCAAGTACTTCAATGAAACTTAAAAGACGAATAAAATAAAATACTGGTAAAAAATACAGTAAAAATACTGGTATAGAGGCAAAACAAAACCAAGCTGACTCCTTAGTTCTCTACAATGACAGACCTTGCCAAAATCAATCATCTGTGTCCAAGAGACCTGTTACTTCTCTCAAAGGAAAAAACTGTGTCTCCTCATAAACGAAAAGTTTCTATTTCCTTATAGATGATTTTCCGGATTTACTGACATTAATCCTAGGACAGCTGACTGATAATGGACTGTTCAATTCAGAGGTATAGAAAAATTATTACTACTAAGCCATGTGCTATACTTTGGATCACAATTACGGGAAGTGCCTTTTTAACTAGACATGTAAAAAAGCATATTTTTTAAGAAACCCTTTTTTTAATACAAGCTAGTAAACTTGAGTCTTTTGGCTTAGTTTATTTGTATTTAGAAGATGGTGTAGCTGCAGAAAGTTTTGATGGACACAAGGGACACAACAAAACTGAACTGAGGGCTACTAAGTACTTGAAAATCTCCTCAAGTATGTCTTGAGGCAAAAATACTTGGAGACAAGTCAGAAAAGTATTATTAGAAGGTATTATTAATATGTAATAATATATTATCATATATCCTTTTATATATATATATATATATATATATATATATATATATATATATATCCTTTTTTTGTCATACTATTGAGTATCTGCTTAAAGCTATGTATGATATTATCGGAGCAGAACAACTGAACCACTACAGTCATTATTGTATTCTTATCTGAATCATGACGGAAAATATTGGAGGTGCCTACTATCCATAAATTTTGTTATAACGAACCAAATTTAAGCAATAATTTATTTATATGATGCATCTGTCATATAATAAATAGATGGCAGATGAAGAAACCGAAAAGCAAGGCAACCAGACCTTTAGATAACTAGGCTTATGGCTAGTACTAATTTACTTATGATCAGCTAGAAGTGTAATCCATCTGTCTGCTAATATCTCATATTTAAAGGGACATAATCCATCAGAAACTGTGAGGGATCTTTTGTGAGTAGCAGCTTTATCAGACTTCCAAGGAAGTACAGTTAGGGAAGATGTGCTAAAGGTGAAGTTTCTACCTAACCATTTGCATGGCTGTTGAAAAGCAGATTATAATTTTATCATTTTAATTTTTTATTTTCCATGCCTAAACTCTTCATTTTTGGAAAGATATGTATTTATGATTTTCTATCAAGTATTTGCTGTTGTGAAGGCTATCTAAACATCTCTCAATAAAATGGTACTCATTCATCTCAATGAAATAGTACTTATTCATCCCTCAAGAACATATCTAAATTAGGCTTTTTTACATAGGTTTTTCATGTATCCCCCCAGGCCTGGATTACAATGAAATTATAAATTGCAATTTTTTGCTGAGTGAAAACCCCAAACCAATTAAATACATTGCATGATTCTTTGTTTTTAAACTCTCATCTTCTTCCTCTCTTTTTGTCCCAATATATAATCATAGGGACAAAAAATTACTGGAAAAAACATGGATTGTTTGTGTCTTTCTTTTTTTTTAAATTGCTGCAGTATATTGTGCACATTTTTAATCCATAATTTATAATATTTGAACTGAAATTACATGAAATGGAACGATTTTCAGAAAAAAAAAAAAAAAAAAAAAAAAATCAACTATCCAGTCAAAATCTGAGAATGCACATTAATAGAGTTAAATGTGTACAATTTCTCTTCTCTATTTTATAGCAAATATTGGTTTTATTACTGTCTACAAGTTCTTCCACCAAGACAAACACTTGTATTGAACTAGATATGCTACACATACCACAGTGCCTTTGTGTCAGAGAATTTAGATTAGAGAGGCAAAGACTAAAAGAAAATATACATTATTGATTGTGGCAAGAATAAGATAAGAGAGATTGTTCACTAAATGGAATTAAATTTCAAGACATACAAAATTTCTATAGCTGACACACGGGCTGCAAGTAGAGTTGCTAATTTAGAACGGCTAATTAAACATAAACCCCATCAACCCCAAACTGTAGCAACTGAAATATAACATGTCATTTGGTTAATCTTTTAACAGCTTTCTCCTCAGTCACCAAAGCTGCTACTCACCTGTTACAGCTGTACTGTTCAAAAAGTCACCATGGGAAATAGCGCAAATTTTTCTCAGTACTATTACTCTGATCACCTTTATTTGGCTACAATCAAGGGCATTTGTGCATGAATAAACAGTTTTAGTTCTCTATAGTCACTGGTTATATTTTTATCAAATAATTCCATGAGTTTATGTCTAGAGCAGAAGCAGTAGCATGTAGCATTAGTGACCTAATAAATAACAGAAATATCATTGTTTATGGCATGACTAATATACAAACTCTATTTATTTTTATGATTACTAACTACAGCAAATAAAAATAGCAATAGTAATTTCTACTTACTGTTAGGTTCCAAAAAGGATAGAGGGCTGTAATTTCCAAATTATTAATTGAAAATAAATCAACTTGTTATATGAGAAATTGATGTCTACTGAGTAATTCCTACCTCACAGCAGGGTTTTGTTTCAGTTCCAATACATCAGAAACAAAGAGCACAGCTTTACTTCAGAATTTTATTTGGTGTATCCATAAGAGATAACATAGTTGTGGTATAATATAGAACATAGACAAAGAATATATACTTCTTTGTAGTACCTAAAGGACATTGATTCATATTCCTCCACAAATTCTGATTTCACCTTAAGTGTGCATGGACAATGGTTGTTTTTTGACTGACAAGAAGCAAGATATTAATGCAAATGATCCTCTGAAAGACTATTACCTCCAAAAGAAATATGGAGCCAGTTTTTAGATTATTTACTGCAATTATTGTTCTTATGATGTCATGGGTAAATATGGAATCATCCAGCATAACTTTCAGCACTGTTTTACACTCGTAAAGGCTAAAAAGTGTTTAGCCTGAATGGTATCTGAATAGAAAATATCACAAGAATATGTAATCGCTCTTTAAGGTAGTAACAGTAATCCAATAGTATAGAAAAGAGTTTATATTGAGCATGCATTTGTGAAACATAAGTAATACACACGAAAAACAGATTCAGAGACTACATTACACGTGTTCTCATTCAGAACCTGTTGGGGATACATTTAAGTGTTGGAGTCTTGACTTCTTTTTAGGCAAAATGTAGTTTGAACAATAATGTTCAAGTTGCTCCACAAACTGAAACAGAATTTTCTAAAATAATCACAACATAGATTTCTTCCTAATGAGGTATTTTACTCTACTTTCTAGCATAAAAAATTTTCCGACTTCTGATTTCTATGATGCAAGAAGCTACCCATCTGTGACAGCAGAACTTTGCCGTCTGTTGAAAGAGATAACTGCAGAATCAGGACAATAGTTTGCAGAACCATTGGGATGTTAGGGGTTAAAAGGTGTTCTCATAAAAGGAAGTCATTATTATTTACCCATAGTGAGCTGAGGTTTATGACCAGAGTTGCAGGGAAGCCTCTGTATGTTTTACTTTTTCAAGATGTCTTAGTAGAAGTTCAGTAGGTTCAGGTACTTATCACAGAGCCATAGATTAACAAAAGAGTTGGAACATATCTGAGAATGTCGTTAAACTTCGGTTGCAGGAAGTGTCTTACAAAGTCTTTCTCAGAGATCAAAACAGGAAAAACACTTAGAAATACACAGTGTGAGCAAAGACTGATGGCCTCTAAGAAAGAAAAGGCAAGCTTCACCATCTGGTTAGGTTTCTTTGAAGACATTACTACCATAGGAGACAAAAAATGGAATTCAATGGACATCACATGTTCAGATTTCCAGAAAGGATTTGACAAAAGTCCAGCTCATGTGTCGCTCTTTTTTTTGCTGCAAAGTGGCTCAAAAGCACATGGGCTAGCTGCCTGTTAGCGGTGTCTTACTGTTCAAAGCGCAGTGGAGAATGGAGGAGGAACGAACTGAGCTCTCGGGGCATCTGGGCATGCTAACTGCTGTGAAATGTCATGCATTGATGTTTCACAGAGTAACATCAATTGTATTTAACCCTATCTCTGCTGATTTCTGGTGCAATGGACAAATTTTCCTTCTGGAGCACTGATTTTCTTCCTAAATTCTCATTTTGATCTGCAGGGCTTTTTTTGCCTTACATGTCTTAAGCACTGTCAGCCATTGCCTCTAAGATCTACTATGAATGTTGGATTTGCCATTATGGAATTTATGTACCGAAGCTGTTGCTTCACAGCAATGTTTAGAGGTTTGCGCACATCAGCAAAATAATCGGAATAAGGAGTTACTTTTGAACCGGGGACCCATCCAAAACACAATAAAGTCAATGGAAAATTCCTATAGATTTTCATATGTCATGAGAGTGAAGTGACCTTCAAGCTTGTGTTGTCTTGTAGCGGGAATAGAGCTAAATGTAGCCAGTTTTATAGATTAAAGGCCCTGTCTCTTGAAGGACATCACATCTTTGTGCGTATTGGTTCAGTTAAGTCCCAGGTTCTGTAGGTAACAGACCAGATGGTGTCAGTGACTTTCCCTGTGAAGGAATCCTTGCACCAATGCTTCAGCTTGCTTTTCCTCCCACATGGTTTTGAAGTGGAAGAAGCAATATTCAATTGTCTCACAAAAACCAGTCCTCACATGCTGCTCATCCAGAGCCTCGTGCCTACATGGCCGCTGGTCTATTGAGTACTAACTACTGCAGCAGAGAATGCTGTCATCTGTTATGGACTAAATGAAAGTATTGCATGGTGTTTCAAGCATCCCTTCATGTTATCTTTACAGTACTGAATACAGCAGGCTGTTTATGCAAAAGGCTTTGGAGAAGGTGATCTTTGAAGATCATTTTCATGACACCTTTTTGTAAGCTATTAGTAGGTCTAAGAACCTAATTTTTTTAGCTTATTTAGATTTTCCCAACAAAAATTGTATCAAGCACATTCATTTAGTGAATGTGAATGTGACAAACTGAACTTCTACTGACATCTCCCTCTCTTCATATAAAACATTCACTCTCCCTCTCTATATATAAGATCTCTGTGGATTTGGGCCTTATTTCTGGATATAAAAGCCTTTCTGATGGTGCAGTTCCTTATCTTCTGTGAACGTACTATTTAACTACAATAATTATTATGGGATAGATAATCAAATGAATAACTCCATGGAACCTCTTGTAAAGGATACTTTAAAAAATCTTATTTAAAAAACATAAAAGATTAAAATCTTTTTTCAGGGCTTAAAAGGTTTCTCAGAGCCTGGAAATCAGTAATAATTTGTATCAGTCAAAGGATATCAGCCATATTTAACAAAGTAAAAAGCCTTACGAGCATTTTAGACTTCTACAAAATCCACGCGGTGGGACAATATTTGAGTGGATCACCCTTATGTAATTTAAGGCCCTTTTTCAAAGCAGGATTCAGATTTTAATCTTCCTAAATATTCACAGAAATGTAGTTCTTCAAATCTGAGGCACCATGTCATTACCAAAAAAAAAAAAAAAAAAAAAAAAAGCAGAAGACCTACCTAGTTTTAGAGATTTTCACAGGAAAACTACATTGAAAATGTACAGATTTATAAAATTAATTACTATAGCAATCAGAAATAATAATAATAAAGGGTGGTATATCTCACTGGAATTATTCTTAGTAACTTAAAACCTGCCTTGGTCACATACATGGTGGTAATTGTAGTTCCTTTGTTTAAATGCCTATTTAAAACTGGTTTGGTTTTTATTCAATTGTTATATAAATGGGCATGTGTACGCTCAGTGGATTTATCATCTCTGAGCTAAATATAGATTAACTTAGTTTGTGACCAAACAGGATTTTGCAAAAACCTGCTTACTGAGGTAATCACCCTCCTCCTGATGACTTAAATGAATGTTTTTCCTTATGAATAATCATATGCTATTATTGAGTCTCTGTAAAAAGCAATAGTTGGTCATATGAATGGAGCTTTCCTCATTCAGGCTCCAGATACTAAACACACTTAAAGAAGAAAATAAAACCTTGCCATACATGGCAGTTTTTTTCACTTTCCATAACTGAAAATATTTCTAGGAAAATTTAATCAAGTATATTTCTAATGTTTATTTTTGTGGATTTGTTTGGTAAGATAATCAAACCTCAGAAATCAATGTAAACCCATAAGGTGATTGTGTATTGGAGACAAAATTATTGCAAATGTTGAAAAAAAGAAGAAAGATTCAATAGATATTTTAAAGTACTTGCCATTTGGCAGAATATTCTTTGCTAAATCCAAAGTTTTTGTCATTATATTATTAACATTTAAAAGCTAGAATTTTCTAATCTAATTTTCTGCATATATTAAATTCTGTCAGCTACAAATATATTCTAGGTTTTAAATTAATGAAATGTTAAAAAAGGTCTGATAATTAATAATATTGACAAAAGAGAAAACCTTGTAATTATTATGATCTCACACTCTTTTACCATTTCAGCTCTCATGATTTCACCTTGAAAGTCTTCTGAAATTCCACTGTCTGTAGTTTGAACTCTTTTATCTGGTACACACATTCTTTCTTTTACCAATTACACAAGAATAGGAAAACCAAGACAACGAATTTTCTTTTTCTTCTTCTCTACTGACAGCAATGGTACAATAACAAAGCCATACATGTGAGGAAGCAACCACTTTTTACTATAATGCACTGCAGTGCTTTTCTTACTTGGCTTGATGGTACTTTTCCCACTTACCATTGCATTATTTTCTCTTAGCAGTTTTTTCAGCAAGTCTCGTACTGCTCTGCTCCTCATTTTGTGTCATTTTGAAATGTACTGCATTATCTTAGGATGCCACTGTATTTTTCACTCTTATTTTAACTCCAATGTTGTTACTGACAGTAGAAGTGTTTCCATTTACAGCTTCATGGTCCTCTGAGACTTGGAGAGGTTTGTTACCACCTTTTAGAGGTTCCTATTTAGCAGACAAATGTCACCCAAACAGAAACACTTCCGAATCCAATAGCAATTAACTCAAGTGGCAAAGTAGTCCTGGTGTACGTCCAATAACAGATTATGAAGGTGAGGTACCTCTTTGTTACTATTTAAGGGACAAACATTCAGGAGCATCATCAGTGAACAGCAATCAGATAACATTAAACTAATGTTAGAGCAGAAAATTACAATTGATTAAATAGTGGCACCCAGATCCACAAAGACATTTAAATGAATAATTGCCATTGAAAACTACCACTGATTAAGACTGATTCTTATATCTCTATTTGAGTTTATCCTCTCTGTTTATCAATTACCTAACAACAAAATAAAGAGATTAATTGAAATTTCTGTAAATCATGGGAAGATATGATGCGAGATAAACATAAGATGTAAGACTGAGGAACCTCCCTTGTTTATCCTAAAGACAGTGTACCGGCAAGGCACCTTCTAATAAACTCCCTAAAGTCTGAAGTGCTCCAATACATCATTTATGACCTCTTATATATTTCAACATGACTTTTTGAAC
Organism: Hirundo rustica; assembly: GCF_015227805.2. Taxonomy (NCBI): domain Eukaryota; kingdom Metazoa; phylum Chordata; class Aves; order Passeriformes; family Hirundinidae; genus Hirundo; species Hirundo rustica. Next base: position 43,473,324 of record NC_053455.1, on the reverse strand, counting down.
TGTACGAGTCATGAGACATACTGTCTTGTATTTGATTTTGCCAAATGATGAATTTTTGTCTGTGGATTTTTGCATCCTGAGACAAATATTTAACTCAAACCAATTCCATGAACCTCATCACTCCAGAGGCATGAGTTGCCTTTTTATCAGAAAACCCAGGTTTAAGGAAAAAAATACTCAAAGGTAGCATCTGAAATTACCTTTGTATTAAAAGGTAATCTTTCCCCCTTTTTTGTATTTTTGGGTGCTCCAAAGATTTCTACTGAAAAAATATAGTCATTACAAAAGCTAAATTTGAATCAGCGGTACATCTCATCTGAAAGTAGATGCATATGTTCATTCAGAATAGTGATTTCCTAAGTTACTGCAATTATGTTGTCCATAACTTACATAATTATTTGGAACTTACATAATAAAAACTGAGAGTGAAAACCTTCTCACAGTTCTTACGTAGAGAAAGTTAATGCTAATTGAGATTAGTTTTACTCTAGAAATCAGTTTTTTTAATCTTTTCTTTCAATTATATTGTAATGACTCCCAACTATCTTTAAAAGTTCATGTAGTTAATACTACTACTAGTAGTAGTAGTAGTAGTAGTAGTATTTTAAGTGCTAAGGTAAATAAAAGATGATGCTTTGAAAAAGGGTATCTGCACATCACAATGAAGTTTTGACCTTAATTTTCATGTACCCTCTTTGATAAAAAAAAAAAAAAAAACAAAAAAAAAAACCAAAAAAAAAAACCACTTACCTTCTTTCTACAAAAAAGAAGGTAAGTGTTCAGTTTCACTAATATAGTCCACCTTTACTGAATATTAAATTAATGAGGTACTTAACATTAGATTTTTCTTAAAAGGAATTAAAAATCAGCAAAGCAACTGATTCTTAAGAGGAGTGTCAAAGGAAGGTCTTTTTCTGTTATCAGCTGAGGCTTTCCACAATGCTTTGCGATGGAAATAGGAAAGACCACATGGCACTATCCCCTACACGTCCCTTGTTCTCAGGACTGAACCAGTGTAATTTCGACTAGAAAAGTTATTATGAACAAAATTTTATCTTAAAGCCTGGTACAAAACAATTCCAAACCTCTCAATGTTGTTTTATTTCCTTGGATTGAGGAGGAAAGAGATATTTATAACAAGCTCCATGTGTAGCCCCAGCTGCACTGTCTTGTCAACCCCTCCTTGTGCAACAAACTGCCTGCAGCAAAGGGCATTTTTCAATGATCCAGTGGGACTTTACACAAGGAAACCAAGAGGTAATTCAAGCCAGCAGGCCAATTAGCGTTTTCTCCCTCAGAACACATTCACTTGGTCCTGGCTCTGCTGCTAATAGCCGATGCCAGTGAACTGGTTTACGGACCACAGAGCTCTCCTGAACATTGAAACTGGGCCATCTTGCAGCTGCTTGTCAATGCCACTTGTTTCTTCACTACATATTCCTGATTTCTGGTATTGGCTCTTCCTTCAGTATGCCCTGGCATGGCCAGACCAATGCCACCATACATGCGGAGGAAAATCAGTTGTTCAAATATTAGTAATCAATCAGTACGAGCTTAGATAAAAGATTGTTTGGAAAATCAAATTGATTCATCTCGGATTAGCTCAAAAGATAAAGCAAGTCTAGAATGCTACAGTTTTCACCATGCTAGTTACAATAATAGTATATTTGAAGTAATTTTTTAATTCTGATGCCATTGTCACCTGTCACTTCCTTTTTTTTTTTCTCTATGTCCTTTTCTTATGTAAAACGTCTTTGAAGTAATTGCATTTATAAATTCTATTTGACACATGAAAAGAAGAAGGAGAGGAAACAGAGCTGACATCCGTCTTATAGACATCAAAATGAGATTTATTGCTCCAAATATTCAATCTGTTTCCTCAGGCTGTGTTATAAATGCACCTGTATTACCAGCTGCATGTCATCAGAGATCACGAGCAATTTGTTCTACAATAAAACTGGAAAAGTACAATCACTGTTAAATAACACCTGTGGAAATCAAGGTGACACTGGTAATTTTGGAGGAGGTCATTCTATTATCAGTGTATATTAGGTAATGGAATGTAACTGGGAACACATATATAAACAGCTTCCAAATCAGCCAAGAGTTCTTGATGATGTGATAAATGGAGAGCAGAACTTGTATAGTACAGAACTGATCAGGTGTTTCACCATATAAAAGAACAGGAGAAGGAATAATTACTGAGGAATCTAGGAAATTGGACCAAGCATTCAAAAATTATTTAAAAGAGTTAACCAAAATGTTGACAAATAGTGTAAATCATGCTTGGACTGCAACTGGCAGCACAGATAGTGTACTAAAATGACATAGCATTCAAAGCAGACAGAGAGGTACACTTAGGAATTAGATTCCTCACATTCTTTCACATACCAGTATAAACATATCTATAACTTTTGTTTCTATATAAAACTATAAAACTATAAGCAGGTAAGCCTGCTTATGCCAAGTTAAATGAAGGAAAAAAAATTTTCATACGTTTTCCAGAAAAATAAAAAAAAAGGAAAGAAAAAAGAAAAAAGAAAAAAAGGGGTGTTAATTGCTCTGTTGAAGCACCAGATGCATAGATGCTGATAAAGAATCAGGTAGGCTAGAGATGAGCACATGACCTTGGAACAGACACTGGTTTTATTACATGAGAATACTTTTTCTCTTTATAAGGAGTGTAAGTGGAGAGCAACAATATTCCAATTCCAGATCTTTTTATCCTTGGAATGTGTTTGATACAGTTTTGAGACAAACCTTAAGGGCTTCAGTAAATCAAATTCTTGAGGACAGCCTATGAAAAATCAAAATGATTGGGGGTGGTGGGGTGGTGTTGTGCATGTATGTACCTGTGTGGCTGTGCCCTCTTCTTCTTGAACAAAAACCTGGAGGCATTTCTAAAACTTTACAGTATTTTGAAGCAAGATGAAAAGGAAAAAAACAAAGGAAATAGCTTCTGTCTGTAAGGATTATATTTGTAAAGTCATATGGACTTAAAATTCAAGGCTATAAACATTTTTTTTAGAAATAGAAAGCACTGCTCTTACTAAGATGTACTTATTTATACTACACAGTACCTTACTGCACAGAGAACTATATGCATATTAAGCTTGGAGAACATGTATATTTTTTAGTAAATTGGTTTTCAGAGGATACAAAGCATTTGTTTTAAGAGGTAACATTGCTAACTAAAACCATTTAAAGGAGTATAAAGGTATAAAATATTTTTAGCAAGAATGTAAAAAAGTCTAATTCCTTCCAAACCAAGGATGAGATTTGGGGAGCGGGGCTAGGGAGAAGAACTTTTAGCCTTAGTTCTGAATGAGATTTATGTAAAAAAAAAAAAAAAAAAAAAAAAAAAAAAAAAAAAAAAAAAAAAACAAGAAACCACTTTAATAATACTTTTGTAAAACATTAATGAAATAATAGCATAAATCTTGAAACAGAGTTCCAGATACAGACTAACATTAATTTTGAAAGATTATTCCACACATTCTAATTTGCATGTGGTCATGTATTAGGCACAATACCAGCCCCTGTCAGATAAATCAGTACTTCAGGTAGATCACAGCTATGTAAGCACATAGCAATGAGTCAGTATTTCTTGGCCATCAGCAATTCCTCACTCTTGCTCACGGTTCCAGAGGTAATGTTTTAGTAGGATTAACCATCATGAAACATCTTCAAATACTTTGCACTGAAAGTCGGCATGATTTCTTTTCAGGAGCTTACAGGCAGCTCTTGGTTTAGGCATTCAGACATGGCCCTCTGTGCCTGTGCTTGTAGCCCTGCACAGCTCCTCAGCCATTGCTCAGGACAGAATATGCCATTATTTTTTTCCTGCTGTCTTTCTGAGACTCATGGATGTTTGTTTTCATCTCCTTTATGCTACCTGAAATTTAACAGCTATGAACAAGGCAGAATGATCTGACTTCATTTCAACACAATGGCTCAGGCTTCTTAGGACACTTTTTTGGCTAGAAGCAAGCTATATATTTCATGTTCACTATTTTGTGAACCTTTCAGGAGACGAACACTCTCTTCTGGTGATGCTTTTGATGTATTACTCTTTTAGGTTAGAAGTGCACTGTAAAATATCATATTCAGTATTTTTTCTAAGCAAAAAAATCTGAAAACATGTAAAGCATAACCTTTCATATACTTATTTATTACAACTAAATTCACATTTAATAGGCTTAATAATCAGTATTTAATGAAAAATATCCTAGCACTGGAAAAGGGTTTTTTTCAGAGCTGTGATGTATTATTCATTCTATAGGATGATTATCAGCATCCAAACCATGCCTCCAGTCTCTCCTTTTATACATGATTTTTCTTTACTATCACACACCATTTCAGGACCTGAGTTTCAGCATCAAACATTTCTTGGTGGAACACATCCCAGAGAACATCATCTCCCTCCCTTCTCATCTCCTAAATATTCACTCTAGCTTCTGCTGCAAATTGATTTCTCTCATGTCTGTATGATCCATAGACCATGCCAAATTCTTCTGAGGCTTTAAATTTGGATTTAAGGGCATAGAATTAAAGTCAAGTGCAGGCTAAGAAAAATAAATATAAAAAATGGAAATTTGAAATTACTGTGATGAGCAAGTATCAAATGCTTTTGCCTTTTCAAACATTCTTTTTACTTTAAAAAGTAAAAAGAATGTATAAACATTCTCTATCATGTATAAACATATTCTTATTTCCTTTTTTGTAGCATTATCATTTATAAATAAAAGAGGTTATTAATAGAAAAATATCCAAGCATTTGCTTTCTCATAACCAATCTTGATCTCTACAAATATCAGAAGAAATTACTTCTTGCTTACGTTCTTTTAAGAAAAAAATATTCTTTTTGACTTGAAAATCTTGGTATGGAAGTAGAAATGAGCTACTGAAAAATGTGAAATTATATACACTCAACCCATAAGCCATCTTGGATAAAAGACAGTGAGGTGTAATGCGATTAAAGCAGGAAAGAGCACTCAAGGGACCCTGTTTCCCACTCAGCACACAAAACTGATTCTGAAATCAAAGAATTCTGTCAAATATGTTATGATGTAGCAAGACTCTTGTTTCTTTTTACTTTAAATCGGTTCAGTGGAAATAATGCAAAATTGTCACCATTAGGCTATTAAAGGAGAAAAGCTGCATAAATATCACTAGAAAATAAATGGGAGAATATTTGCCTTTTAAAATTGTCATTTAAGTACCATTATGTCATTTATTTCTAGCACCTATTTATGGATTATTGCAGAATAAAAAAACAGCAAAATTTTGACATTTTTTTTAAGTCATATATTGAACATACTGTGTTCAGTGCTGTGGGTTTTTTTTCTACACTGGTTCCCTCTTCCTTCATCAGAAGACCTTAAAATGCATTATTTCAAGTGAATGCATTACTTGATACCTATAGGTGTGCACAGCATTTATTCAAAATCAGGTTCAGTAAGAAATGAGAGTGAAATAAGTTAAGAAAAGTCTGTGACTTTTCTTCAGCTATAATATAAATTTATACAGCTTCAGAAAAGTCAGTGAACTTGGATTATCTTGTTAAAAATGTATGAAAAATATCTAATATCATTTTTATAGTGTATTGATGTCAGAATTTAAAGATTAGGAATGTTTTGACTTCCATAGCAAAAAGTCCAAGAATGCAGTCTACCTTGGAACACAGCATACAGTTTACCACAAATATAATTGTGCAGCTTTTGGAGCTTCCTCTATTCCAAATTTATACTAATATATTACAATTAGAAACACTGTAAAAGAAGAAATCTTTAATATGAAAAAAAAAAAAAACAGGAAAATATCTGTTTCAGAGCAATTAAAGCACCCTGTAGTACTATCTGACCTATTTTCTATTCTCTATATGATGCATTTTACTGCATGATGATTACAAGTGGTGAAAAGAAAAAAAATTGGATCAGTCTCAAATGCCTGCATTTGAAACTGAAGTGAAGAATGTAGATTAACATTGTAAATGTGTTCCTATTTTCATAATGTTTTTAACTAGAGTTTTCAATCAAAATGTTACCAAATTTTAGGGAATTTAAAGTGCAGTTATAAATCTCAAATGTGAAATGTCAACCTCTCTTTAAATGACAAGTTCCTAACCCAGATCCTTCCCTTTCACAAGCTTTTCACAACCTTTTTCACCTTCATGTCTGCAACTAATTAATACTGTCATCTCTCTACCACCTTCCACAAGATTCAGTCAATGTCAGCAACTAACCTTATGCTCTGTTGCTGCTTATAGATTAATTTACTTAGCCATCTGTCTGTTTTCTCTGCTCTAAATATTTCTACATTGTGTGATATTTGAATAAGCAAAAGCAATTCAATTTAAAATATTGTTTTAAACTATGAAAGATGCAATGATTTGTCTGGAAATTTTAGCTGGCTTCATGCAAACATCCATGGCATCAGGATGATGGTGATTATCTCCATATAGAAGAGACTAATCAGTTTTTATTTTCCTTATTTATATTTCTATTCTCATTTTCTTTGCTTTATTATTTCTAATTTTCTTTCAGTAATCTCCTGTCTTTCTCCTGCTTCCACACAGCCTGACATAGTACAGGAGAATTCTATTTGTAGTATATTAAGGAATACTCAGGTTATTCTATAAAAAAAGCAAAAAAACACTGTGTAATTTAGGTATGGGCAGCTAGAAAAAGAGCAAATATTGTCTGCTGGACAAGACTGCGTAGTACAGTCATTTAAAAAAAGCTCTATCATATAAAATTCTTGGCTATCTGATTTGAATGAGCCTGAATTCTAGACAGACACTGTGCAGAAGCTGATGATGAATGTATGTAATATGTACCATGAATAGTAGTAACCACTCCCAGGCAGAAACATGTCTAGAGAAAAACAAACAAACAATCAAAAACAAACTAACAAACAGCACCAAAACACCAAGCCACCAGAAAAACTCCAAATTCATGACACAACTGGATTTCAGAGGCATGCAGTTTTATGAAACTGCCTGTTAAACCAGGAAATTTATTTTACATTGTCTTACTCCCATTTTTCAATTGCAACTCAGTCTCCTTCCTGTTGTGTTATACATTTTGTGAGACTAACAAGCCGTGTTGAAAGTAAAGAAATAATAATAAAAACACCTGGGATGAAACTAAGTACTCAATGTAAGTCTGTCACTGTTCAAGTCCAAAAGTGAATTCCTTTGAGACTTTTTCTAGCTGGATTTGGTAAATCTGAAAATAGATTTTAGAAATGCAATAGAAGAAAACAAATGCCTAAAATTGCATTAATTTCTGCTAAATGTGAAAAACCCAGACTGCACACAGGATGAGATGCTACCATTCCTAGCTTATTGTTAGATAATGCCTGTGTTGGATAATGAGAGAGGAAGGATTTAAGTGCAACACTAGAAGAAAGTAGCACATTATCAAGGAGATACAGCATTAACTCTTGGAAAAGAGACAAAAACTGTTTTTGATTTTGTATAACAGAGATAAATCAGAGAAAGAATTGTATTGGTATATAAAACCAGATATTAATTCTGTAGAATTCAAGATTTTTAACTTAGAGAGCTATAAAAGCTTAATTTCTCAGGTTTGTCTTTTGGAAGTAATTCATAGCTGTTCCCTTGGGAGCGAGGACTGGAGAAGTCAGGGAAGGGAAGAGTTGTTCTGTAGGAAATGTGTCCTCTGTGGTCGTTGGATATTCCTGTCCTTTATTGACTGCCTGCATGGTTCACTTTGGTGCAGAGTTCTTTCACTTGTATCAGTGGAAAGCAATTAAGCCTATGAAACTATTAATATTTTATAGGAAACACATTGTTTCTAGGAACTTCCAGTTTAAATGTAGTTCTTTTGCCATCCCTCTTTTGTACAGATAGAATAATAAAATTCTGGAGAAAAACACCGGTCTTTTAAAATGTGATAAACAAAATACAAGCTAATTATTTTTGTTTGTTTGTTTGTTTGTTTTTTCCCCCTGCTATTTATTTACAATTGACCCATGACACTATAAGTTGAAGGGAACATTTCAAATACATAATGTTACAAATTCTGAAGTCTAAGGGAAAGATAAGATTGATTTTTCTGAAGTTCATCCACCCCCCAGCTTCAAACCAAGTCTGGAATGCCCTCTCAGTAATTCCTGCTCCTTAACAGAATCCAGTCTTTCATTCAGCAAAACCTACTTAAGACACTCAATGGGTTTCCTTTTTAAAGTTTCAAATGGAGTATGACAGTTGGAGCATTAGAACTGAGAAGGAGTTGAATTCTGAATCCATCTTTCCCTTTGCCTGTATTTTTTCCTTTCAACCATTGCTGCAAATTCAATGGATGCAAATGAAATTCATCACATTAAAAAAAAAAAAGCATTTTTGCTGCAAGCCTTTTAAAATTACTTAATGTTATGAATTTCATCCTTTTTTGTTCATTTCCAGGCAACTGTGTATTTTGTTAATATTTAAGTTGTCCAGTCTGGCCTCCCTTAAAATACTTTCAGTGGCAGAAATCTGCATTCTTCAAGTAAAATGTCTTGACCCCCTCATAAATACATTTCATCATGAAAGTGCAATTATGGGAGAACAAAGCTTAAAATAATTGCATTTTTGGCATTCTTGGTGCCCTTTATCAGGGTCTTAGTTTGATTTTAATGACATTCAGTAGGTGATTCATTACCAATGTTTTCTGTTTGTCACTTACCTTCTTTTTTAAGTACTTCCATCTGAACTTGTATATCATATTTTTTAAAAATTGGATAAAGCATACGTAACATCAGCTATTGCCTAAGTTTTACTTATTTCACCTTCCCAGCTTCTGTGTCTTTGATGAGAAAACATAGTCATGGTTTGTGTGAATTGATACAGCCCATACGCTTTGTCTCAAGTTCAAGCAAACAGAAAGTTTGCTTTCTGATTCCACAGAGGTGTGTGGCAAGGAAAGTGGATTCTACAACCACATCAAATTCTATTATGCTTTAAGTTTTCTTTTAAAATATACTTAACAAAAATATATAATTAATTTAGTTTGAAAATCCAAATCTTTCTTGACTGTAATATTTAATTTCTTTCACTAGTGTTTGCTATACTTTTTGCTGTTGTAGGATTAAAAATATATAAGTATTCCCCCACCCTAAGAATGACAATGAAATAAAAATAGCAAATCTAACTAGAGACAAAACTGCACAATTAAGCTCTTGAATGGGTTTATAGTATTATAGACTACTTCAGTTCTCCTGGACATTTAAAAGGAAAATTAATTCTGGTTAATTGAAACTCTTAAAATAGCTGAAGACACACTTGGATTTATTTTCCATTAAATAAAATAAAAAAAAAATAAAAAAAAAAAAAAAAAAAAAAAATTGACAATTATCAACTATGATAAAAAAAAATGTTATCCATAAACATAAAACATCCATAAAACATCCATAAAACATCACTCTTAGCCATCTGGGTTTCTGCAGCATGCCAATTGGTGTTTCCGGGAATAACACTAGGGCTGACTAGATTTTATGAATTTCTTTAATTTAAGTCCTTCTTGTATTTTCAATTGCCATTTTAAGTGATGGGTGAAATTATTGAGAGAGTAGAAAATAACCTTCTTTACTTAAACATTGAAGATACTCTGAAGTATCTGGCATTCTTCCATTTACGGCTTTCTTCCAAACAGCCATGTCTTCTCATACAGATAATAAACACAAGAGCATTGAACATCATGTGAATTCTCAGGCAGGAAAACCTACATAGTTTTTCATATTCATGGCACACCTAAAAATTGTTTAGGTGTTCTGCTAAAAGAAGTCTATTCATAAACTTTCTTTGTTACGCTGCTGCATTTACTTGGATTGAAGAGCTGAGGATTGTGTGTGTGTGTGTTTTTATTCTAGGTCTCTCTGCATAAAGACATTCAGTAGACTCCAGTAACTGGAAATAATTCTTTTGTACAGCCAATGATTATTTCATCAAGACTTATATTTAAGACACATGTATGTATGTATGTATGTATGTGCGATGCATATATATATATATGATACATATGTTTACATATGTATATATATACACACACACACATATATATACATATACCAGAACAGTCCCAGAGGTTAAGTGCAGGTAAAGAAGAATAACAGAATAGAAATATAATGTAGCAGAATGAAAGTCCTTTGAGGACTGATGATCTTGGTGAAAAGCCAACAAAAATCAGGTTAGAATAATATGTCAGGCAGGGACATTAGCCAAGAAGTATCTCCCTCTTAAGTAGGAAATAAGCTGTCTTAATTAGTCATCCCACAAAACACTGATTGTGGACCCAGCTTTCATTTTTTAGTATCACTGGATGATTACCTTACTAATGTATAAATGGGTAATTTACTACATATTTGAGAAACTGTAGTTAAAAACTGACAGCCTGGGTGTTATTAGTAATACTAAGCAAATACAATATACATTCTATAATTAGCATAAAATATAACTTTTTATGAATAAAGGATATATGACCATCATATACTTGATCATCAATTCTGTAAAGGATACAGCTGAATTTTCATTTTCATCATAATAAAATCATTAAGCTGTATTTTTGAGGTCATCAGTATTTGGATACATGCCAAGCCAAAAGGAAAAACGTCACATAAATAATGGCTATTTCTTTTCACGCAAATAATAGAATGGTCATCAGAAACTACTAGGTGAATACATTTTATAGATGAGAGAAAGTACTTAGTGACCTTTTTTAAGAATAAACCTGTGCTCTGTGATTATTTCTTTCAGCATTGCTTAGCTTAGGAAATTTGCTTGAAGCCTGAAAGTTATCTTTCTTAAACATGATTCAATTCAGGTTATTTTTTTATTTTTTAAATAGAATAGGTGTATTTTCTGTTTTGTGATATGGACTGAATACATAAGCATTCATGATTTCCTATTTTAAAATAAACACTATAAATGGAAACACCTTCTGTTGTAACATAAAGAAAAAAAATCCATACTTCGATTTTTCCTCTAAATCAGTGTGTGTTAGCAGAAATGTAATTTCACCACTTGGTACCTCAGTTTACAGTGAGTAGAGAAAGACAATGATTTCCTCAAATGGTTGTTTAGAGGCCTAATTAGGTGCTCTTTGTATCATTCTGAGATCCTCAGAGGAAAGCAATTAGAGTGTGCATATGAAAAGCATTACTATCTAATTAATTCGTTATTGAAAAATGACGTGATTATCTGACATATTCTGAATATAATTGCACCCATTACTATTTTTAAGGCTCCCTTTCAACTTGCATGGAATTTCACACCTGAGAAAGAAAAATGTTCTCTTAATTGAATCATCACTTCTATGAATAATTCATCAGAATGACTTTGTGCACAATGCATTTTACTAGGCTTCGTTTGCACTTTCACACGATAAAGGTGCAGCCTTGTCTCTGAACTGGAGACACATGGATCTACTGATGGGAGCGCCACTTGGTGAATTAGGAATTGTCTGGATGGTCACACTCCCGTTTGGACTCAATGTCCAAGTGGAGATCAGTCATGGCGTTCCTCACAGGTCAGTATTGGCACCGTGACAATAACTTGGTGACATGGAGCAGTGGGACTGAGTTCTGAGGGAATTGGCATCTCAGTGCCTTCTGCTACATCACAGAGACCTATTCCTTTCCCTACTGCAAATGATTTTCTACTGTCATTACATTTTTTTGTTTGTTTTCTTTTGTTTGTTGAACTCTGAGGTTCTGCCAGTACCAGAAGATTGGGCAGACATTTTTTAATATTAAATAAATGTGATTTTTCTGTGGAAGGAACTGTAATATCCTCCTACAACTAAAGGGGTATTATCTGTGGTCTATGCATTACTATAAGACTTTTAATTTTACAAAGTTCTTATGAAAATCATCCTGAAGCAAGACTTGAAGAGCATATTGCATGACTGCATCTCAGGTGAGGCAGACATGTTCAGGCAATGGCTCGTTTAGAAGTTCTCTGCTCCTCTACCCTCAGTCAATACTATGGGTGCAAGTCAAAAAGTTATTCCTAAAATAACAGAAATAAGTATGGTTTTTTCCTCTATCATAGGTCACTATAGAAAGGAAGGCAATGCTGTAACTATGCAGATGCTTTGCCATTTCTGTCCCCTGATGGCACATAGGAAAATAGCAGCATTGAGACATGCTGAAAGGCAGGTCTGTGAGTTAAATAACGGGAGCAAAATCTGGCGCCTGCATAACCTCCTTCAGTGCCTGTGAACTGTTATGAATATAGACTGAGTTTTTTAAAAATGTCAGTAAGTCTCACATCATTATACAACATGTGAGATTTAGTGAGGATATTTTACATGGAGTCTAAAGCACTGTTAGGGATGACAGCGGTACTAAAATGAGGCAGGGTGGGATCAGACAAAATTTTACTTGTCTCTTAAATAACAATGTAAAATGTAACATCCATCCTCTAATAACATGTCCATGCATTTCAAAGTATGTGTACAGAAATACTGGAGAAATACAAATTTGAAGACAATTTAATAGGAGCAGATTAAGCAACTGCCTTTAGATTTGAAGTACTTTTAGAAATATTAATACTGCTGTATTTTCTATTATAGATATCACCTATGAGAGTAAAAAGGCAGAAGAATTGGTGGGAGCTAAAACAGTCTCCTTTCTACTAAATTTCTGGTAGCACTCCTAATTAGCACAACAGCTGATTATGAGCGGGTCATAACTATAGCTCATCTTTGAACAAAGTTTGCATGTTCCTAAATATCATGGCTTCTAAATGCCACAGAAGAGTTATTTGGCTAACAAAACATTATATGTGGGATTTCCCAGAAGATAAAGATTCACCTTCTTGCTATAAAAAACAGTAACAAAAATAACTGAATGGCATGTATCTATTCCCTTGAACTTTAATTTTGCTTAATTGTGTTAACACTTCCCTTATTATAGAAAAAAATAATTATATAAATCTGATTGTTCACATTATTTTGTACTTCTATGAGAATCTTCTTGAAGAATAAGGTTAGGTCTCAAATGCTAGCTTCTACTGATGTTTTATTAATTCCATTTTTATTTAAGGTCTGGAGTAGAACCTTGACCAAACCCATATACATTAATTTCAGGCAAGATTCACATACACTCTGAACAAAGCCAGCTTTTTTTTTTTTTTTTTTTTTTTTTTTTTTTTTTTTTTTTTTTTAACAGCCAATAAAAGATTTAAAAAATTCAAGTTTATAGCTATAATTCTGTCTATTACTGAATTTTGAGTACCATTATTGACTGTTAGATTAATTGTGGGAATTTGTTCAGGCTCACTGTAAAATTTATGAGGTATACGATCTAAAATGAAAGCAAGTCTACTGGAAATATGATGAGTAATATAACACATTCAGATTTTTATCAGGTTACGGACCAGGCTAATGAGGATTTGTTGCCCTTGAAGAACAGAAAGAATGCTGTGCTTTTTTTGAAGACACATCACTTGTTCAATATCTTAGGAAGTTACTCTGGCCTACAGATGTTCCTCATGTTGCCCAGATAGGATTATACAGTACTAATCTCCTGGTATAATAGTGAAGAGAGAAATATTCTACTAGAGCAATCAAACAGGTAGTATTATGTCATTAAACAACCTTCTACCAATGTAACAAATTTACATTGTAGAAGTATCTTTGAAGGCCTGTGCCTTAAAAGAACCTGTGAGAGGGCTAGATGGAACTAAAAAGGAGCAGGTAAACATCAGATAAAGGTATATTACTGCTCTAAAGTATCAAAATGCAAATATTTCAATGTAAACAAGAAATTAACTTTAGTGATTCATATATGCTTCATAACTTTGTAGCTCATCATAGAATGTCACATTGATCTACTGCCTTTGATATTATTTCGAGTTTTACTACTTCCTTTGCATTAAGGCTATAGCATTACTTCAAATTACTTTCCTAACCACATTTGGTATCTCATAAATTCAGAAGACAGTTAAAATAGAGAAGTTTTACAAAGCATAAGCTCAAGTGTCTTTGGTAATGAAATTATTTCTTTCTAAGTTCTTGCCTATACAGCAGTCTGAGAAAAGTGTGGCAAAAAAATTCTTCAAAAAACCAAGGAGCAACACAGCAATCCTACCCGCTCCAACCATAGAAATACTCTACTGAATCATACTTGTGTGTGTGTGTGTGTGTGTGATTTGAGGTACTTTAATATGTGGTGTTTTTTTGGTTTTTTTTTCAACAGTTTCTATTAGAAAACATAAATTGATTAAGCTGTGGAAGTCTCACTATGAGGAATGGAGTTTTGGAGGTTTGTCCTACTTTCTCCCATGTTAATCAGTGGCTACCTGAGCTGCATTTGGGCCATGGGCTATGATTTTGATTTACTTCCTGTGACCTCTCAGCCACACTCACCATCCCTGTTCTTCACTGAATGTGCCTAAAAGGAATTCTCTTCTGTTAATGCTCACTGCTTTGAAATACAGTTTGCCACACACACCATTTTTAAAGCACTGAAGCACATTCTACTCACAGTACCTGAAATTCTGCACAAAATAATTGTGTAACATAAACTAGGAACTGACATAGTTGCTTTGGTGTGCAATTGTTTGATTCTGATTTTTTTTTTTTTTTAACCTGCATATGTACAATATAATTTCCGAAGCAGAATTGCTATAGTTAATATCAAATATATAATATGAAAAGCAGGTCACAAAAGTTCAAAATTTTTCTGCAATGTTTAAAACATCCCTTCATAAATGTGCAGGATGCAAAACAATAGTTTTTGGGGGTTTTTTTCTGACTGGCATATGCAATGTGAATATATGAAAGTTCATTAGTTTGCAGTCTGAATTTTGATACTTTCAGCTCAGAATTAATTTGTCTTAGCTAGAGAACTGACAGTATTTTGATAAAATAGAATTCATGTAAAAAGAGCAAAATGTAGCAAGCAAACATTTGGAACAAAATACAGAAAGCGAAGTTGCTAATTGCAATGTGACGGATATTTCATATTTCATTACCAAGCATCATCTTAATTTCAATTAATAATGCTATGTTGCTGAACTCAGTAGTACAAAATTATTAAATTAAAATGATTCCATTTAAAATTGTAATAATTATAGTTTCACAAAATAATGTTACTGGAAGTTTCATTTCAGCAGATCCCCAAAAACCCCACTAGAATATTCAAGTATTTGCACTTCAAGCAAGAATTACTCTCTGCTGTGAGGCATCTATAATGTAAGTATGATAGAATAGACTAAATTAAATGAATTTTGAAAATATCAGGTCATACATAAGTATGGAATAGACATTTATTTTGGACTGTGTACTGTAAACCCTTGGAAGTACACCCCCTTAATCAGGATTGGACTTGGTCCACAGAGCAAGCAGAGTTTAAAGCTGAGCTGTAAGCAAATTTCAGTGTTAGGGTGAAAATTCTGAAGAGTAAAATTCATTATACTTCCTGTAAAACTACCTAGGACAAAATAACTTATAAGTATTTATCTAAGTATGCACAGATAAGAATAATTAACTGAACAGAGGAGCAGCTATTGATCTTCTACTCTTCTTTTTAGTGAAGGATAAAAATTGAATCTACAGCAACAGCTATTCAGCTCTGAAACCATATCAAATGATAATACTCGATCTGAACTCTAAAAATAACCCTCAAAGTTTCATTTGTTTAAAACTTGGGAAAATGTACTGGTATAGAAAATTGATATGGAGCTATTAACTTTAAAGATGTAGCTGAATGTCCCTGGATTTGATTTGCTTTGATCATAAATTAAATCTGAAGTGATGGCACATGAGCCTGCAAGAGGGGAATTTAACTCCTACAAGACAGTTCTTGTTCAAGACAATTAAAAATGGAGAATTGCAATTATATGAGTGGCAAACAATGATCAGTTTCAAAGGACATAACACATTGATAGAAGTTTACATTTTTACTTCATACTGTGAACAAGAATTCACAATATGTGAAATTATAAGGTAAAATGTGAAATTATAAGTGGATAAAATGTGAATGTAATGGACAAACACAGAAAGGGAATATTGGAGGGCAACCTGTAATCTCAGGCTATGCCTTTTCCATTCAGATCTGATGAAATTTACAACAAGACTAGAAAATCCAAGGTTAAAGGAAATAAATTGAAATGCTATAGCTGAATATGCTACTGTGGATACCTCCACGAATTATACTATTTCAGATAAAGATAGGAAACTTACTATTTTTGATTGAGATGTAGTCAAACACATTCTGAAACAATATCACAGTGTCCAAATGAATGAAGTAGATATGCAAATATCTTAAAGTGAGATATGTGGCAAAATGTAGAGAAACTTTGGAGGACACATGGAAGATGTTTTAGTCACCTCGAGAATGCTACTGAATATTACATGCAAAATTGCACTGTTCATATTGTCTGGAGAATTAAAACAGAAGAAGCAACTAGGATTTCTAAAATAAATTAAATACTTGTTTTATAGTCAGAGAAAAACAAATTAATAAAACATAGCCTGGAGTAGCAGTTAGCAATTTTCTCATTGAAAACAGTGGTTACCTGGAGCTCCCAAAACTCCAATTCTGCATAAAATCTGAAGGCAAACTAGGCTTTATTAAAGACAGAACACAAGAATAACCTGAGTTTACAGCTGCTTCACTCAATTATGTTGAATCTCAATGGCATTCTTCCAAAATCATTGAAGAAACTCCTCAGCTGGGAAGCTTGGATGAAAATTGGAATGCCTTGGACCCTTATAGATTATGCCTTGGGAGATGCATTGGGGGCTAACTAGTGCTTTTTGATATCATGTGCATGTTATCATGGAATTATTTCTGCCTGTGTTCCATAATGCACAGGTTTAAAGGCATCATGAATGGTAGAAGAGTTTTTACATTGATTGGTTAGCAATACTTGTAACAAGAGTACCAGGAGACCGATAGGTTCAACAAAACAGCCAGTGACACAGTTTTCTCTAGAAGACTGAGTTGACGTGAGAATATCTTGAGATTTGAATGCTGAGCATTTCAGATGAAATCTCAGCTCCATTAAAATCAGTGGAAAAAGTCTGCAATAGCAACAGTGGGACTAAGTAATCTGTTTTTTAAATATTTCTTAATGTATTGTTATTGACCAATAAATAGCAGAGGTACCTGTTCTCATGCTTCTGTACTTAAACCTGTGCCAAAACCACATAGCTTTGCCCTTTCAACACTCTCCACTCCCTGAACTCCTTATGAAATAAGCAGCAGCTTGTTTTCCAGAAGAATGTGACTAAAGATGAAAGAAGTAATCTAAAGATGTTTTTATGGTCCACCTATCAGGTGTTTAAAAGCAGAAGGTATTTTTTGCTATATATATCAAAATTTCTCTATACTCTTTGTGCACTTATATGTGAAGAACCGTGATGGTCACGAATGGATAATAAGCAATTCTATACAGCAATCCCAACAGTATGCCTGGATGTGTGTTTCATACATTAACTATTTCAGGTTTTATTTGGAGTATATTCGCCAATATTTTTCTTAAGAAAAAGTACGAAATCTCCTGTGTTGCTAAGGTTACTACTATTTCCTGGATAATATTAGCAATGAAGATACTGGCTGTCACTCTGAGACAAAAGTTAGGTTTCCATCACTTCATAAGATCTGATTCTTATTCCTTTTTTTGACATTTCTGAATAAAGCCCTTCAATAAAACAAAATTTCTGTGTTGGAGTGCCAGTAGATTTTACCTGTTTACTGTTAGAGGAGATTTTAAAACAGAACTGAGTGAAAGCCCTCTTCAATTTGTAGACATGATACCTATGACAAAATTGGATAAAATAGTTGAAAAAGGTAAGCAGAGGACAGCAACAAAACCTTTGTCAAAAGTTTTTACTATCTATATACCACAAAACCATACACAATGCTAGGGCTCATGGGAGTCCAGATATATCAATAAAATAAATCACCGCTCATGATCTCCCAGGAACACACTTTTCATTTATTAAAAATTATTTCACCAGAAGAATGAGTCAGTTGTTTCATTGTGCCCAAGAGTCAATAACAAACTAATGAAAAAACAAACAAAAAACCAATCAAACAAGAACCCCCAAATCCCCAGCTAAGGCAAAACCTGCTCCAGAAAACTTTTGTGACAGCTAAAATCATAGAGTGGCTTGGCTTGGAAGGGATCTTAATAACCATCCAGTTCCGACCTACAACATGATTGCAAAATTTTAGAAAGGTTGCATCTAGTTTCAGCAAAATTTAGTTAAACCGTCTGTGGTCACTTCTGAAAATGTCAGAAAATCTTTACTAACATTCTGCCTTTGGAATCTGATTAATATCAAGATTTTTAAAAATCCAGGGTACTCAGTCTCAAATAAAAAGCAGTTAGCTAGCAATGGCATGCTTTCCATGGTTTGAAGTTTGAGGTTTTATACTGATACGTCTTTCCACATGTAAGCTTCTGATAAATAGAATTCATTTTCAGAGAAAAGCCACCAGTATCAGTCCTCATCCACATTAGCCAGATGTACTTAAACTCAAAAGATCAAGAAATTAAATTATTTTTCTTTTCATTTGACTGACTTTAAAATAATTACTTGATTTGAGCTATAGAATGCAAATTTAATTTATTTTTCCAGGGTCACAGGGAAAATTTCTGTGAGATTTTACAACAGTTGCCAAGCCTTCTTAGCCCTCTGGTCCTAAACACAATCAATACTAAACTGTTTCCCAAGAAGCCTGAAGTTTAATGAACTTTTCCATTCATGAGATATAAAATAAATTAGTTTTTCCTTCTGGATTCCCAGATCAGCCAGAGAACTGCATTTTTTTTTGCATAACTGTTAGTGGTTTTTAAGTCACCATACTATTTTTTTTCTTTTTAGTTATTTTACGCATTCAAGTTTCTCTTACTGAAGAACATAAACAAATTAAGTTTACATATGTCTCAAAGGAGGAGCTCAAGAAAAATAGTAAATAGCTTCCTAATTTAATGGCTAAACACTATATTTATTATATATACTTGAATTCTCATCTATCATATCAATGTACCCATCAGAAGGAGGGCCATGGGGACGGTGAAGGGCCTTAAGGGGAAGCCGTAAGAGGAGTGGCTGAGGTCACTCAGTCTGTTCAGCCTGGAGAAGAGGAGATAGGGGAGATCTCACTGCAATTACGACTTCCTTTTGAGGGGAAGAGGAGCAGCAGATGCTGATCTCTGTAGTAACCAGTGACAGGACTCGAGGGAGCAGGATGAAGCTGAGTCAGGGGAGGTTTAGGCTGCGTATCAAGAAAAGGCTCTTCACCCAGAGATGTTCGGGCTCCGGAACAGGCTCCCCAGGGAAGTGGTCACAGCACCAAGCCTGAGTTCACAAAGTTTTGGGCAATGCTCTTAGGCACATGGTGGGATTACTGGAGTATCCTGTGCATGGCCAGGAGTTGAAATTGATGTTCCTCTTGGGTCCATTCCAGCTCAGAACACTCAATGATGATACAGGCATAGTAGGTGACTAACCCTATTCCCTCACACTATATATCTTATTAGCATAGCCAAGTCCTAAAATTTACTTTTTAAACTTTCTGGTTATAAAATTAGAAGATGGGAATGAATACAAGCCCAGGAATAAAACCAAAGTAGGTAAAATAAGATACTTTTTATTACCTTCTGTCTGCTTTACCATAAAATAGAAATTATAGATGACAGCCAATACTGTTCAGTAGAGAGAATGTTTAGCTGTAAACATCTTCTGTTTCTCTTATTTTTTATGCTGCAGCCAAGAGCTGAAATAAATTTAGGTTGAAAATCTAAGCAAAGAAAGACAATAAGTAAAATGGGTATTTCTCTCCCCCTTTCCCTTTGACTTTCTTTTGGGTTTTTTTTTCATGTTTCATCCATTAGTAAGCCAAGGGTAAGAAAAAAAAAAAAGTTACAAATTCAACTTATTATTGGAAACACCAAGACATCAGCAACAGAGACTAAGAGAAAAAACTCTTATTATTGTTTCTTAATTCATAAAACCAAGATGTAGGCTTCAGATTGAAAGAAAAGATATGTTTGACAGATATCTTGATTTTCAATAAGTTATCAAGTTTCACAGAACTATTTCTCTATATACTACTTTTTAAAAAAATATAGTAACACTAGGGAGTTATTTATTGTTTCTTCTGTACTGCTCCCCTGAAAGTTACTGAGAGCTGTGATTGTGCAAAGCTGTCCTCAGGCTATATCAAGTTTCTTTGCACAAGCTGGACAAGTCTATATCCCAAGGTATCCTATTTGTTAGGTTCAGTGCACTATTTAGATGTTTGCTGATTGAACATGAAGTATTCAGTGTTCAGTCAATAAAAAAGATTTATATACCTTTATCCCTCTGCAATCGCATATCTGAGCCCTTCCAAGTTAAGGTCATACTTAAATTTTATCCCAACCCAAGCCTAAATTCCCTTTACAGTTGTACTATTTTTAATGTGTACATCACATGCTATCAACCAACATAACCACAATGAGGAATCATCTGAAATTTAAGTGACCTGCAAATGAGGCCTTCAAAGCACACTCAAGCAACATTAGATCAGGGGACAGTGTTCCACATATGAGGTGTTAAATACATAGTGCTAATTTTGAAAATGCATGTTTGACAGCTGCCAATATAAAAAGCTGCAATGCAGCCTGCAGGTTTCATAGCTCTCATTTCGGTATCAATCACAGCAATAAGTGAAAGAGGATAGAGGCACAATTCAAAGTCATTCAGTCATGCTCTGTGATTAGTAGACTGAAATACATCTGATTTGTCTCTCTCCTACCATATAATGAATAGAACTAAGCAGGATTTTTCTGATTAAACTGAGCTTTTGTCACAAAACACTCATTTGCCAAACAGAAGCATTTTGCAAAAACAGATTGGTTTTGATGAATTACTGAGTAAATGCAGAAAGGCTGCAAACAACAAACTGCCTGGTTTTCTGTCTGCTCACCTTTGGGGTTGCCAGAATCCAAGGACATTCTGGAAAATCAAACACTTCAAGCGTATGTCTTTGAAAACAAACGTGGTTTTGGTACTTGTAAAGATATGGATTAAGAAAAACCAAAAAAAAAACCCCAAAACAAAAAAACACCTTCCTAAATGTAAAATAAGTGGCACATAAAACAAATCAGCCATATCACACAGGATGATTATCATAGTCTTGTATGCAGCTAGAATTACTCCCACTCAGTTTAGACCAGTCAGGAATGTGCTGGAAGTACCAAATCTGTACTTTGTGGTAAGTCCTCCAAGACCCCTCTGATGATTAACCAAGTTTCCTTTTATGTGACCAGCCAGTGTCAAGTTCACATGCAGTGCTCATTTAAGAAACTTACACGTATAAAATATTCCAGCTCCTCTTGCAAGTGCCATTGCTCTAAATAGCCTTTCATCTGTTCCTTGGATGAGACCAGAACAAGCCAAGACACAACTGTCATAATGTAAAAATGTTTATTCTGCATTGATATTATTTGTCATAGGAAACTTTGAGGAAAAACCTAGATGCTAATTAATTATTTATTTTGACTTTGCTTTGTGTGGGAGAGCTGTCCAGACTGTAGCAAGTAATGACAGCAGATAACTGTTATGCAGGTATTTGCTTCTAGTAAAATATATGTCACTAGGAAGTACTCAGAGTATAATAATCTTCCAACCCATCATACATTTGCTGGGAAATACACTTTAAATTTTTCATGCCTCCTGACCATAAGTAGAAAGTTGCTTGCTGAGAAGACACCATGGTTTGCACCTACCTAGTGGCAGATGAACGCCCCAGCAATCAGAGAGTGGCTCACCTTGCATGGCAAATCCACATACTGACACCTTCCATTATCTTCTATCTGCAGTGATCAGTCTAAAAGGAAACACAGAAGCAGGCCCAGCTGCTATATCCAAAAAAACTGTAGAAAAGCTCAGCTCTAATTTGATCATTGGCAATCTAAAATTGCAGCTCCAAGGATGGAGTATTTCTTTGACAGCGTGGCTTCTGCTGACACGTCTTAGTGATGGCCAAAGTAAAAACCAGATGAGTGAAAATAGAAAATGATCAGTCTGTCCAAATTAGCCAGTTCAAGTGAGAAATAGAGCTAAATACTCGAAAGATGAGAAAGACAATTAGCTTATGCAAAGCACTTCCTTTCCCTGCTAGATTTTCTGTTAGTCTACATTTTTTATTTACCAAATTATCTAAAATGTATCAAATGCTAAATTCACCATTTCCCAAAACATGTCATGTAAACCGATATCCTAATAAACAGAACATTTCCTTTTTATTTTAATTCTTCTTTTCTTACCTATTACTCCTTTTGTTGCACTGAAAATATCCTTATAAAATATGCATCCTAAAATGTGGTACATCTATCTACTTAGCATCCTCTACCGCTCGCCTGTCTATAATTTCACCTTTAATTATGTTTCTTCACACCTCTTACCACTTTTATAGGTTACTTATGAAATAGCTGAACTTTGCCACAGCAATTCTGAACTTGTATTAATAAAGACATTTTAGAGAGAAACTTGTAACTTTTTTTTCCACAGAAGTATTCAATAGAACGATCATCTTCTGCGCATAATTCACATAAAGGTTTAATGCTAGTTTACACTGCTTCTGATTATTTTTCACAGAATCTCTCCTTTTGAGTGAATATTGATATTATCTCCCCAAGTTTTTTTCTTTTGCCTTTATTCTATCAAATAGCAGGGAAAATAGAAGGGAAGCACATTCTCTTACCTGTAGTGAATCTACTTATTGGTTGCAAAGCCCTCACATTCTGCTGCAGTGCTGAATTTGGCCAGAATTAACCCAGAAGAGAAAAAGACAGCTCCCTGTGCCAGAATCCTGTGGAAAAGTCAGTGACACATAGTCACTTTGTAGATCACTTTGTAATGGAAAATCATATTAAATATGGTCTTGTAATGAAAAAGAGATGTGTTATGATTAAATGTGTTTTAGTTTACTTAACAGTTTCAAAATGTCAAACAATTGCCAGCTACTGCAGGAACCCAGTGAGTGATTTTCACAAATAATTGGTGGAATTTCATTGCATCTTTACACTAACTGACTGTCATACCCTGAGGCCACCCATTGAGCCGTCAGCAGGGCAGATGAAAAACTATCTAACATCCTGGTAAGTAACATGAGTATTCAGGGAGAACCAATTTTAATTCTTTCAAAGCCCTGAGGCACTTAAGAGTCCATACTACAGGAAGACATTTAATATTTAATATTTAACAATCAATTTACCCATTCCTCTTCAAAGAATTTTCTTTATGGGTCCCAGGAGCTACTTGCATAAGGGCTACCACATGTTTCAGGTGAAGTGTTTATAGATTTGGAAATGGGACAGATAAAGGTGTGATTCCTGTGACCTGACCACCCACAGAGTCTTCACAGGTAGTTTCTTCATAAAAATTTATTCTGAGATGTACTTTAAAGGTGACATTAGATAGATTAGATAGATTGGATACTACAGAAAGTATCTTCACTGACAGGGTGGTCAATATATTGGAACAGGCTGCCCAGGGAAAAGGTTTACCGTCCTTGGGGGTATTTAAAAGAAGTTGCGTATCTTTGGTATCTAGGGACATGGTTTAGCAGTGAAGTTGGTATAGTTGTTACGCTAATGATTGGACTCAATGATTTTAAGGGTCTTTTTCAACCTTAGTGATTCTAAGCTACTATGACCAATTTTTAAAATCACTAATAATTGTGTAACATACTGACAAGAAAGCACATCCACTGCAAAGTTTTTCTGAAACTTTCCAGGCACAGTTATTCAAATCTGCAAGAACATAAAGGCAGTCCGGAGGGCAAAGCATTCAGAGTCCATTTATAACTGTTTCAGGCAGAACACATATGCACGAATCTTGGAAAAGAGGTGTTTCAAATAAAGGCAGTAGGTTTCTGGTTACACCTACATTTCTGTTAACATTTTCCATTAAAACCCCAACTGAGGGGATATCATTCAGGGTTGGGAAAAATAACTGCAATGTCAATATTTTCTCTTACTATGGATACTATAGACAGGTGAGACTTGGCAGCTACACTAAAATGATATTTGACATTTGCTTCTTGCCCAAAGTGCCTATTACAGTGCATTCAACAACCTGTTCTAACTGCCTCTGCGAAGTGGAAGACTTTTAGACAGGCCTCCTAAAGTCTGGGCTTTTTCAATTTGCAGCTTCTTTTCTTTTCTTTTCTTTTTTTCTTTTCTTTTCTTTTCTTTTCTTTTCTTTTCTTTTCTTTTCTTTTCTTTTCTTTTCTTTTCTTTTCTTTTCTTTTCTTTTCTTTTCTTTTCTTTTCTTTTCTTTTCTTTTCTTTTCTTTTCTTTTCTTTTCTTTTCTTTTCTTTTCTTTTCTTTTCTTTTCTTTTCTTTTCTTTCCCCACTAATTTCGTAAAAAACTTAGCAAAACTTAATTGCAAATTCACCTCCACCAACCAGTAAATGAGTAAAACTAAAAGAACTTATGTGTGACTTTGTATAAGATTACTTTTCTTGACACTTTGTGCTCTTGTAATTTAGACTCATTAAAGGGCAAGATATTGGCTGGTGATAAAATTGCTGTTTGCTATTCCTAAAAAATTTTGATGATTATAAATAATTATTTTGCTTTTCTGCTTTTTAGATTTATCACTCATTACTTTGCAAATATCCAGTCCCTCACATCAGGTTCTGCCATGGTAAATATTCCATATCAGTTTCCTACTAAGCAGAATTGCTGTGGCTGACAATGTTTCACCAGTGAAATGCAGTAATTAAATAAGTTTCCTTTGAATTGTTGTCCTCTTCTATAGCCTTTTTCAGACACTGATTTTTATTTTATTTCAGTCCCTTGGTCTGCAAATAATAGGAGCTACTGCTTATGTGTAACTTATTTTACTTCATAATAGCCAAATACTTCCTGGTATTTCTTAGAAGGTCAGGTATGCAATATCAGGCACAGAAACTGATGGGTCATACAAGGGGCACCTCATTAGGGTAGCAAATGTTCTCATAAACATTGAAAAATTATTACTGTATTTTGGTAAGATTGTTTCAGAAAATCACAATAGTAGGCTAAAACTGTAGATTGGTTTCAGCCAACTCTGATTCAAGAGGAAATTTTGTGATATAAAGGAAGCTTTTTCAAGCATAAGGAATCCATAACTGGTGGTACACTGGATTAACTCTTTTCTTAATGTAACAGCTTCTATTCCAGCCTGTATTTGAATATGAAGCATCCAGAGTTAAACCTAAAAACCTGGTGCTCTAGATAATAATCATAATGAGATCTTAGCTTTGTTTATTAAGCAAATAAGGAAAGGTATGACAAAATATCAACAGAGGATGCATACACATGAAGTGTCTCTGAGGCAGATTAATGCAGTTTCCCAGCCCACTGAAATAGAATATTACACTTAATATCTGCATGAAGCAGTGTGTGTAATAATGATCTTACACACTGTTGAGTTCAGAGTTAACATTTGTGAAAAGACTTTTATTTTATATTGAAGCTTATTGGATAGTGATAGCAATATGCGTTCAGGTTCCTCCACAATGGTTATCAAATGGCAAATGGTCAGGGAAACATAAATCATTGATTTACTTAGCATAATTGCTATTATTTATTTTATTTATAGGGCACTAAATAATATTTTGTGGTATTTTTGGGAGGTTGGGGTGGGGTGGGTCTCCTTAAATGTTAGAGTACATACAATTCTTTGGGTGCAGAACAGAAGAATAAGTGTCAAATTCATGGAGCTAAGAAGTGATTAGAAAGGGCAAATGACAATCTACAGAAAAACACAGAAGGGCATGACTTAGAAAACTTCAGGAGGTCCAAATACCTATCTAATATCACCTTCAAATATTTCCAAAATTTATTTAGATCTAAAAATCACATTCTTATTTCCTAAGTTGACCAGTATGAAATATTAGTGCTTTAGTATCACTAGAAATGACTGAGAATGTTTATAATAAAAATAACAAAACATTTGAATTGTCTTCTGTCAAGAAAGAGCATCATTCAGAGAGACTCCAGGTAAATCAAACACACATAAGGAGATTGTGTGTCTTTAAAAAGTGCCTGTATTATATCATATACACTTCATGACCCACAAAATGAGTAATACTACCTCTAATCTTTCTGAATGGAAGGTTGACCTCGAAATAGGGCATGAAATCAGTATACTTTTTCTTGCAAGTATAAAAGACAGTGGGAAGTCATGTTCAGAAAAACTGGAATGCATCCAAAAAGATAACACTTCAAGAAGCTGTCACAGAACTACTGTTTTTACAAAGGAAAGCTGGAAATCTTTAGATTTATACAAAGTAATATGGTTGTCACAGACTGTTGTAAAGTTGTAAGTGCTTTCAACTTTTCAGGGATTGGAAGAATATATAAGGACAGCTATGTGTGCCCAAAAAGGTAAAATTAGGTATCAAAGAATTCATTATAAATACAAAAAGAAAGTATGAAACCACCACCAGCGGTTTTCTTCTAGACATAGACTATCTATGACAACATTGTCTACATGCAGTTTTTCAGGAAAGAATATAGATATGATCCCAACAGTGCGTCCACTGCACTTGATCTAAGTTGCTGGATAGATTTTGCCAAAGAGAATTTGGACATACAGTGTCCAAATTTGGACATTGGGACACTCAAATCTTTAGTTTAGAATATACAAAAAGCCTGCTACTCATGCTACTCATGAGTAGCAGGATTTTTGTATATTCTAAACTAAAGTTATTTTACAGGAGAGCAAAAATGGAACATTTATTTTGTTTTGTAATTTTTTTAATGTTGCAATTTGCTGAATATTTCAGAGAAGTCTATTTCACATAGAATTTTACCCAAAGAATCTTGCAAAATTGTTATTAAATTTAAAAGTTATTCATAATATTCTTGTGCATTATTATGCAATAAAGAAAACTTCTTATAATTTAAAATTAAGATCCATCTTCCTAAAATTTCTAATACTTGCAACATTTTTTGAGCGATAGATGAAAGCTTTGACCTTTGCTTCTTGGTTTGCCATTGAAAAGTTTTAGAAGAGTGGTCTGTTGCTAAACTATTAAGAATAGTAAAAATGACAATAAGTAAGCATTTAAAGATACACAGTCGTTCTGACAACTACAAATATTTGACCTTTCTGTAATGCACAGAAGATGCTGTAATCAAAATATCAGAATCTGTACCCCAGATAAACTACTGTTAGCAATAAAATATTTCATCAAATTGCTCTTAAAAATTGAAGGCTGTTTATGACGACAATATTTTTAAAATGCGACATTGTCATGAACAGTAGAAGGTGCTTGCACCACAGAAGGTCTTACAGTACAAAATAACATACACTGATGTACTCATCAATACATGCTAAATACTTTACAATTGCTCATGTGAGCAAATTTTTTTACAAGTTCACATTCATATATTTTTATGAACAGAACAGTAATGTTGATACTGTTTCTGTAAGTGTATGAGAGGAAAGTAAAATTTTAGGTATAGAGAAAGTCTGAAAGGTAGCAAATAACCTTTGTAGGGTAAATCATGGCTATCAGCAGCTCAATGGAGTCATTGCTATATGTGAAAAGCTTATCTCAATTGCCAGATCTTCTGTGATGTGCCTTAGAATAAAAAGGCATATCTCCACTGTACTTCTGCTCTACAGTACTACCTCCTCTGTTTTTGAAGATATGTACAATATATGTTTCATATTTTCAGACTGACTTGCACTTTAATTGGGGTCTTGACTTTGAGTTGTTATTGTTGTGAGTTAAGTGTATCTGTCATAGACTGATACCTTAAAAGATTTTTGTTGAGGATTTTACTCAGTCCTCAGAACACCTAAACTCCTGTGGAGGTCTCCTTGTGTACAACTGCATAAGAAATAAGTATGTTCTAAAATTTGAGCCAAACCTCTGTAAGGCATTATTGTTTCAAGCAATCATTTGGATCCAAACACCAAAACAACAGACCAATGATAAATGCATTAATTTATAAACACTCAGCGCTCCTATATAAGATGAATTGTTACTCCCTCCACAACCCTATTGAATTACATTTATTATGTGTTTTCACTTTAAGAAATGTCCTTTCTTTTTGCCACACTAGCCCTTTGATGCCTATGACTAAGCCATAGTAATGCACAAAGTAGTTCTTTCTAGGTTTGTTCATTATAACTCTCCTGAAACTGCTGATCCCAGAAAAAAACCCATTGATTCATTGTACCATGGAAAGAAAGCACAATATAAGAATACATTTTCAAATGAACAAATTGATGTCTGAATGTGATGAAGTAGTTTAATACAACATTCTACCATTTTAAGCAGTACTAGTGAGAACCAAAAGAGGTGTACAAAATACACACAGAAAGGCTATACCATAGGAGACATATTCCTCCACAGCTTTTAACAACATGCTGCAAAAACATCTCAAACTTGGTACTGGGTAAATTGTGCAAGTGAGGAAAATTATGATGCAAAATATCAGTGTTATAAGTCTGGGATTATTGTCTATATTTTTTTCTTTTATATATATATATATATATAATAGAAAAAGTGTTTTTAACCAACTTGAAGTGCTCAGACATGCTATGGAAAAGTGGAATTACTATAAGGTGAGCATCATTGCAAGTGGTTGCAGTATAAAAGGGAGGTAGAAAGCTGTCTGACATGGTCTCAAAAATTTCAAGTGGTAATTCTCTGGTGCTATCTGTATCCAGATAACCACATGGATTTGCTGGGATATTAAGATATTTCTCAGCTGTACTGGTTTTTCTCTAAGAATGGTGGTTCAAGTAACAGTTTAAAATGTTATGTGAGTAGTATGTAAAAAGATGCAATCATTCTGATCCAGAAAAGAAGCAGAATAACTAGAGAGTCCCAAAGGTATTGGCAATACTGACTTCTCTCCAGCAATTTTCTCCCTCCATCTCCTTCCTTCCTTTAGTCCTTCGATGGTTTACAAACTAGCAAAAATTGCCAGCAACAAGAAATCATTTGCAGAACCAGTTTAGCAGCAACCTCTGTCCTCCACTCAGGCAGGGGAAAGGAAATCAAATAAGAGTGACAGGTTTTGGTCATGGTATTAAAATTGAATTTCACCTTGAAAGATTTCCAGGACTTTCCTAATCCTCTACACTAAGAAACTTTTTCTCTTCTCTGTGTGTCTAATTGTCTTGGTTTTGAAAAAACAGTTGTCTGCCAAGGAAAGCTAGAGCCTCCCTTGAAATGGAGAATGTAACCCCCCCCTTCCCTCCAAATCATTATAATTTTGCAATTAGGGACTTTCAGACAAAGATATGGGAATAGGAGTAACAGTTCTTTACCAGGAATATTTTAAAAAATGCAAATACAAATGTAGTAGTACAAAAAAACACCACAAAAAACCCCCAAACAAAACAAAACAAATAAAACAAAACAAACAAAAACAAACAAACAAAAATCCAAACACAAAACCCAAAACAAACCAAACCAAAACAAACAAAAAATCCCAACAACAACAATAACAAAAACCAAGCAAGGTAGCAAATAAAAATACTGGAAAACCCTGACAGAGTTAGGGATACAACCTGGCACCCTGTTGGTGTTGGGAGCAGTCCAAATAAGTCTTCCTGTAGTAACAGATGTAGTTCTGTGGAGTAGAGATGGTCCTGTAGAAAGTCCAGTGGTGATGAGATGGGTACAGTCTTCCTCTGGGAATCCAGTGGAAAAACCAGATCCCTTGTGTCCTTCAGTCCCAGTTTTTATCTAGATAGGAACAGTTGGCTCCTCCCCCACTGCGTGGAGCATCTCACAACGGGATGATGGAATGTGCCATGTCCTTGGTGGGCCCTAATGGCCCATTATCAGAAGATGTCCCCTGGAGGATGGAGGGGTGGTGAAAGAGATAAGAAACACTGCCCCACCTGGATTTAATGGCTGGGCCATAATCAGGAGGCATCCACCCCCTTCCTCCCTGGAGCAAGAAGGATAAAACATCTCCCAAAAAAAAGGCTTTCAACAGATGAAATAGAATTAACATTTTTAGGTTACATAATCCAAGACACTAATAAAATAAACATGGTTTTACATTCTTAGAGGAAAAGCGAGCACCAAACAGGAGAGCATGGGGAGAGATGCTGGAGCTGCCTAAGGCTCCTTGTGTGACAACAGCACAACTGATCAGAGGCAGCAGGTGACAGCAGCAGGCACCTCCCCTCTGAGAGCTTCCCTGACTCTCTAGAGAGGTGTGCTGCTTACTGGGAGCTCAAATCAGAGATCTCACTGAGGGATTGATTACCAGACCCCACTGGCTATTGCCCGCTGCTTTGGTTTCAGGTGGGCCCTGGTGGTACAGCCAGTCTGAGATTCTCTGAAAGTGAAATGTGCATCTGAAAGGGAGTATATGAATAATAAAATGAGCAAGTCCGCAATGTGAAAAGAATTTCTATTTTGCATTTATGGAGGATCTAGTATCAGCCTAGATCCTCTAAATTACAATTTACTTCTGGCAATAAATTCAGGTATTGAATTTCAGGATGTTTACAGCATCTCAACTACCACAATATTTTTGTACAAATTATATTGACATACTACAGTATACACTCTCATTAATAATACCCTTGGTACATGTTGTAGCATAGACTAATTCAAACAATCTTCCTCTCATAACTATATTAATATCTCCTTCTTTTTCCTTTTATCATTTTTGAACACTTTTTAAAGTAGATTTTAGCTAGTGGTGCCTAGTATTAGTTAATTTATTTTAAAAATAATTTCTTTTTTTTCTTAAGATCTCCTCAAATTGGATACTCCCAGGTATTTTGTTAAAAAAACTTAATTATTCCTTCAGAAAAATATTTGTTTCCTAAAAAAACCCAACCAACCAACCAACAAAACAAACACTCCCCCCTCCCCGGAAAAAAAAAAAAAAAAAATCAAACAAACTAAAAAAATCAACAAAAAAAACCCCAAACCAAAGAACTGGGCTTTGGTTCCCCAGTAGCACACCACATTACTTTATGTTTCTCAAAATTGTGAAAATGCAATTATGTATTAACATGCAGCCTACACAGAGCTCTAATATTGACTAATTCTCTCATTAGAGCAGATTGAAAGTTTTCCATGGTTAAAGAAGTCCACAAACAGATGAACAGAAAAATTGTGGCTGGGCAACAGCAAATTAGATAGATATAATTTTGTCTGTTCAGTAAATACAATATTCACCCCCTGAAGCCCCTAGCACCAAGAAAGAGTGTGGTTTTTCTCCCCTATTGTCCCTCCCAATTTTTAAGTTAACACATTTTGCCTCTAAAAACCTGCCAGCAGTTCAATCCTCCTTGCTTGATGTGCTGTACTGGCTTTTAATACAGAAAAAAACAGTAAAGGCATCCATGTTTAAATATTTACCTTCTGTCTATAATCAGTAGATACAAGGTTTGAATCATGTGCTGCACTTCAGATGAAAAATCTAACCCCTTAATGAAGCCGCAGTTACTATTTAATGAGTTTGTCCGTCTCCATGGGATCTTCCAAAATTGATGCAAGCTAGAAGCAAACAATTCCTCCTGCAAGTGTTACTGACACATTGTCCCACACTTGGTGTAGGCAAATGCAGCAGGAACAAGAAGTGAGGGACTTGCTGGGCCAGTTTCACACCAAGGCAATCCCTCCCACATCTCTACCATCCACTCTCACACATCCTTTCCACTGGCACTATGCAAAAATTCGGGGTGCAATGGGGATTCAGGATGTAGTCCAGTCTTTAAAATATGCAAGGTACAAAACCTTTGTTACAAAACAGACAAACCGTATTCAGCCTAAGCACAACAGTTGTTTGATGCAAATATCCATAAAATACCCATTTAGTTTTATGCCTTACTATTAAAATGGAAACACAGTAAGAATATAAATGTGGATTTAAATAGAGGAAAGATTTCCTAGAGTGTTTTTCTTTGAGATATATGACTAAATTACCTTTTTTTCCCCTTTGTATTCCTCATTCATTCTAGTTGTCACTCTGGATATTTGTTTCTCTAGAAAAAGGAAAATTGTCAGGTTTTTATCAAGCAGGAACCAAAATACAGTAGTTACCAGAGCTTCACTGAATGTCTTGACTCAATATATTACTCAGAAGGCTTCCATGTTAGAAGTTTAGCATGAGGGTGAAAGTGGTAAAAACAAAAAGACTTTTGCAAACAGATATTGACTGTATTTCCTCAGATTTTTAGAAAATCTGCTGCTCAGAAAATAATTATCCTCCAGAATTCTGAAGGAGATGACACAAACCCACATTAACCACCTCTGAATTCCAGTCTGCAAGATTGCAGCTACAATTCAGGATTGTTGTCTCCAGTTCCCCAAACTGGCACAGAAAGTACTGGAAGTAAATAGCTGAAGAATTATGCATCAGGAAAGACCCAAATTGGGTGAATCAAGGAACACACACACACACACACTAATCAGCATTACAAATTACTGCAGTGATTTACACAGTGATGGGTCTAAACAATACTGAAATGATTAGAAGAAAATATTTGGTATTTTCACTGTCATTAGGCAATACTCTGTAAAGACACCCACATCGGAAACTCCCATTGAGGCTGCTCTTGCTAATTTTTCTTTTTCTTTATGAAAGCACTTCAGGCAAACACAAACTCCTTGGGAGGTACTGAGCAATACAGAAACAATCCTGTTCTCTTCATTTTATCTGTAAACTTCAACAGAATTTCCACACTCACCAGAGGTCATTCAGTTTTAGGACCATATCAACGGATACATATGAACAACCTACCAGCCACCTAGTCTGAAAAATCAGCATCTTTGAGATTATTCAAGGGCTTAATTTTCACTAATACAGGTATGCATTAAGACTTTGCAAGTATCTCCTCAAACATATTCCATCACATTATATATACATATATAATCTCCAGTAAGCAAACAAGTCATAGACAGAGCCTTAGACACAGCAATAAGCACCAGAAAATTACTCTAGTTTATCTTATTTTACAGTTTTGTATCAGTTATGATTTTGCAAAATTTTAGCCATTTTCCTCCCCACAATGAGCAGAGGGCATGGTTCAACCGGTGTGGAACAAAGAAACTTTTTATTTGTGATTGAGGCTACTTCAAGATTTCTCTGTCCCATCTTAGGCACTGATTTTTAGTATTTTATGGTCATATTTATTTAGCACCTTTAAATCAAAAAAGTTTGACTATTTTTGATATGTATATTTATGACTTTCATACCCAATTGACTGACAAGAGGCATTATATAAGGCCAATTGTCCAAAATAACCATTAGTCAGTGATATATACGAGTCCTTCCTCATATAAGCTCACAATATAAGGAATTGACAGCTCCCCTCTAAGACAGACACCATCTGTGTAAGATATACCATATTAACAGTGGGCTGTATGAGCATTAGTAGTAGCAAAATTATTATAATTCTTTCACAGTGTAAGCCAGAAAGGAAAAGCAGCATTCTTCCACAGTCTGAATGCACAGCAAGGATATAAAGTCTATTTCTCTGAAACACATTCTACCAGGAAAAAGGTGAAGCCAACCCCACAAAGATCAACAGGTGCACTTAAGGTGGCTCGGCCTCCAGCAGTTTTTACAAGTCTGCAATTTCCTGGTGCCATTTCTGATGGAAGGGTGGTGTGGAAGTCTCCCAGTAGCTGCGGCTCAGTGACCCCACAGGTTCCCCCTGGCTCTCTGCCCACCCCACACTCTCACCAGGTCCACTCGCCGGCCCTGCCCCTCCTTTCCCACAGCACAGTCCCAGCTGTCCTGTTCCACAGAGCCATTTTCTCCCGGCACAGGGCCACAGGAGCAGCCCGAGCTGGTGCATCAAAGACTGAGCCCCAACAAAGGACCCTTGTGCTTTTGTGCCCTCGCAGTCTACAAGTCCCCCTGCCCTGAGCCTGCCACTCCCGCCGTCCCCAGTCCATCTGCCTGGATGGCATCACCGCTCTTACTGCCTTTGCTACCCTAAAGGTTGGCAGTTTGTGGGTCCTGCTGTGTCTCACAGGGTCCATTCCTCTGGATGGCACCACCCTCGTCATGCCCTTCGCTATGGATATGGTATATTGAAATGGTATTGATATGATTGGCAATTCACGGCCTCTCGGCTCCGTCTCCCACCCAGAGCTCGACCTGCATCTCAGTCTGCAGCTTGCAAATCGAGCTACCAGCGGCAGAGGTATTCCTCAGCACCGGACTCCTCTCTAATTTAATTTTTTTAATTAATGGCTGTAACAGTCCCATAGGCACATTAGCAGAAGGGATGACATACATAACGGTTAATTTTAGTATCAGGTTTTCACTATTTCTGCTTTGAAGCACTGCTGACGTTTGGACTAAGCTTTTCTTTGACCAAGCTGATGTGTAAAGTCACTTTGGTGAAGGACATGTCACTAGCTAAATAAGAGTTATAAACAGATATATTAAATCTTTTTCATAGTAAATAAATGTTAGAAACCAAAGGAGAAGGCTAAATTATATTCATCCCTATCTTTCTTTGAAATAGCAGATAGAGAGCATGAGATCTCAGGAGTTGTCTCACTCCATTTTAAATTTGTCCTTCCAAGTGCACAGAAAATCATGCTATGATAGCCAGTGTCCATAAAGGAGACAGAGGAGTCCTGCAATTTTATTTGAGTAAAGAGAACCCACTGGAGCATACGCCCATGGGAGTTTCTCAAGATTTCACAGCCTCCTTTTCTAAATTCTTCCTTACCCTTTGCCTGAGGCACTAGGAAGGTACAGCCTGCCTGAACCGCCTACCACATATCCCTCTTAAACAGGTCATTTTCCCCCAAAGTTCAGAAACTGAGTCTTGTGAGGACCCACTTGTCTACTTCAGGAGTCAGGCTGTTTGCGCTCTGTAACAAACCTGCTGCTTGAAGCTGGTAGAGACATTAAGACCCATCTCAAGGACGTTAACACCCATAGCCTCACCCATGAAATTGTTTGTAAAGACATTAGCACACATCCTTCCTATTACAAGTAATACTTTCGCAAAGATATTCCAGGACACTAAGCAACGTCAATAAGCAGAAACTAGCTTTCAGGAGCACAGGATCACAACAAATCTGCTTTCCAGGCAACACCATGCTGACAGCTTTTCTATAAACAGATATGCTCCACTGTTTGCAGAGTTGGATGATGGATGGCTTTATTACCAAAAAAATGTTTCCATCTAGTACTTCTTTTAGAGCCTTGGACTCTAAATCAGGTCATTCTCCCAACGGCTGCTAAGTGCATGCGTATTTGGGGATTGCCTTATATGACAAAAAAAGCAGATCAGCCAAAAAATAACTGAAACTAGATAAAGAGGAGCAACTGGTGGTAATGGCACATGAAAGAGCACTCCGAGATCACCAAGATGGCACAGGTGTGCAGAGAATATTTATCATTATGAAACAGCTTATTCAGAAACATCAAAATGAACATGAGGAAAGTTATGGAGTGTGCTCATATCAACAAAGCTGTTAATTTCTTTCCCTAGCAGTGCTTATTATCCCTTTTGTTTAGAAAAACTCTTTAGAATGTACTGTGTCTCTTTGTTTTGTG
Source organism: Hirundo rustica (assembly GCF_015227805.2). Lineage (NCBI taxonomy): Eukaryota > Metazoa > Chordata > Aves > Passeriformes > Hirundinidae > Hirundo > Hirundo rustica. The sequence goes on along the minus strand of NC_053455.1, from coordinate 43,437,799 downwards.
TTGTGGGTAATACAATGGATTCTTGTTTCAACAGCAACCACTAAATGCTTTTACAGGTCAAATAATGTTTGAAGCTCTTTTAAAAGTAAAAACTATTCACTTTCCTGTTCACTTCCTAACTGAGATTAAATAGGTTATTGTGGACGTTCTTTTGAGAGACCCAGACAACCGTTGATGGCAAAAGGCAGAGAGTCTGCTCTTTGCTCTGGGGGGGAAATCACAGCTTTATTTTTAGGGGTCCTGCCCCTGCAGAGTCCGGAGCCCAGTAGCTCCTTCCTCATCCCTGTTCCCATGCCAAAAAGACCGCCCCGCCTTCTCTCAGGGCTTTTACCCAGGGGGAAGGGCCCAGAGGCAGGGACCAGCCACTACCCAATCAGGGATAAGGTGGGACTGGAACAGAGTGGGGTTACATTCCAGTGTGGGAGGATGGGCAGCCGAGCAGGGACACACCACAGGATACAGTTCCCAAGAGGAACAGGGGATACAGTGGAAAACATTACAAAACTCAATATAAAAATTAAATACAATATAAACCCAATTAATGCGCTACAACAGGTTATAAACAAAATTAAATTGAAATAAATTATGGTTCTGCAAAATAAAATGGATGTTAATATGCTTTGACATGCTTAGTGGTTGTTTTAATGTTGATCTACTTTAAACTGAGTTTGTTAAGAAAATGTATTTTGAGATTTCACATTAATCATTTCAGCAACCACAAATCAAGCATGCTCAGATTAAGTGGAGGAACCTTTTGCTCTCTTAGCCACTAACTCAGCTCAAAGTTTAAAACTGAGCCCTGCATTCTTGTCAAATTTCTCTCGCTGATAAAAAAGCTGAAATTTATCTGTCTGTTTTTCTGAAGAAATCAAAGTGGAATCAAGATAGCTCTTTTACAGATTGGTTGAGCCTACAGAAATAAAATTTCATCCCTGGCACAAAATCCACCAGATACTTTTCAAAATCAAAGATGTGAAAATTAAACTGAGACAGAAATTTCTTGTTTTAAAATGATTTGAAATCTAGCATTATTTTTTAAGAGAGAAGATATAATTTATTACAGATTCAAAATTGTCATTAGGTGCTGCGTCCTAGAGTGCATACCCTCAGCCAGTGTGAACAGGAATACCAAAATATGCCCTGGCTGAACTGAAACAGATCCACATGAGGCTTAATATCCCTATCACTTTAGATAAGTTAGATAAGTTACACATTTGCAAACATAATACCTGTCTTTTGGAGCATGTACATTTCTTTGAATTTGTATCAGACAATGAATTAGAAAAATCATGCTTTTGCATACCCCCACACCTACACTGGAAATGTGAGCAAGGATATGGGATCAACACCGCTTACCAAGAATGTAAGCTGCCAGAGGGGAAGAAAAAGCTACCACTACTTGTTCTCCAAGTAACTGTGGATTTGGCTCTTTCCTTGCCAGGCCTCAGTCAGGCTAGCTCATGTAAATTTGATAAGGTACACAGGAATTTCAAATCTATTTTCTGTCAACCAGTTAAGAAAACCATTGTAAGATAATATGCTGTTTGGGTCTTTTCTGCTACAGATTGTGTCATTGTTTTGGCTATCTTTTTGTTATTGCAGTGCTTTGCTTTGTGTACTGTGAATAGATCTGCACAGTTCCATGCACATCTTCCAGTAATCCACCCACGCATGTGTGGACGGAGCATTTTACAGATACACTCATGTCTCACACAACTGGAACATGGAAAAGTAACTCTAAGCAAACTCAGTGTTTTCAGAAAAGGCCTAAGAGTATCTCTCCCCCAGGTTTCTTTCAGGCCCCAGGTATGAAATAATTATGATCTCCAAAGCTGCTAATTGTGCTGTCTACAAACAAAGGATTATGCTTTCTGGTGGAAAATAAGCAGCAGGAGCAGACAAACAACTTCCTTTTCATGGAATTACTACTAATAATGAATAGGTGCACGGAAGGGCTAGATGACTCAGAGGGTTTTAAATTAAAATTATGTTACAAGGAGGACTGACTGTTTTTGTAATGATCAAACTCATTAATACCTCAAGACTCAAAAAGAATGTGAAATTATCTTTTCTTCCAATTCTTGCTAGATAAATATCCATCTTTCAAAAAATGAACTAAAATTACCAGAAAAAAAGTATAGAAATTGCCCTTTGTAGCATCTTTTAAACATTGACATGACCGATACATGATAAAAATATCCCCTTTACATCACGACAGGTCTTAAGTAGTTTGAAAAAAATCATCTTTCTCTACTTAAGCCAGTCATTTTCAGAAAGAAAATAATTTCAATATCAGCAACAGAAAAAAGAAAACAATTTTTTCAGTATATAATAACATTTTTTTTTCAAAACAAGCACTTAAGGATTATGATAAAAAATTGCCTTTTTTTTTTTCTTTTAGAAGTAATTACTGTTTTATTTTCACAAAGCCCTTTCAAAAAAAAGTTCTTAACATTTTTTTAAAATGAAAGAAACTGAAAAATCCAAAACAAAAATTTCAAACATAAACTCTAGGTATAATGGTTAAATGTTTAAAGATCCATGAAATAAAGCAGCAGCTTTCAACAATGCTATGAAAGCAGTTATGGGACACATAATTTAGTTCATTTCGGACGTATTCTGAAAAGAGAACATCTCAGTTACGCAAAATGTGGATAACAGCATCTGAAGAAACCAAATCAGTTATTCAGCTGAGTTCTAAATATATATGAGAGACAAGGAATGGCAGGGGAAAAGAAAATTCACAAGAAGTAGCGCTAAAATTTGATGAAATTTTACAGAAATAGAATTAGTTGTGAAAAATTTGAAAGATTTTCAAAATGTCCTTTGAAATTAGCCTTCTCTCTTATCCTTTTTAAGGATACTGATTCTGTGCTTCATATTTGATCACAGAAAATTGTTGCCGTCTCACTTAAATAAGAACTGAAGGTGGTAATATCCCTACTTCAACATTAGAATCAGGTTCCTGAAAACTCAACTCTTCTATATTCAAGGAAGAAAAGTCAAAATAATCCAACATATGTAGCATGAAAAGCAACCCATAAGACAAACTCACTGATAACTGAAACTCAGTTTGGACATCCATTTTTTAATCCTGGCCTCTGACTTAAGACATAACTTTCTTCCCTGAATTTTGCCTAAGAGTTCTGTGGAGATGGCATCTGCAGCAACAGAGATGCCATGAGACAGACTATACATTGAGTCCTAGAGATTCTGTATGTGGATGTGTTAAAAAAATAGAGGGCATTCATATATATTTGTTTATGTAATTATACCCAAAAGGCTTGTGGCGTCAATATTAAGAGAATAACAGAGGACAAGGTACCTTATCAAATAATTCCATAATCCAGTCAGTTGTGCAGGTCATTGGCTATATAGACTCACACCAATATTTGAGTTACAGTACAGTATTTATTATATCATATAAGTCTGGAAAACGTGTTTGACATCACAAAGGTTGTTGAGCGAACTGCACCTGCTCTGGAGCTTGGCAATTTGCACACTGATTCAAGCATCTTAGTTATTTTAACAAAATAAACATAAGGACTCTTATTGCAAAGACTTTTCAGAATATAATTTGAGCTGCTCAGTGAGCTTGTTGCAGACAGAACTCAGAGGCCCACCGCTGGCAGGGGACCATCCAGGCAGAAATGCAGATGATCTGGGTCAAATTATATTGAGTTACCAATTAATAGAGTTTTTCTGGTCAGTGCAATTTTGTTTCTCTAATTGCAGGGGTTTTACAAGAATCTCAAAGGGAATAAAGCTCCCAGCTACCATTAGAAATCAATAGCAGCAGAAATACTATTAACAGGGAAGCTTTAAACACATAACTCAGTTAAGCTTCAAGGACTACAGTCTCTCATATATTAGTCTCATCACGCTGCACTGCTGAAGGCAGAGAGCTACCAGTGAAAGTCACACCCCTTTACATCGCAGAAGAATGTGGCCTGTGAGATTAACATTCAGTATCCACCCAAACTTGTCTTAATCACTCCTTAATTTAGATGGCTTTTGACTTGGTTATCCCTTCACTGCATCTGCACTGGATGGAAATGAGGAGCGGGGAGTGGAGAATGCCTGACAAATCCATGCACATTCAGCAAGTCGATGAATATGTAATACAGCTTGCAATAATACCTACATAATTCTTCCATTATGAACTCAATCCAATTCTAGTATTTGATTTCAGAAATGGATTTTGAACACAGGGCCTATTTGACTAATCGTATCCTCATTTTCTTATTTTTTCCTATTTAAATGCTGAGTGACATAGTTCTGTTTGGGAAAGCAGTGATTTCATTACACTAACAGAGGGAACTGCCATTACGGCAAAGTGACAAGAACCAAATTGTCCTGAAAAGAAGTATTCCTTCCTAGACTGAAGAGATCCACATGAGAAATTCAAGTAAAGTGTCACTCTCAAACAATGAGGACAGGATTACAAAAATCTAATTAGCTGTTTCATTAGCTGAATCCTATCTATGGAGACAGCATACAATGGGTTTTCGGAAGCTGTCCATCCATTTTTAATACAGGCACTGTCATGGAGATGCTGTGTCTAATATATATTCTGCATTGCCTCTGTTTGCAGAGTGACTTCAGGGAGGTATTTCAACTGCTTTGCTAGAAATGGTAAAGATTTAAAGACGTAATGCATGTCTAGAATCACACATTTCCTGCATCCTATTGAAACAGTCTTCATTTCCTACTTCCCTACATCATTTAATTGACTGCACTTCTTTTTCATTCTGTTTGGACTGCACCAGAAAATGTTCAGAGCTAAATACACACACTCAAATCTCCTAATAAATAAGTCTAATTAAGATTAATTGAACTGTTGGAGGTAAATGAAGATAGCATCCACAAGAAACTACTAATTTTTGAATGACTGAGGTGGAGAAGGCACTTTGTCCTACCCCTTATCAGTTTCAATAATTTAATTTACATCAAAAACTGCTTGACCCATTAATAAAATAATTATGATGGCAGAAAGCACTGAATTTGCAGACTGGAATAGCAGGGATATTTCACATTATTATATATATTTTATTTATATTTATATACTTATATACATATATATACACACACACACATACATACATACATACACATACACATATACATACACACACACACACACACACATATATATATTTATATATGCATATATAGGACTCTCCCCATTTTGGACTGTGACTATTTACCTCTCTTATTCAAGGCTCCAGGGTACTCTAGAACTTGCTTCATCCAGTGCAGTTTGTGCTTGCAGCAGCTTTTCAGATTAACAATGTAGGCTCAAGTATTTCAGACCAACATCTCTTGCTCCCTCAGTCAATGATATTTTCTTTTCAAAGCACTTAAGTGGTGCCAATACCACCAGTGAAAGATAATTGTGATATCCCAACTCAAGACCCTCAATCCACTCCCACCACAAGCAAACCAACATGCAAAACTCTCCTGTTTGAAAAGTAGGAAACAAAACCCAATGGTCTTTACATCTACATGACAAAAGAAAACTAGGAAATGATACTGCTACAATCTTAGTAATATCCACTTTTGTACTAGAGGAATTGTAATGGTTTTGCTAGCCCTTCCACTTCATAATTTAAAACTGTATTATAATGCCACAAAAGGAAGCATTTTCTCAGCTGAATACCTCTGAACATTGCCTATCAGTGGAGACCACCAGTGCCATCAACTTGCCTGTTCGTACTTAACCCAGAGAGACAATTATCAAAGTCACTTTTTCCTTATATTTTTAAGCAATAAGAGAAACTCAGGTACAGCAAAGTGAAGATAATAGTCCAGGTTGCTGCAGCATTAAGGCTACTAAGGCATTTCAAATAGATCCCAGCAGAAAAAGCAGCTATAGATCTAAAAGGAGTAACTGTGAACTAAAGTTAAATGCTTAACTTTTCCGTAATAAAAATTCACCAAACAACAGCAACACAGAAAGGGTTGAACAGCATTCATTTTGATGAATTCAATTTTTATTGCTTTGTTCTTTCCTGAAATTCTATGAGCTGCTTGAAAATAAATATTTACAATTAAGAGACATTATAATGAACAGTCCTGTAGTAACAGCAGGACTTTACAAGTGAGACAGAACAGAATCCAGCCCAGTAACTTCTCTGGCTCTACAGTGCTACCAGAAGTGAAAATTCTGTATTAGAAAGAAAAGCAATCTGATAAGCCTTTCAGACAGATCAGCTATTGAAAATGCATGAAATCTGAGTCTGCTTCATCCTCAAAAACTGCACTATGAAACTTTGCCATGCCTAAATCTTTGGCAGAGTGCTTAACAGAAACCTGTTCAACCCACATAAATATAGATTCAGTGGTGATTTATGTGCCCAGGAGTGAAATTATATACTCTGGTTTTATTTTTTTGGTTCTCAGAACCAAGTCTAAAGATAAAGGCTTTCTCTGAAGATTTGGGGAGATTTACATCTTACAATGATGATTAATAATAGAGAACACATTAAGCAATGGACTGATTGCCCTTGGGCTGAACATATTTCAAGATTCATGAAGCCAAGCAGAAAACAAGCAAAGGGTGTCTGTTCAGGGCTTTCATGCGGCATTCTCAATTTTGGTTGTTGGCTACAGCATTTTTTGTCTTTTTTGTGCAATCATTGTCAAAAATGCAGACTGGGAAGAGAACCTGAACAGATTTGAACCCCTGAAAGTAGTTTAGTAGCATCTGTGAAGAAGTTTCCCTGAACTATGAAGGGTCATCTCTATGTTGAACTACATGGCTTATTAAAACTACTGCAGTGCCACAGAAATAATCTGAGAAAGCTGGAGCTGGGGAATACAGTATTTTCAACAGTGAAAATTTAGAGCTTGATCCAGAACATATTCTTAGTGCCTTTTCTTATGAATGTCCTTTCCACTTGCCATGAGCAGAGGTCTCAATAACCAGTAAGAAACCACACCTAGATATGTGATTTAACAGGTTGTAGATTCCTCCTTCTTCCCTCTGTCTCCTGAGAAAGCAGTCATTGACATGATTTGTGCAATGTCCTTCATATTAAAAAGACAAGGGACAAACCCATCATAGAGAGGACACAAATTACAGATCCCAACTAAAAGTCTTATAAAAAAAACTGACAGTTTTCTTCAGATAGGTATTCAAAACTTGCTGCTTTCATTTGGGCTGATTCATTATATGTCAAAGTACTCCTCTTGTTAATGACATTACCAGTTCAGTTGTTTGGATATTTTTAGGTGACATCAATTTGATATCTTACAATTCAAAATAGCGAGCATATAAAGAGTTCTCAAAAACACAGTAATGCCTGTCAGGTCTACATCACCACAGAAAAGTGCATAAAATTTCCGATGTAACCATAGAAGCTCTTAAGTGAAATATAAGAAAACGTATCCTTGTTTTACCCTAAGCAGAGTCTGCCAAACTGAATGAAAACAAGTTAACTTGCCATGTTGTGGCATTTGTATGTCCTTCACAAAATGCCAGTATGGGCCCTGTGTATATCAAAGAGATGTCACTCTTTGCAGGGGTATCTTGGTTATACAAGTCTCTTAGTAAACTAACAAAACTGCACTGGAAAAGTAAGCAACAGTTTCAATTATAAGCACCTTTCAGTACTTTTACCTGTCAAATTTTTCAATTATTCCCTGGGCTTTGAGTAGACAGGACAAAAGCATATTATTCTTACTCTGTAACTCCTGAATATTTTCAACCCAATATTTTACCCCTTTGGCAGTCAGTTTAAAGAAAAGGAAGGGAAGAGATTTAAAAATTAAGTGGAAAGTAAAATATTGATCTACCTTGGGATGAAAAAAAAAAAAAAGGAATAAAACACCACTCCTTCAAATTCTGTCATCTAGTGAAGCTGGGAAGTTATGAAGCATTTATAGAGACAATCAGATTTCAGATACTTGGAAGCATATACAACTGATCCTGCTGGAAATACAGTTCCCTTTTTGCCTGTAATAATACTTCCCTCATCCTGTACCTATCTAAAATGAAGAAATTCACTCAGTGGAAGGAAATTAACTCAAAGCTGTGATTTCAGCATTCTCATCTGCTATCATGTTAACTTCAGACTTGAGGTCAGAAAGTATTCTTCACTTTGTTAAAGGGAAAAGAAAGAAAAAAAAAAAAAAAACCAAACCAAAACCACCAGGGAATCTGGAACTTTTTGCAGAAGGTTCTTAAGAGAAGCAGAGCCATCAGTCAGCATATTTGAAATGAAGATTGCAATGGAATTACTAGTCTACACAAATGTTACAATTAATAATCAAATTAGCAGCTCGAGGTTTAGGGAGTGAATTAGAATAGATTGTCTGTGCAGTCTTCATAATTTTTCATTCCTTCCTTTTATTTAGGAGATAATAATTAAATGTGATTTGAAATGGTATGTAATACAGTACTGCTTAAAAGTGTTTTATGATTCTTAACAAGAATAATTAGATCCTCTGATATTATTTGAAATGACACTACTATAACCTCTATTAAACTTCAGGGGGAAAAAAAGGAAAAAAAAAAGAAGAAGAGAAAAGTGAATTTGTCTGTTTTATTGGAAATCAGAATTAAATTTCTTTAAACAGATACATTCTATTTTTATTGCCTTAGTTGTCTGGGGAAATCTCATTCCATGTTTCCTCTACCTTTCACTAAAATAAGATTTGGTAAAGAAATTTGCTAAAGCTTCCAATGGCATTTGTTCGGTGACAAAAATGTAATGTGCAAATGAAATCTCAGGGAACTGAAGGAAATCAACAAGGCCCTGAAGTAAGACAGGATGGAAATGTAAGATTAGTTAGTAGGACATCTGAATGACTTCTAACACCACAGCACATCTGAATAATTAAAACTACTCCAAAACTCTCTTGAGTGCACATTCTTCAGATGCTGGAGTTCATTGGCACAGAGGAGGGAAGGAGGGAAGACCTGCTGGCAGCAGAGCTCTGTGGCTGCCAGCTGTTTCTCTGAAATCAATGGTTTCAGAGTATTGGGCACAAAAGCAGCAGATCTGGAGACTGCCTGACATTTTATGAACTATAAAAAGGAAAAAAGTAGAAAAGGACATAAGAAATTATACTTATATAAAAATATATTACTTAAAATTGACCCTAAGCAGATCTTTTCTCTACCATAATTAGGCCTGAAAAAAACAATAGCCCATAGCTGCCGTTAAAATTCTGATTTCTTCATAGACAGATCTGTGTGAAGAGGTCTTTTTCTTCTAATTTTTATGACAACATCATGGTCTTTGATAACTTTACTGAAGCTCTCATATCTGCTTCTTTTTCTTAAAAAACCCACTCCTTTATTGAATGATAAGAAGGATCATACTGAGAAAGAGACTTTGTTATTAAGATTTTTGGAAAGAAAAGTACGAGGCCTTGAAAAAGATCCTTTTAATTCATGCTGCTAAATTGAGGATTAGTCTTCATTCTTTTTCTATTTCTAATTCTTTCTTTCAGCTGCCATATATTGTAAAGAACATAAAACCAAAGTTACAGTGGGTCTTTTTATTAAAAGAAAAACTCTTTTACTAAGTTCTTCTATCTTTAGATAAAGAGTGACTCCCAATATCTCTCTCCATAAGAGAACAGGGCGGATGGACAGAAAGGTGAGCAATGCATATGTTTTTGTTGTAAAAATAAGGAAGTCTTAAAATATAAATGCTTAAAAGCGACATGAGAGTAACATATCTTCAGGATACATTACTTTGTTTCCCCCTAGAAAAGAGCAAAACAAAGAACACTGATATTCGTTACTCTTATACTCCACCAGAAGCAGCCTGTGGATTTTGTTTCCTGTTACACAAGCATGTCAATGTCCTACTTTAACTTCATCAGACAGACTTGCTTGCTGTTACAAATGCATTCTAACAAAAATTGTGAGTCTGCATCATTAGTTATCTTTTCCTCTTTGTTTATTTCCTCTAATAGACTCAGAGAATGCATAGTTTACAATTTTTACCTTATATTTTGAGCTCTTCTTCCAATATTTGCAAAAGAAGCTGGCTAATTAAGCTTGTGGTTGCTAGTTCTCCCTTTCCTTTTCTCAAAATTGATTAGCAAAAATACAGTCAGGAAGCCCTTTAATCTGATAGATAAAATCATAATAAGACCCAGTTATCAAATGATAGATCGTCTCTGCAGTCTTCATAATCTTTCATTCTTTTATTTAGGAGATAATTAAATGGGAATGGAGATAGTATGTCGTACACAGCATAACAAGTTAGAAATATTTAAATTAGTAATAAATATTCCAATTGACAATGATAGCCCCTTAACATTGTGCAGAATCAAAAATTATTAGAGCTTAATAAGTGAAGGTTATTTCTTCATGATTTGAGGTAATTTATCATAGACAGGATACATTTCAAAGAGACAGTCAGCAGTTTGGCCCCCCAGTTGTTGACTTATATCCTTTCCACATATTAAATATTAAGTATCAAAGACTGATGTCCTTTCTTTGAGAATTACCACATAAAGTACTAGTGCTTTCATAATCACAATACTATCAAATATGCTGCTTTCAATTAGCCAGGCTGTGGATTAACAGTTTTAGTGATACAGAAACATATGAATTGACTGCATGGTAGAGACAAATTTGATCTGACAAGGTTTAATAGCTCAGCTGCATTTCATGGCAGAATTGTTGTGGTTTTCCTAAGATATGAAGAAGAATGATTCAGTGAATCCTGTTATTCCTGTGCTGACTTTCTGCTTGACCAGCTTCGGTGTCTCTGTGTCATGTTCCCAAGTCTTCTGCAAAATGGGGGTGGAAACATGCCTGAACAAGGTCTACTGTCAACATAGATCAAAGTTCTGCTTGGGTTATAGCACAGCTGCAAGTTCGAGACTCAGACTTCCAGGAAAATAGATAATTTGCAGCAAAGAACTGTGAGAAAGTACTTCTTAGATACATACAAGGTAAAGAAGTCTGCTGGTTTTGGCTGGGGTAGACTTAATTTTCTTCAAGTGGCTAGTTTGGGGCAATGTTTTGGATTTTTGCTGAAAACTGTCGATAATAGAGGCTGGTTTGGTTATTGCTGTGCAGTACTTGTATAGAGCCAAGGCCTTTCTGATTTCTGTACCGCCACACTGGCGAGGGGGCTGGGTGTGCATGGGAAGGTGGGAGGAGACACACCCAGGACAGGTGACCCAAACTGACTCAAGGGATGTTCCAGACCATAGGACATCAAGCTCAGTATATAAAGCGTCAGGGAGGAGGAAGAGGGAGAGGTTTGGGGCCATGGCATTCGTCTTCCCAAATAACTACTAAAAGCGATGGTGTCCCACTTTACTGCCCATTAAGCTGTGAGTTAATTCTTTGCTTTGCTTGCTTGCACGACCAGCTTTTCCTTTAATTATTAAACTGTCTTTATCTCAATCCATGAGTTTTCCCACTTACTCTTCTCATTGTCTCCCACTCTCTGTGGTGGGGGAGTGAGCAAGCAGCTGTGACATGGTTTCTGGCTGGAGTTGAACCACGCCAGGAAGGCAAAACTAAAGACAGGTAAACTTAGCAAGCAGAGGATTGTGAGCAGCTCAAGCATTCAGCAGGAAATACACAATCAGAAAAAGTTATCAAAGCATTAAAGAAAAAAATAGGGATTAGGCAGAGAGCAGCTCAGTAATGTATGTCAAGGTTCAACTTGATGCAAGAAGCAAAGAAGGCTCACTTTTCTCCACCTGATCCATGAAAACTTGGTGAAAGATTCATTGTATTTATTATAGGGGTGGTGAACATTTAGTGTTTAGCAGCTTGTTCCTGTAGCTACGTGACGTGGTGTATAAACAAGTAGCTGTTTAGTATTTTTAAATTATGCATATCTTGCACACAATTTTGTATATGCCCAAAAGGATCCTGAAGTGGGATGGTTGCAATGTTTTTTTTCAGATCAGTCTGGTGTCTTTTGCATATAAAATTTGGTATTGCGATTTCAAAGATAACTAAACAGCTCCATAGGAACATGTGGAAAAAACACGTTTGGACCAAGCCAACACAGCAATCTGGTAGAAAGAGATGGAAGTGTAAGAATGTATAGGTTCCTCATTTAAAGTAAGTTCACCGTCAGAAAAGTCAATCAATGCTGAGCCTGAAAAAGTAAACCCTATTACACCATATGAAGTTAGGTTGAAAAGGTGCCCCCTCCCCATCACATCTGTGTTCACCATATTAATTGGCCTCTGAGATATCTCAGACTCTAACAAACCTGGTTTGTAAAATAAATACCCAGCACAGTATGCACTGGAGAAAGGGTAATAAAGCAGCTCTAAAATGAGGTTAGTAGAGAAGAGAATGTGAATATAATTCTTCAGACTATCACATGGACACCATGTCTCAGGTAGAAAGCTTCTGGGAAAGATGACAGCAGGCAGGAGATACCCACAAAGGTGCAATTTTGTCTTTGAGAAGCTTTGTCCTCCTTTGTTGTCTCCTTGTGCTGGTTAGTAACACTTCTAATGGAAACAACCAGGGTTCATGAACAGACTCAGTTCTTCAAGCAATGGTTTAAAGTGGAGATTTGATTAATTTGTTTTTCAAAAGTTATTGCTCATTGTGGCTGATTTTCCATTAAATAGAATACTTACATCTGTCTCTAGTTAAGTAATAAATATTTGTATTTTTCAAAGCTGGGCATGGTAGAGATTCCTGTTGAAATTCATCAAAAATGTGAGACTAGTTCTATTTTCAAAACTTGCCCTTATGGGTCTTAAAAATAAGGCAATATGTTCTAAAGACAAAGCCTCAGTCTTTCCTCTGACTTCAGTCAGAGATCTGACATTATTTAGGGAGAGTTCCTTGATAAAGATTCATTCTTTAATCTCCAGCGGAGGAAAAAATGCAGACAGATAAGTAAATAGATTTTTAGGCTATATTTAAATTACATATTTATTTTGTTCTTTAGAGAGATTGAAATGGCTTTCTTGGAGTTGTTCCAGTATGTTATGCAAATTTATTTTTAATGCATTTTATATAATAGCAGAACAATAGGAGTAAGAGATGGAAAAGACCGATTGGGTCATTGTATCTATTTTTCTGCCCAGACAGAATAGTTTCTATAAATGTTACTGGTCATGGGCAAAGTAAATCAAAGTATATTCTAATAATTCCTTTTCTGAGTGTACCAGCTTCTGACCATGATTCCTCTGTTTAAGTCAGAAAATAGTTACCATTCAACCAAGAAAATAATTTGCCACCCTTCCTTTTTCCCCCCCTTTTTTATAGTCTATTATTTATCTGAGTCTATATTTGGATCACATTGATCAAGAAAGAATAAATTTAGAGCTGACTGTAAATCAGCAAAGAATTGAATGTGTAAAAAAAATAGGAGTATAGTGAAGAAAAAATCTATTTGTTTCCCAGTTGCTGTATACAATTGAGTTTTAATTGATTTCAAGCTTAGTTCTTTAGTTAAATAAAGTGCCGTTTAGCCTGCTGCACCCTTGCCAGCACTCACTGATACTACTATTCTCAAACCTCTTCAGTACAAGTAAGCTGTAAGTAAAGGTGTGCTGAGTAAGGTTTTTGGGCTTTGCCATCAGCAGTGTATATTTTGAAGCGGAAATGGAAAGAAAAGGAATATTATAACAATTCAGTATGCTCAAATGCAGCATTTTGCCTTAATAGAAAGTTTTCCAGCTATACTAAGGCACCATAGAAACCCACAAAACAGTCTGTTAACAATAGGCTGTTTAGCACCCTTGAATTAGCTCTGAATGATCTGTGGATCAGGAAAATTCCTTACCTGCAAGTCTGTATATGAACTCTGAATCTCAGAGGCTCTATCCACACTACTAAATTAAGCCCAGAATTGTCCCCAGACCAACAGGCACAGAACAGACCATTCCTACGCCAGCAAACTTAGTCTTGGGTGGCTACACCAACATTGCTTGCTGCAGTAGTCCCCATAATGTTCTGCCTTCTCCTACCAAAAGTCTTCAAATCCATCTTATTCTCATTGAAATTAATGCCAGAACTCTCCTCCTCTTCCTGAAGCCCTTTTTTTTTTTTTAATAGCAACACTGAAGCAATCTCCTTCCATAGTTAGACAGTACAACAATTAACGAACTGTAATGTGCAACACTCTACTTACTTATTACCCATTAAGCTACTTTCACTCATCCACCAAATACATAACAAAACCCCGCACAAATATCTGTAACATCAAAATATATTTAAAAGGCCAAATTAATTACTATAACAAAAGTAGTAAAAAATGCATGCAGCAGAACTATTGAGAGCACCAGGTGTCAGCACAAGGGCTTTGTGGGTCAAATTAAGCATTTCTTTAAAATAAATGAGGAATTCTATTGTATAATTAACTGTTGTGTTGTTTGAGTAGTATTTAAAATTGGAAGCTTACTTGAAAAAATAACTTGAAAATTTTATTGCAAGGTGAATATTTAGTCTGGTTGATATGAGACTGGTTATTCAAGGGCTACAACAGCTGCTACCCACTTTGTACAATAATCTACATCTTCTCATGTGTTGTACAAAAGAATTAACTTTATTCATATAACTATTTCTAAAATTTATCATCCTGATGAAATATGCTGATGTCTTTTCTATATACCCTGAAAACCTGCCCATGGTTCATTGTTCTTGCTTTTGCAAGTTACACATCTAAGTTTTACTTTACTTTGGTGTATCATATAAAAGCAATTCTGCTTCTCACTAATTTGTAAATTATTTCTCTAGAGTATTTTTCACATTTTTTGAAATTGTAATAGAGATTAAAGAGTTCTGCTTCAAGTCCTGGTATCTGTAAACTTTTGGGTTTCAGTTTATTCCCCATTTACTGATATTCTTTTCACAATAAACAAAGTAAAATTAAGGTAACCAGGGAGCTTCATTGTGTATTATTTTCAGGCTGTGTTCCCCAGAGATAGAATCAAGTATCTTGATATTCACAGTTTGAAATACTGGTTACGGGCAATGTCTTTATTACTATCCACTGCTATTTAGGATCCTCTTCCACTTAATTCTTGTAAGAATTGGAAGCAATTATTTGACTGTTGACAACAGAAAAGAACAGAATTTCTATCAATAGCCATTTTGGATACCACTATTGTCATAAAAGTGTACAGACCTGGCTTTATTCCAAAGTAAGTACTGATTTGTACTTACATTTAAAGCATCCACACCAATCAATTGCAATTTTTTTCTCTTACTATGTGGAATTAAAGAGGAGGAACCAAATCACACAAGGCAGTAAACTGAGTTGTAATGTCCTGATTCTTTCTAAAGATACTGCTGATTCCTAGCCAATACAGTGAATGTCTGAGGAAAGGTTATATTTTTTACTAGGACGTCTTTAACAAACATTTAAACTACAAGAGTTGCAATAATGTACAATAGGTATCTTTCATATCTTAAAATATTATTATAGCTTACTTACTACCTGATTAAAAATCACAGAATCATAGAATATCCTGAGTTGGAAGGCGCATACAAGGATCCAACTCCTAGTTCTGAACAAAACAACCCCAAGAATCCCATCATGTACCTGAGAGCGTTGTCCAAACACTTCTTGAACTCTGTCAGGCTTGGTGCTATTGACCCCTTCCCTGGGGACCCTGTTCCAGTGCCTGACCACCCTCTGGATGAAATACCTTTTCCAAATATCTAACCTAAACCTCCCCTGACACAGCTTCCTGCTGTTCCATCAGATCCTGTCCCTGGTCACCACAGGGTAGAGATCTGTATCTGTCCCTCTTCTTCCCCACGTGGGAAAGTTGTAGAGTGCAATGAGTCTTGTGTCTTTGTTGAAACTTCACAGCTGATGATTGCTCAGCTCTCTGATTTGTCTGGGTCTCACTGCAGGGCCTCTCTGCCTTCAAGAGGGTCAGCACCTTCTCCCAGTCCAGCATCATCAAAGTTAAAAATTGTGCAAAAAGTTGCAAAAAAACAAAAATTCTACTAGTATACAAAAATGGAATCCCATAAACTCTCCTTCCTCAGTCTCCCTACTTTTATTGCTACAGAATAGATGCCCCACACAAAAATTTGTACTTCTGTGGATACTTTGCATTCATAGTCCTGCTCATCGTAAATGAGAGCCTTGTAATACACAGCAGTTCCACTTACAGCTTGAGTTAGTAATTATCTTAACAATTACCAAATTTACACATAATTTCCAATAGTATTTTAGACCTCTTAGAATAGTACCTGTTATTATCACTTAGCAGGGACAAAAATCTGTTAATACTGGTTTTAATGCACATTTTCAACATACATATATGTATTATGCATTAAAGTTAAAACCTTGCTGTATGATTCAAGCAGAATGGTTTTGTTCCCTCAATTGACATGCCCAAAAGTTTCTGCAATCTATAGAAAATGGCAAGTACCATACAAAAGCAGCTGAGAAAATGTGAAATATTTAGGAGCAATAGGAAGCAACAAGGGAAGCATAGATAGGACCAAATGTTAAGTACAAGAGGTCTATCCCAGTTTATATTCCTGTTTAGATATTAGGATTTCTTTTAAATTCATTACTCAAATAATAATCTCCATAATCTCCTCTTCACAAACTATTTTCTCTTTAAGAGAAAATGGAAAGAATAGTGACACATCAATTTAATCTCATAAATAATAAATAATAAAAAAAAAAAAAAAAAAAAAAAAAAAAAAAAAAAAAAAAATTTGGAGACCTTGACCTGGTATTTTTTCCCAGAGTCCTTCAGAGCACCATGCAACATTTAAAAACAAACAAACAAACAAAAATTAAGTTGCAGAAGAGTATAGACAATGGTATTATAGGTGTTTCCCAATAAAGCTGGGCCATGGAATAAGAGAAGTCAAAGCACAGGGATAGGAGAAACAGGCAAAATACATTCTACTTCTGTAGTTAATGTACTGCTGTGAGAAGGGACATTTTCTCTGTAGAGCTTAAAAATGCAAAGGCAATCAAAGGCTAGGATGGAAATCTAAATATGAGAATTATAAATTTTCTTGTAACTTGGCTAATCCTTGGGTATCTGAATGAAAGACTGGAAACACCTTGCACTTTAAAGAACTGCTAAAATAAAACACTTCATCAAGAAGGGAATATGTTCTGTGAGAAATCAGAACCTCCAGTTTAGCTGATTGCTAATCTCATCTCTTTTAGAATGAGGTGTTTGCATCTGTTTTTCAAAGTTCACTGACCTTGGACATTTCCTTTCCTATCTTGGCAGGCTTCTACTCTTGCGTAGGCACATCTGAAAGTGAATCATTGCTGTTCTTGTACCATCGCTTCAAGGAAAGTACTCAAACTTGAGAATTAGAGGTAGCTTGGGCTAGGATTATATGAGAGGTGGGAATGGGGATTTCATAATGACTAAGGAAAAGCATTTGGCTTTAGTCACTCAAGCATGTAAGTACTGGTGAGATGGGCTAGAATGACCCATTTGCAGAGACATTATTCACAATTTATTGCCATTCTGACTCAGCAATGTCCTCACCACAAAATGACAGCAATACATTTCTTAGAGGCATGTAGAGTGAAAGAAAACTGGTGAATAAATCTCAAGCCAGCAGTGGTCAAATCTGCCACAATTAGAGAAAACTGAACCCATACATTGATATAAAAGTATGTTAGAGAATATAGAATTAGAATATTGGATTAAGAAAAGTCTCAAACATATAAAAAGTCAATGCAGAAATATTCCTAATGTTGTTCTATGTAGCTACCATACAGCACCACTTTGCACAATTTCCTTTTGTTTTCTCTGCAATAAGACCGGACACACCTGGATTTTACACTCTGAAAAGTAAGTTGAAATTTACCTGCAGCGTTGACTTCTTCAAAGAACAGTTTTAGACTAAGAACTTTGAAAACTGTCTGGCAGCGAAAATTTAAACTTTTATGTACTTCCAAAGTAAAAATAACAGTGATGTTTAGGGGAAAATTTCTTCTGTGCACCATCAGAACAAATGCCAAGCAGAACACATTGACTAGATTTAGGGGTTTTTGTTTGCTTGAGAAACACTCTTGTATGGTACATAATTACCTATAGAATACAGTATATGGTAATTAGGTTGCTCAAAAGAAAGCTTGGGTATATACAAGGATTGAGGAGTGATTTAACACATAATGCATAAAAATACATAATACATGAAATAGATATCAGATTTAGCTCATTTCTGTATCCAAAGAGAAGCATTACTATATTTAAACGTGCATATTCTTCTTCCTGTTTTATTCTTACATTAACTGTCCTTGCTCTAATATTTGAATACCTTTGAATAGTGCATTCAATAGTATGACTAACATTTATAGTGCCTTCCTCTTCTCATTCTTTTTCCCAAGGGTAGAATTGTGTATGGTGGAGTTTTATTTCACACAGTTTTTGGGTTTTTTTTTAATTATCAGTAGATGCATAATCATCTCTTAGCATCTTGCCTACAAAGGAGCTGCCATGCTTTTCTTCTTAAAGAAGATATTTCTGCTCAGGCTTCCAGAAAACTCCTTTGCAAATAGTACATATGGAACGGCTAACCAAGAGTGAAACTCACATTCCCCATTCACATCAATGACAAAGGGACATCACACTGGACAGCACCTCACTTAATGTGTCACAGCCAAGAATAGAGAAAGATCTACCTAGCTATCATCTTCATACACTTAATAACAACCTAAAATTATTATAATATGCTGTTTACCACGTAACATCTGTGATTTTTCCTGTTTATCAGATAGAATAGTACGGTCATGGCAGCACTATTAAAATTGTCATGGGGGGGTGTGCGTGTGTATGTGTATTTCTGTGCTTGATATACAATAGATAACTCAGAAAACCAAAATTCATTCATTTCCTCTTCTGTGCTTATCAGAGTCTAGGAATTAATTGAACAAAGGCATTATTTAATTAGAAATGTAGCAAAAATATTTTCTAAAAAAGATGTGAAATTTTAAGCTATAGATGACTGTGGCATGTTATACACAAGCTCATTTGGGTAAATGGATAGATGAATGAATGAAATCAAAATGAATCCTTTTCAAGATAGGAGTCAAGATGACAAAGCAAATATATATGCATAAGAGGAATGGAGGGAAAAAAACAAGGGCACAGTGCTGTAACAGAGTAAAGATGTGAGAAACTGGAAGCTGTACATGAAGAATTAGTATCTGATGTATATATAAAACTTGCATATAAAGATGTACCCAGGTGTGAATTCATTGATTTTATATCTCACAGTGAAACCACAATAAAGTCCTTCAGATATCACGATACATTAGGCCAATAAAATCTTGTATCTATGAAAATATCAGTCAGAGACACAGAAACATGTACTTTAATCATCACAGCTTAGCAAACAAATATTTAATATTTAGCAGATAAAGATGGAGTACAAAGTGGAGCTCCAGCCCTGCTCTCTACCTCAAGGATGATGTTGCATCACTGATACATGGTCACATGAACAATGCATTGCTATCATCTGTTCTTCTGTGTAATGTCTAAACTGATAAAGAAAATTATACACCACTTCAGTATATCCTCGCACAATGATGTCCACAGATGCATGAATACTGTAACTGTTTGCATTTTCTTCTGAGAGAATTATTAGCAGTGTCTTAGTACCTTGAAATGAACTGGGGATACTGTACATAGTCATATCCATATTTGTGATTTCCATGCAGGACGAAGGGGCAATCCCCTTCTTGTGTATATTGGAAAATCAGCAGGAAAGGAAAAAATTAATGGCCAAGCACTTGGACAATTAGAATTTCTTTCCAGGAAGTTACATCTACTCTATGCTTTCCGCAAAGCTTAGAACTATCATTAATAGCTTGGCTGTTCAGTGTTGCCACTATGCAGTATTGCAAATGGCAATTGAGCACTATTGATTTACCATCAATTCCTTTCTTTTCAGCTCAGCTGAGGGAGAGAAACTGCTGACAGGTTGTGGATTTGCCAGTGTTGACGGCAGAGTTGTTGATGGCAGAGTTCCTTAATCCACTTTGCTGTGTGGCCTAAAATTCTCAAAGATAAATTGACTTTGACACACAAGCTTTCAGCTTGCCATCAGTCTAGACTCTCCTCGTGGAATATGCTTCATATGATCTCTGCTGGTGATCAGGTCCTCTTTAATGTGAAAGGCACTGCTAATTTTAATACCGCGACTGTAGGAAGTCACCAGTTTTATGAACTTCACTTTTTTCCCCACAACATTTATACCTTCCCACAGTTAGTGAAAACTTCTGAGCAGAATGGAGGTTGATGAGTGCACAGGGAGGAAGGGAGGCACAGCACAGGAAGCTGAGTTGGAGCTAAAGGGGAGGGAGGAGATGAATAACAGCAGACTTATTGTTGCTGAAGATCATAGGGAAGGACACTCTCTTACTCCTAGCACAATGAGCACATCTCGATCTGGTGGTAAACAAAACCAAATAGAAAACATTAACTCAACACCAATGACATATTTTATAATCAGAATTGTCTTTAAAAGTTCATAATCAGGATTCAACAGCTGTTACTTTCATTTAAATGTGGTCAATCTGAATTTTTTTTAGATTTAGACTCATTTTTAAAGGCACTGAGTGTCAGCTTGCTTTCACAAAGTCATAGAGAATTACTACACCAAATTTCAGTATTCAAACAACATCATTCATGATCCACGTTTGCTTTTTCCCCTTCAGAGGAAACTTTTATCTACCCTGGAAATTTCATCTTATCTCCAACATGAACTAAAAGAGAACACAAATCTAGCAATTTTTTTTCCCTTCTGAAATGGATAAAGACAGTAAACGAGCGGCATTACCCATTTCTAAAATGTGAATTATTTGTAGATGTTATGTGTAATTAGGTGCAAGCTATGTCTTGTGTATTGAGACACAGAATTTGTTTTATCTGCTTTTCACCTGCCAGTTTTGTAAGTAAACCCTGAGCACAGAATTTTGTGTAACTGCAATTTTATAAGCAATTTAAAACCTTACGATTGAGTAAAGAAAGCTTGATAATTCACCTTTATTCTCAGCATTATTTGGTGAACTTACAAACAGATGTGATAAAACAAACTCTACAGTAACTAAAATGTAGCAACCCGAAGATCAATCCATAAAGTAATGTAAGGCACCGTGAATAAATTTGGTTCTAGCCCTTCCTGGGTTTACTCACATAATTCTCTTTATACCTTGAAAGTAATACTGCTGACTTCAAGGTGAAAACCCAGCCCTTGTCAAGACACTGGCAAAGCTCCCATTGATTAAAGCATAGGCAGAGTTTACCTGCTATGTGAAAACTAAATACATGAATAAGCCTTTGTTGGATAAGCACTTTAAATGCACTGCAGCCATCACGTACTGACACAAGAGCAGAGCACACCGTGTCCCTTACAGCTGGGTGGCAGCGTGTTCCCACAGACTGATTGTCTATCCAGACAAGAAACTCCAGAAACTTGCTCGTTCTCTGGGATGCACACTCAAAATTTCCTCTCCGCTGTTCTCCAATATCTGTCCACACAGCTCACAACTGAACTCTGCCTTGTAGTCACACATGTATATGTCATAGGTGCTGTAGACTATTAATTTAGCGTCAATTAACAACCATCTATTTACTGATCCCAGTGTTGAAGCAAAAAAGATAACAGATAAATAAATGCTTATAGAAACACCTCTTCTCCTTTCCTCACACTTCAAGCCTCTTTTGTTTTCACTGTGCGTTCAACTCAGATCCATTCAAATCCGTTGGTGAGGCAACACGTGAAGCTGGAGGTTGGGCTCAGTGCATAATGATGGACATAAATTCATTTTCACCAGCATGTGACTCCCCCAATGGCCCTCACATGGCCATGACCACCCTGTTTTGAAACAAGCTCATGCAAGGCACCATAGGCTCCTCCACCTGACTGAAGCATTTGGCAGGCAATGATTGCTGCCATCCCCTTGGGTGCAGCAGGAGCTGCCCTCGCAGGATGTGCCTGCCCAGTGCAGCACAGCGAGGTGTCCCATTACCCAAAGCCCCATTTATGCCTGGTGAAGGACACGAGTGGGGCCACATGCTCAGGGGAACCAGGGCCAGGGCTGCTCTTCTTGGCTCCCACTCCCTGTGTCTTGACCCATTCGCTCGGGACAAAACCCAGCAGCCTATGCACTTCTGAGAGCCTGCTGCTGCTCCTACTGTGTGGCTGGACCTGACCTACACTGTGTCAGGGCTTCTCTGTACAGCATGAGGCTTGCATGTGACAGTGAAGTATAGCCATTTATTTTTTAACATAAATTCAATTTAAATAATAAATAGCAAATTTTTATCTGCATTTCTAGCACCATAGCCAGTCCTAGGCTTTTTGGTGGGGAACCTGTGTAAGAAGGTGATTATGGAATATTTCACCTCCTTTTCCTCTGCTAATATGAAATATCAAATATGCCATAATCTGACAGCTACTGTTCCTAAAAATAAAATCATGTTTTTCACTAGTATTTCACTTGATGTGATTTACAAATATCACACACACAAAACTGTTTTTTTTTCTCCCTAGAACAAGATTTTAGTCTTATAAAATTATAAAACATATAGGCATGCAAAGCAAACTTTTTTACTGATGTTCTTTTTCCCTTTTTTAAATTGATGTTTACCTCTTCAAAAACTTACTCCAAGCATAAGGAAAAGAGATCAGTATCTCTTCTAAAGGTACCTGCAGTGCCATGCACTGAAGAATTGAAAATAATGGACTGACAAGAAATTATGCCTTAGTTCTTGGGCATCCTGCTCCTAGTATTTTGTAAGAGTGGAGAACAAAGAGAAGCAGTGGGGTACGGATGGGGAATTTTTGCCAAAGTAGAAAGGACCTTTTATTTATTTTTTAAAAATTTATCTATAAAAAAGTCAGTGATTTAAGACAGTTGATCAAGGGATTATATCTGAGTTGCTGTGATTTCCTAGACAGACTTTCTTGTGCATTATATAGATATTTGCATGAAGAAATGCCTCCTGATAAGCTAAAACTGAAAATTCACTAAGAGAAATGTTTTTTTACAAATTAGTTGAAATTGCTTATCTTTGATGCAAAAATACTTTCCTTTTCTAATTCTTGCAACTACAAGTCATTAGGGAGAAACGAGTCCAAAAATGGGCTGGTACTGTCTTTGTAAGAGTTGTACTGTATTTGCAGTGTATAAAATAATGCCTAGGAGTTGTCTGATAAATTATGTTAATAAATTTGCTGTCCAATTGAGCCATATGCTTGGCTTTTCCTTTTTCACCCAGCTGTCCTGGACAGTGAAATTTATTATCTTTTCTTGAGAAAGTTCTCGTATTTCTATTACATTAGATACATTGGTATTTAGGCAGTAGCATTCAGTTTAGATCATAGCACTGAAAGATGAGGATAGATTTCCTAAGTGAAGGGACTATTTCACTCTCACATTACCTAGAGTTCTTTAATGTATGATTCCTTTTTCTGTTCTACTCAAATTGATGCAGTATAGGACTTTAGCTAACAAATTTAGCTTCCACTTGTTTGCTTTCATGGTCGGAATGTCCTCATTTCATTTTGTATTAATGCACTATTAAAAGTGGTATTTTGGATTAGGAAAACTATTGTGCTCCAGTGGCATCCAACATTCTGTGTATCAGAAGTTATCCATCACCAACTTATATAAATCATTCCTATACTCAAACTTTGGCAAAGCTGGTGCACATCAGTATTATTTTATGCATGGTTGTTTTTCTTGGGTTTTATTCTCTAGTATTAGTATTAGTATTAGTATTAGTATTAGTATTAGTATTAGTAATGTTCTTATTTCAGACCTTGGGGTTTACCTTTTTTTTCCAATTCTCTTCCCCATCCCACTCGACATGGTAGAAATAGAGGAAGTGGCTGCTCAGTACTTAATTGTCAGTTGGGGATAAACCATGGTGTTTTGTTTGGTTTTGGAGAAATTACATGTAGAGAAAAGACAGAAGAGAGATATCACCTCCATTCTTATGCATATGTATAAATATACTCTTTTGAGGGCTATGCCTCATGTTACTGCAATTACTGGGAAAAAAACTGCCAAGTGAAATTTCCTTCTCTTATTTTTGGATTTTTTTTTATTTTTTTTTTTAAGCATTGTACAACACAGTTAGTGGCTCTTAACTCAACAGGAGATGTTTGAGACAGTCTCAGTTCACTGAGTGCTGAATGAAAAAATGTCCCTCCCATCACCACTTTTTTCATTTGTTTGTTTGAAACAAACATATCATATTAGTGTTCTGCCTGGAGAAGTCTAATGTACCTTGAAATAAGTTTTATTATGATGAAGTAATGAATTGAAGTTAGAATATTTCTGCAGCTCAGGGAAGTTTATAAAGGTTAGTACATTACAAAGAATAAAATACAAAATAAAGCCATAAATCTCAGGGGAATACAGTTATTGCTTCTGCTGAAACGGCAAGGATTTTTATAACAAAAAGCCTCTAAAAATTAAAATAAGTCCTGTGTTTCTGCTTCTAGCAGCTAGCAAATTTCCCCTCAGTTTCTATGGCAATATTTCCTGTTAAGGATATAGTTAATCTGTTTTTGGCTCCCTAGCACAGATTCCAAACTTGCTATTGAATCACAAACTAATTTCTCACTGCTTATTATTTAAACACATTGCCCTCCTTTCTAAGAATGGGGACACCGTTCTTCATGCGACTCAACAGGAGACAGAAAAAGAGGAATTATGATGCATACTAGCATTCTACAAATCGAATAATCCTCCCTGTGGCAATGCACCTGAATTCCTGGTCTCTGAGGCATAGAGAAATATTAAGAGGAGCTATTACCAAACTCACCATTAAATCACCCTGATTCTGCCTTAATGGGTTTAATATTTTCTTTCCCTGCAATAATCTGTGCAGGGGTTCAAGTAAATGATCTTGGGATCATCCTGTAAAGCTGTGGCCATGGATATAAATGGATGGCAGAATCTTAAATAGTGATGGTCATGTTCGACCCAGCCATGTTTTAACAGATATGCTTTTATATCTTAGAAAACATAATGCAATTCAAAAAATATCAGCCAGAGGACTTTTTTACAGCTAACTACTCACAAATCAAAAAAATTGTAACTTTTATCTAGCCCTAAAGTAAAAATGGATAAAAATTAAATATTACAGACGAAACAAGAAATCATTAAAAAATAAGAGACATCAAATGGTTAAGGCTTATGTTTCCCTACATACAGAGAAAATATGTTAAGCCACAGAACAGAAGTGCACTTGCATTTCTCGTTTTAACAGTTCTTAAAAATATGGTATATAAAACCCTTCCGGATGTGTTTGCTTTCTAATTCACGAAAACACACCTACATTAGGAAACTTCCGAGTATATTCATCCATGTGACACATAATTCATCCTTCCACTGTTCCTCCTGTCTTATTTTTTAATTTTTTTTATTTAATACTTGAGTTAATCCATGTCATCTCCACTCAGTCCACATATGGATGCTGTGGATTTATGTTTACTAATCCAAAGTTTCTCTGTTACTTTCCACATTTACATGTGTGATTGTTTGGCAAAATATAATCCTCTGTATAAATTCTGAGTAATACCACTGCGCAGTTTGTCTGTCCTATTTGAAAAATTAAATTGGTCACCTAGAAGGAGCATCCCCTTGCCTCTTGAGAAGTCAGCAGTGGACACAAATTCTAAAGTAAATGATACTGAAGACTGAAATATTTATGTGCTTACTAATATGAATGGCACCAAGACATTAGT
This sequence comes from Hirundo rustica, assembly GCF_015227805.2. Lineage (NCBI taxonomy): Eukaryota > Metazoa > Chordata > Aves > Passeriformes > Hirundinidae > Hirundo > Hirundo rustica. The sequence continues at coordinate 43,412,133 of NC_053455.1, read as the reverse complement.
TTCATTCTGATTATTTATTTATTTATTTATTTATTTATTTATTTATTTATTTATTTTATTAGCCTGGAGACCAGGATCCCTTTTTCATCACTTTTTATGCAGACAAATGCACTGAATTAAAAGCCCAACAACTGCACTTGCTGCCACAGAGGCCTTGTGGTTACCAGCATGTTAGATCCCCGTGATGTTCCCTGCCAGGATCCATAGAACCCAATACGGTGGTGAGCTGTGCACCTGCCACCTGCCCGTAGACACACTCACACTGACAGAACTGCTGCTGGAGGGATGTCCTGATGCCATTTCAGAAAGATTCACTGCATCCCATTTCTGACATGGTTTGTGTTATGGGTGGGTTCGTACTGGTGTCGAGCTGTTCATAGGTGTAGGGTCTTAAAAGGCCAAGAGTATTTTCTGGTTATTACAAAGGTGTTACATAAATACATCGGTCTTGAAGGCAAGAGTTCTAAGCATGTGGTCTTACTAAGAGTTACAATACTTAAAGTCCCAGCAGAGAGTAAAGCAGCTTAACAGAGAGTTCCAACCTTGGGGGTAACAACATATTAACAAAGAGTTCAAGCCACGGGGGGAAGGCAGATTGACAAGGAGTTCCAGCCACAAGGAAAAGGCAGATTCTTGGACCAGAGTCCTGGTTCAAGCAGAGTTTTCTGCAGCAGTGGCCGCAGCAGCAAAAGCTTCTGCCGTAACAGCAGCGGCAGCAGCAGCACCGCCACCCCCCAAGCAACAGCAGCAGCACCCTCCACACAGCAATACCTTACAATGTCCTGGGAAAGGCTTCCTGGGCACAGCTCCCTGGCAGAGCCCCATTGTCTCTCATTGTACATGGCAGGAGGATGGACTGATCATTGAAGAATCGATGAATCGATGAATCGATAGCATTGCCCCAACGCCAGAGGATTTTGTTGCGGTGTGTTATTTGTTTTCATATTGTATTTCATTTTTATATTGGGTTTTATAATGGTTTGTTCTGTACTCCTCTGTTCTCCTGGAAAATGGTATATCCCAAAGATTGTCCCTGCCCCTTTCCCTGTCCATCCTCCCACACTCCTCCCAGTCCCCTCCTATGGGCCCTGTCTGTCATTCAGCTGTTCCTCCTGGCTTCTGGAGAGCTCAGGTAAAGACATTGAATTATAGGGCAAGAGCCAAGGAGGTTCCTCCCTTTATGTTCCACATTGGTTTCCTTGAATGACCCTCCAACCCTGTTCCACTCCCACCTTATCCCTCACTGGGTGATGGTTTGTCCCCTCCTTTAGCAGCTCCCCTGCAGATAAACCTGGAACACGAGGCCTTGGCAGATCTTGGCAAGGGCTGCTGAGGCAGATGTCCGAACAGGATGGGACAAAGACTGGAATAAAGACCTTGGATTCGCCCTCAGATCAAGTCTGACTCCTTTCCTCTGCCACCGACAGGGTCTCTCTCTCTTGTGATAAGGGGAAAAAGCCCCTCGCCGCTCCCCAGGTTTTTAGGACCCAGGGGAGTTTTCCTGTCTTGTTGCAGTCTTGAGCTAGCTTGGGCAAAATGGAGCCAGTGGCACTGATAGAGACAAGTGACAGGATTTTCATCAATAAACCATGAATGCATGTTCATATCCCTATCTATAGTTTAGCCAATCAACAACACAGCTCTAAAACATGATCTCCATACCAATCTAAACTTAATTTTGAAAGCACGAAAAATATGAAAAACTACAAAAACTACGAAAAATGGTGTCAGACCTTACACAAAAATCTATGCATGCAGCATACCTATTAACGTAAAAGCTCTATCATATAGCATAACTATTAAGATAAAGATTTCCATCTTATTTACGTAAAAATTTTATCTACTCTATCTCGAACTGCGAGTGATGTTCTAAAATGTTTTTGTTATGCCTAAAGCTGAGCTACCAGGCCTTAGGGCTCTGGGCCAGGGTTAGGGTTAAGGTTAGCCTAAACCTAAGCCTAACCATAACCCTTAGCCTAAGCCTAACCTTAACCCTAACCCTGGCCCTAACCCCAGCCCTGACCCTAACCCTGATCCTGACCCATGTCTTCCTGTGTCCATGAAACTCTCTCATCTTAGGGATCTTCCTCCACTTCCAGGACCTTCCCTCCAGCTCCGATCTTCACTGCCTTCTTCTGAGCTTCCCTTCTTCCTCTGAAGATGACTTTGAAGATAGCAACTCTGATTTTCCAGCACATGCTCTTCTTTTTAGAACCCCAAGCTCTACATTTTCCCAAGCAAAATAATGCAATGTGAGAACAGCCTGCTGTATTTCATGTCCCTGTTAACTGGAGGATTTGGGGCATGCCACTCTTCTTCAGACCAGGTATTCTCAAAAATTGCAAGGAGTCCAGAACAGTTGCAGCTAGCACGCAGCAGGCTCTGCTTGAAGGTTCATTGGTTTGGTTTCAGACATTTAGCCCTGCACACAGTTGGAAATGTTTATGGTTTTTTTTGTTTGCTTGTTTGTTTTTTTCCCTGTGATAAATAAAACCTAGAAAATGGTCTCAGGAAAATCTAACATGATTCAAAGGCCATGGTCAAATAAGCATTTTATTTTAGAGGATCTCTGTCTAGTCTTCTTACACTACGTACTGAATTGTGTAATCCAACAGAGCTTTAAGCTGCAATAATTGACCTCAAATGAAGGCCTTGTTCCTCTGGAGCTTTTAAAAACATAAATCTTGCTTAAATGTGTTTTTTCATAGTTTTTAGCATTGTTATAGGTGGGTCAAAATCTTGTCTCTGAATAATGTTATACAATATAAACATATGACAACTGAAATATTTCTATTAATTCCAAAGCACAAACTTTGGGGAAAAAATGGTTGTTGAATTGAAATTCTTGTAAACATATTATTATAAGATGCTTCTCACAAGGGTGGCCATGGAGCGGCACTTTTCTGTCTTTTCAGTTGTGGCCCTACTGCTAAAGTCTAAAACCTTTGTCAAATACACTGATTCACCTCTTTTCTATTGACAGCTGTCTGCAGCTCAGTTAATGCACTAAAAGGAACTGAAGTTGGTTTTTTTTCTGATTTTGCCTGAACCAGGTGAACTGAACAAATTGATAGGCCCTGTTAACTGACTAAAGGTTTAGTTTACATCAAAGCAGCTAATAAGAGACTTTTCCTTCTGTCTGAGCAGAAAGGTGTGAAAGAATGAATCCTGCTCTGCTTGGGTAAAGTGCCACTTAAGTTACTGGAAAAGCAGACATTTATGGCAGTTTGGCTACACGCACAGTATTTCGAGGCAGCTGCTGGTTCTTCAGAACTGCAGTTCAGCAGCCGTGTACTCTACCTTTAAAAGGCCTTGGTTTAGCAGTCTCTTCTCAGTGACAAAAGGTTTCTCTGTGCTGTATTTCTGAAGGCAACAAGCTTTTCTTTTTTGAAGATGAGGGTTGAATGAAGTGTGAAAAGGGGAAACAAACTATGTTGCAGAGGAACAAGGTGATATTCTCTAAAAATTCCCAAAATCACAAGAAGAACGATCTAGTAACCAGCCATGATATGCAGCACTTCAGCATCTTCTACTACTGTGGCAGTGTGTTGACAATGAAGTATGCTTTATCTGGAAAGGTGTTGATGCCTAAAATAACTCCTTATGCCTTCTCTGGCCATCACAGAAGGGTATCTCTTGAATTTTTTATATGAATTACCCACACTTTCCTCAGAGTGAGTTAAAGAGTAGTGGCAAAGTGCAGATGACTGCAGCACAGGGAGAGCAGAAGCTCTGTCATTACTTCATTACAGAAGCTGGCAGTGCTTGCAGTGCTCATAAGCAGAGTACGTATGATTATCAGGGCAGGTCTTTTACTTTCTGCTCTAATTGGATAGACTGACCTGCTGGGAAAACCAAGACCATTTCATCCAGAATTCAAACAAAGCACATCTTATAAAAATGTATTCTTAAGGCATATATATCGTCCTCAGGAAGTGGAGGTAAAACCTTACTCCCCTCTTAGGAGAGGAAGTAGCCAAGAATAAAACTGCTTGCAGTTATTGCAGCAGCTACTGTGAATTACATTTATTAATTCTGTCCAAAGACTTGATGGGTGTTGGAAAGAAATAGCCATAAATCCTACATGTTTATGTCACAGAAATATAAGGGGTCTGATTTTTACACTAATCTTATGTAAGTACTTCTGGGCTGATTTTATTGGATTAATTTCTGGTTTGCTTCAACAGTAAGAGAAATCAGAATCAGGCATAAAAATTTCTACCTGTTCTCACTAAGCTACAAAGCGGATGGCCCTGACTGCAAGTCAAATGGGGAAGCATGAATGAATTAACATCAAAACATTTTTCTTTCTTCCTTTCTAACTGAAATTGCTTTCAGCCTGCTGAATTTCTAATGCATCCTCTGGTGATCACTTCCTCAGTCTCCCATTTTGTCTTTGCTTTCTCGTCTGCTCAGCTCTGATGATAATGCACCATGCAGAGGAATAAGCCATATTTTTAGATGCACAGACATTATAATTGATTTTTCCCCTTCAGTTCCTGCAAGGAGTTACTAGTTACTTTATCACTTTTAAGTCTAGAAACTTGCTATTCCTTTACCTCTACTCATTTCATCATATCCCAGCGAGGATTATGTGAAGGGGATATATGAGTACCTCCTGCTGAGCCAACAGGCTAGCTTTTAATTGGCTTTTATGAATCACTTTCAAGATGCTTGAAATTGTAGAAAAAGTCTAAAATAATTTTAAGGGGATGGTGGTTGATTTTTTGTCTTGTTATTTTTTTTAAAAAAAGCATTTTACAAATGTACTTAGTTGCCTCTTAAAGAGTTCTACTTTCTCAGATAAAGACTAAATCCTTGAACAAATGTTTCTGGTTAACGAACAGAGAATAATTATTATCTATTAAAACATTAAAACACTGTAGACTGAATAAACCTTTAATATTTTGTTAAAGGCAATATGAAAATGAGACCTAATTGCTATTACATAGTACCAAAATTGATTTTGTAGTACTTTGAATTACCAGTCAAGTCACAAGTCTTCTGGCAGTGCTCCTGCACTCAGCAGGAGAAAGTTTTCATGCCGTAAAATATAACTTCCCTGGGACTATAGGTCACATGTCCTATATTCTAGCCAGAAATAATCAGACTGTTTTTTTCTGTAAAATGGTAAAACTACTAATGGAAACTCTGTGAATAGAATGGCAATGAGCAGTGCTCCATCAGTGCTACTAAGCTATTTCATTACTCCTTTTGTTTTTTCTAAGACAACAGAAAATTTTCCTTACCACTTCATGCTCTATAACACATCTATATTGCCATTGCTTTAATGCAATAATACATTATATTTTTTAAAATGTTTTTTTGTTTCTTAACTTGAACAGTTATCCAATGTCATCTATATAAATCATATATGATATATTTGAAAAACATAATAATCCTAGGGTTTTCTTGATAATTTTTCCAGGGATATTAATATTCCTTTTACTGATTAATTTGAATTTTCGTAATCAATTGTGTCTGGTTCTGTCCTGCACCGGGCGGGAGATGACCTCTGGCTAGCTCGAGTCAACACAGCCACAGAACTTCCCAGTTCGTTTCGGCTTCCGGGCTTAGCAGCTGGACCCAATTGTGTCGTGACAGCCGACAGCAGCAGAAGAGAAAAGGCTGGCTCTCAGCTTAGCAGGTTAAAAGATGTTTATTAGCTCAAGAGCTGAGGAGCAGGGAGGCTCAGAGCTCCGAGCTGAGCGGCTGAGAGGCTGAGAGAGTTTTTTCCTCCCTCCTACCCCCTATAAGCAGAGGAGGGGTTCCAGGGAGGATACAACAAAACAACAAATCAGGGAATTCAGGGGGTAACAAGGTGTGCCCAACCCCCAAGCCTTGGACCTCTAAAATCCACAGCTAAAGGAATTCCCCCCAGGGGGCCTATCACCTGAAGCCCTCTCCCTGAGATTTTGCAACCATGGGAGGGCTTCTCAAAGTGACAGACAAGCTGCCCCAGAGAGGGGGGTTGGGGCAGAGGGGATGTTACAAGTCAGGTGAGGAGTGGGAGGACTGACGCAAAACACCTTATTATACAGACAACACAAAAGGGATACAGAATTGGGGATACAGTGAAATGAACCATAACATAAACTTCTTATAAAAACCTAATAAAACAGTTCTGCACCACCACAATCAATCATGTAAAAGTCCAAGCTCAAGTAACTGTAAGTTGAAACAAGTGTTCTAATAGAACTGCAGCTCTTGCTCCTGAACGCAACAGACTTCAGAAAGAAATGCAGTCATGCAGCACGAAAGCTACAGCTCGCAAACACTGATTTCTCCTGGTGTGAGTCTTCTGTTATTTGTTTTCCATAAGAACATTACATGTAAAACAACTGAGACCTGAGAACCTCAAATGCTTCTACTTAAGCCACACCAGATTCAAGTCTAAGCAATGGAATGAAGCAGTGGAATGAAATACAGATAATAGATAATACAGAACATCTTTACAATAGAAATGTCACTTCTGCCTACTTAATAATCACAGTTTCTTGTGGAATGCCTCTCCATGTCTCTGTAGCACCAGGAGGTTTTCTACTTGCTTTCTCAGTCAGAATATGACTCCTTCTGTTTGGAAAAAGTGCCTACACATAAAAATTTAAAGTGTGTAAACAGGAAAATGTGGAGAAACATGGAAATGACTGACGTGAGCTTTGGGCTCCAAGAATCTTAGCTTAAGAAATTGCACCCACCTAATACAACCACAAAATGGACTACTACTGCATTTTTTTCTGTAGTGACCAATCAGCTTTCTAAACCTTTACTGATATTAATACTATCAGTTGTGACATCACTTTTTACCAATTAAAACAATAATGTGGTTATCAACTGGGAAAAGAAAGGGGAGAGAGAAAGAGGACATTTACCAGTAAATTTTTAATTTCATTTTATTTGAAACAAAAGTGAACTACTGAATTTACTGAAAAAATGGCATGTCAGATTGAAGAAAAAAAAGTATTTCTTATTTCCCAAAATATTTTGTATACAACAAAACAGATGAATAAGATTTTGTTTGAAATTGTTTTCTTGACATGAAACTCTTTGTCAAAACTATTAACTTTAAAATCCAACTAATCAAAAAACCTAACCAAAACCTGATAAACTTAAATAAGAAGTGGGAGAGGTAATGACAGAAGGCTAGCAAGGATAAAGATTTAGCTAACTAAAGAAAATTCTGAACTTGTGAAGTAAGAAACACAGTCCAAAAATGTGTATATTTCTGTATAATCTCAGAAAACTACTCTGAAAACTGATATACTTGGTATCCAAATGTGAACAAAATATCAGGAATAAATGTAAAGCCAACTTCATCCCACACATCTGTTTTCTATATATTTCTTACTCTTCTTCAAACTGGAAGAAAAATCTCACCATTACTATTTTAAGTATTTGAACTCAGCTGTACCCAGATATTTTGCTTAGGAGACTGCAGCATTCAATGAGCAAGGACTGAGCTAACACTTTCAGGGCTGTCGCCAATTATGTTAAAAATGCAAGTCTTTCTACAGGTCTCTGAATGATGCAGCCATCACAATATAAAAACAACAACAACAACAACAACAAAAGACATCTTTCAAAATGTACAGTTAGTCATGTGGTGTTGTGCGTTTATATTGTATTTCATTTTTATATTGGGTTTTGTAATGGTTTCTTCTGTACCACGCTTGGAAACTCTATGACGAGGTTTGTCCCGGCTCGGCCCTGCCCATCCTCCCACACTGGAATGTAATCCAACTCTGTTCCACTCCCACCTTATCCCTGATTGGGGAGTGGCTTGTCCCTGCCTCTAGCCCCTTCCCCCTGGATAAAAGCCATGGGACCATGTCGAAATTGCTCTCTAGCTCTTGGGTCTGGGGCAGGGACAGGGGCTGGACTGGGCTCCTGACCCTGTGGGTCTTTCACAGAAGAAAGACTGAAAAAAGCCATGATTCCCCCCGGACCAAGGGCAGACTCTTTCCTTTTGCCATCAACAGATGACTGCTCCCTCTAAAGGAAAAGGTTTGCAGCCTCTGGGATCTTTGGGAGCCTGGAGGAAAAAATCCTTCTGGCTGTGGTTTTTCTCTCAAGCTAGCCAAGGCAAAAATGGAGCCAGGGCTCCAGAAGAGAGAGAGAGACATGTCAGTCATGGGTCTTGATGAGTACAGAATCCTTGGGCTGAACAGCTTGACAGAAACAATGGAAAAGAAAAAAACTAAACTGGTGATGCTTTTAATTATAGTTTTTTTTAACCACTGTGTTCAGTCTGTGACTCATTTTTGGCCACAGAATAAGTTATAAAGAATTCAATCACGAAAGCTCTAACTATAGATCTTAGCTCATATTTATTTTTTTATTATTGTATACAGTGTGTAAAAATATATTCCTTTACCACAGAATAAAACTGAAGATCACCTTGTTTAAAATGCCATTTTCTACAGAGAAATAAATATTCTTGTGATTTTAAAGCCACCACCCAGCTAACAGTATCCCTAATGGTCGCTACTGATATAAGACATGCAACTTTCACTCTGAAATGCACTCTAGTGCCTGTGAGACCTTATTCATCTTTATGAGAAAGTTAGATACCTTGGCTTGTCTTGAGTCATTGAAAACCGATATAGTCATGGACAAAGACCCTCTAACTAACTAAAGTTAGAAAGTGGTATGTTTATTCACCGGCAGGCGGCACAGGAGTCATCTCCGAAAGGCGTGGCCACCCCAAACAAGGCTCTTTGCTCTCTATTTATTTTCCAAGCTCTTACATACAATACATATGCATAACCCCAGCACCTCCCATCCCCGCTCTCTATTAAAATGAGGCTATTGGTCCTTCACGCGTGCGCAGTTCTTCTCTTGAATTGGGTCGGTGGTCTTGAATTGGGTCAGTGGTCTCAAAGGATGAAGTCAGGAGAGTCTTCATCAGGTCTCTGTGACCCTCTGGCACTGTCCAAGGTCCCCTGCTTTGTGATTGATTGATACCAAGTCCAGGTGCTGGCCAGTGTTCTTAGTGGTTTCAATCTGTTCTTATGACGGTTCACTTACTCCACTTTTTCTATAAACAAGCTCATAATATAACAGTTAGCTCTATCTGGGGCATCTAATAATCATTAACCTACCATTTACTAACCTAACTTACATCTTGATCAATATAAATTGTTTCTAACCCTTAGCTAAAATCTGAACTCTTTAAAGTCATGCCTCAGTCTCAGCAATAAGAGCACACCTAAAGGAGTTCCTCCTTCTGAGCTCTGGGGACTTTTTTTAAAAATATACAATTGTCATATTTGTCTCTTGTCCCTCATAAGCAAAAGTGCTCACAGACATAAGGAGCATAAGAAAAATTAGCTTGAGGAATGTAGCTCCTAATGTAATGAACACACAGAGTTTTTCTTCTGGGATTGGTTTCAATCAAATTATATTTTGAATTAGTGAATAAAATATCTCATTTTTTTTACATATTTTGCTCTTGCCCAATAACAAACAAACAAGCTGAACCTCACAGTTCCCAAATTCTCTCAGTCTGTGCTCCTGTCTATACTCGTTGGGTTGAGGCTCCAATTCATGCTGGTGCTCGGTGAGCCTGATAAAACAATGGTTCCATTTTCTGAATAAATTTTTCATATATTGACCCATGCCAAACCAACCTTTTTTTGCCATTTCCTCTACAGAAAACTTCCTCAGTGCATTTATCCCACTCTGTTCATTCACAGTTTTATATAAAAGTTCAAGGTATATGTTCTCATTTGATGAAGATTTCCTGAAGAAAATGACAGCGACTCATGACTGCAGATTTTGCGGTAACAGAAGAACTGAAAGAAGAACTGTAGTGAATAAAAACAGATTATTATTTTCTATCTAGGTGTCCTGGGGTGCCTCAGGCACAGCATCACCATCTGGGCAAGGGAGGGGGTTGTCCTGCTCTGCTCTGCACTGGGGCGGCCTCACCTCCAGTGCTGGGGGAGGTTTTGGGTGCCACAGTCTAAGAAATACATGAAGCTGTTACAGAGTGTCCAAAGGAGGGATCCTGAAGGGTTTGGAGGGGATGCTGTATGAGGTGTGGCTGAGGTCACTTGGTCTGCTCAGCCTGGAGAAGAGGAGACTGAGAGGTGATCATATTGTGGTCCTCAACCTCCTCATGAGCAAAAGCAGAGGGGCAGGCACTGATCTCTTCTGTGTGGTGCCCAGTGACCGGATGTGAGTAAATGGCATGAAGCTGTGTCAGGGGAGGTTTAGGCTGGGTTTCAGGAAAATGTTCCTCATCCAGAGGTGGCTGGGTACTGGCTCCCCAGGGAAGTGGTCACAGCAGCAGCCAGACAGAGTTCAAGAAGTATTTGGACAATGCCCTTGGGCATATGGTGGGAATCTTGTGAGGCATCTTGTGCAGGGCCTGGAGTGGGGTTTTGATGCTCTGATGAGTTCCTTACAATTCAGCATGTTCTATGATTCTATGGGAATTCTTGATTTTGTAAGGAAGATACAGTAAAGCAGAGTAGCTTCTATCTACCAAAAAAGCCTATGCTTTCCAGAAGTCAATGGAAGTACTTTGGCCAAACTGGAGATGGTAAGGGACAATGCAGGCGTGTGTGTGAAGAAAAAACAAACCCACCACAACTGGATAGAGTATTTTTCTCTCTTTTTTTTTTTTTTTTTTTTTTTTTTTTTTATCCTATGGAAATATGATTATATTTAATATTTTTCTGCATTTCCCAGCTAAAAAAAGATAAAAACTTTACAAGTCCTGCAGCAAAGGTGTATCGGAGGCAACATCAGTCAGGCAACAAGCCAACATCTCGAAACATTTTTAGCCACATTTTTTAAATTTAACAGCAATCAAAGAAGAGTCATATAAATACCAAGCTCTTGGAAAACTTTTGGAATGCATTGTTTTAATTCAGGCATTCCTACATGAGGAGAGTTGCTAAGAGTGCATGTTAGAACAGGTATTTATATTCATATATTCATACTGCTTTGTTATTGCATGTCAGATGAACTGCATGTCAGAAACATCCAACTGTACAATATATATTTCAATATTAGTTCACAGTCCTCAAGAAAATCATTAAACATTTCCTCCTCTGATTCTCTAATTATTTTTACTACTACTCTTTGCATTTCTTTGACATTAAAAAATAAACTGAAAATTCTCTGCATATCTGAGGGTGAGAGAACTGGTAGAGGACAGTTGAAGAGATTAGTCACTTGTTATTTTCACATCTACATCAGGAGATGCTTTAGAATATATTGTGAAAGAATACAACACTCCTTATAGGAGTAGAATTTATGACTATCAGTCTTTCCTTCTTTCTTTTCCCCATGAATTTTAAGAAGGGAAACTTTGTTAAAAACTTGCATTCCCCTAATACTCTGAATTATTTACAGCCTTTGAGAGGAGAATTCATATCATATTAGTGGTGAAAAACTTTTCTAAAACCATCTGTAATCATCTATAAATGCACCTGACAAACTAGCCTTTTCATGTTCTATTTTCACCCCACTCGTGAAATGAAACATTAAGTTTGTCATTTTAGAAAACTTATTTCCTTGTCATTTTTCATTTATTTGATGGAAAAATCAAATCAAGTCAGGAAAAATCTCCCATGCTGTTCCTCTGTTCAACAGAGAAGATAAATGTGGAACTCAACATGTATTAAGTAGCATTATATGCTAACATTAAATGACTGCAAAGTACTGATATGCTTTCTCATATTATCTCTCTGGGACATCTGTCAATATTAATACAGTAAGTGGCTAAGCAATCATCCCTAGTAAATAAGTATCAGATCCAAATGTATCACCCTCCAAGCAATTAAATGGAACCTTAGGGATAGAAGATTAACATACTATTATTTTTAATTACATTATTTGTTCCCATTTTTAATTTATGAAAATTAATAGCTGGTTGGAAAACAAACAGCAAGAAGGTGATAAAATCCTCTGAAACTTTTATTTTTTTTAATCTGTGCATTTAATATTATAATTCTCTTTAGAACAAAAGAGGCAGTGTCCAGTTGTTTAACCATAAGCCCTTCATTAGGACGATTCATTTTATGTGGCAGTAGAGTGCTCTTGCCCACCATTTTCCAATTAGCCACAGGTTTACTAAATGACTTTGGAAGGACCAGTGAATCTAAATCTAAATCTAAATGTATCTCACCTCTATGCAAATGGAAGATAAATATAAGGATCAGTGGTATGGAATTTAGTAACACACAGGTAATGGATTTCCCTCATTTCTTTAGCAGAAATGGAGTCTCAGCCTCATATATGACAGACCATGTAAGTTTACTCACTTCAGTATCTACCATTAAAAAAAAGAGAAAAAAGCTGAAAGAATTCTGTACTGTAATATTAGAGAAAATATGGAGGATAACATGGAATTAAGGAAAAATGCAAAAAGAAAAGATATTAATTTTTAGAGCTAGTAGTAACTTTATAAAAATAAATAAATTTTTAAAAAGATACAATAAGGACAAGCCCATTAAAATCTGCTGTATTAGAATCAAATTTATTAGTCTGGGAATACACCTTTCGCTACTGACTTCTGAAAAAGGTCACGTAGCTCTTTACAAGCACTTCTTCATCAGCTGGCATTGAAGTGAAATGAATTTTTCCCACAGTCTGGGCCCTCTGTCCCTCAAAGTAAAAGTACATCATGTGATTTCATCACAAACTTCCTACATTCTGTGGAAAGTAGTTGGTCACTTGAGCCAAGGTACATCACATACTAAAGGACAAAACGATAAGCAGAAAGTGCTTTGCTGCAGTCCAGTTATATAATATCATAATATTTCTGTAATGAAGTTGCCCAGAAGGCTGGACCACCTCTCTTATGAGGATGGGCTGAAGGGCCTGGGGTTGTTCAATCTGGAGAAGAGAAGACTCCGGGGACACCTTATCACAGCCTCCTTGTACTTTAAGGAGGCTTGTAAAAAAGAGTGAGAAAGGCTCTTTACACAGCAATAGGACAAGGGGAAAGGGTTTCAAACTGAAAGACAAGAGATTTAAATTAGACTTTAGAAAAAAGTTCTTTACTATACAGTGGTGAGACACTGGAAGGGGTAGCCCAAACAAGTTATAGATGACCTTGTGCATGCCATTCAGCCTAGGATGCCAGGACTTGCTGCTGCTTGGAAAATGTTTTGTGGAATGGGTAAAACCTGCCATATGCTAGCCACAGTATCTAGAATGAATGGTGTCTCTTAAATAAAGAGAAAGGAAGGGTCAGGACCAATAGTGGCTGTGTATCTAAAGAACCAAAACTGATTGAGTAAAATCCTGCCTGCTCACCCACTGAAGGGCAACATTTTCATACAGGGACTGAGGATTTTACAAGATGGATGGGGGACAGACAAGGGATGGTGAGATAGGGTTGGTGAAAATTGACAATACCACCTGTCTGTAATTTTAAACTTTCAAGCTCTTGCTGCCACAACAGTTAGCAGTAATCCTCAAACAGTGATTATGCAAGATCTTTTTCTATGGCTATGGTCCCTCACTGCTATTTGTTTCGTTATAGTGAGAAGCAGGAAAAATATTTGCGAAGTTTAAACAAGTTTGGACAATGTAAACTGCTGGATATCAACTTAAAAACAGTCTGTTTGATGAATGTGGTTGTGTCATGCAGTATGTGACTAACTTCAAACTGTGAGAGTGGCAGAGAAGTAAGATATCAGGGTCAAAGTCATGGTGAGCTTTCAATCGTGCTTGGAAATATGACACTCTTTTTCACATATGATTTCTCATTAAGTTTCTTTTGGCACTCCCCAAGTATTAATACACCTGTTGAGAAAATTACAGTTGTCCTGAGGACAAAAAACCCTGTCAGTTTCAAACAGCAAATGCTGGAAGACTGCTTAATGTCAGTAGAGATTGTTGTAAATTTTGGAAAAAGAAAAACCTTCATTAAATAAGTAGAATTACAGAATGATCATAAAAGCTACTTTTCAATTTCATCTGATCAAAATGAAGAGTTATTATGAAGGGCACCATTTTGTAGAATTAAAGATGCAAGAGGTATATTAAATCTTATTGTTCACATCATAAAAGCAGGTTCAGGTGGATTCTGCTTTGTATCCCCATTTCTACTAGAGCAAAGAATTTAATTGTAGCAATGAAAAAAAGAAAGCAACACAGACCCCCTCATGCGTCTGAAGTAGATCACTTTATTGTAGAAATTGCACCCTTTATATAACTTTCTTCCCTACCTGACATACCTGAAACCAAATAAAGACTCAACAGAACTGGACAGACGGAAGGCACACATTGGCTGGCCCAGCTGCAGTGCTGCTGGCCATGCGTTCCACCATCCAATCACTTTTCTGCTCCTACGCAGTCCACATATCCCTTCACCCAATCACCTTTCTGCCCATACGCTGTCCACACGTCCCTTCACCCAATCACCTTTCTGTTCATACTCTCTGCATCCTCTCTCCAGCCTCACTTCCAGCTGACTCTCTCCTGGCTCTGAACTGCCTCTCACCATTCAACCAACTTCCAACCATCCAGCCTGCCGCCATGCCTCTCCCATAGGCCCTTCTGGTGGGAACAAACCTTAAACATTTTTACAATTATAAGCCAAACCCTACATTAAATTACTTACTATGAAAATCTTGAGAACCTCGAGGGAGGGTTTTTTTGGTTTTGTTGGGCTTTTTTGATGTTGTTGTGTGGTTTGTTGTTTTGTTGATTCAGGGTTTTTTGGGGCTTTTTTAGGAGGAAATCAGATCTTTAAAATACCTGGCAAGTTATATTATGGCAAAAATTTATATACTCCTTTTTCAGAATAAGGAATGAGCTAGAAAAATAGTAATACAGCAACATGAGGAAAAAAGAAGTCAGTGAGATGTTTTACATATATTGAATTTGTATCTGAAAGTATATAAGAATACATACTCGCATAGGTCAGAATAATAGTTTCCATTTTAAAAAATCTGTTGATGTCAATTTGTAACTCTTCAAATAGTTCTAGTTATCTTGCTCATGGAAAGTTTTAGCAAATTTGTACAGGGAAATGCTGTGATACAAAATGAAGGAAGGAATACTCATGACTGGAGAAAACTTCTGCTAACGCTCTTTGGTCCATTGAGTATCCTGACAGTAACATGAAAAATATCAGTGGGTTCAGTGTAAATGTAACAGATATCCAGGAGGAACACTAAAGTGGGAAATAATTACAGATGACAGTTTGTAATAGAAAAGTATACAAATTTATATGTGCTGGTCTCTTCTAGGTGTTGTAAGTTGATTTTAAAATGTAAATTTGAACAATGTCTTGTCTACTTAAAATATTGGAGAATATTATATACAGATGATATGTCATTTAGAATTACAGTCCTTGTATAATTTTTAGGGGCTTACTAATTGCATAAGAATATTCAGCATTTAGAATGCAGAATCACAATTATTAGGGTTGGAAGGGACCTCTGGAGATCCTCTAGTCTAACCCCACTACCATGTAATGTGTCATAACATACATTACTACAACATTTCCTACTGCCAAGCAAGAATAGGAAAGTTATGTGAGCCTCTGGATCACTTGGTATGTTACTAATAATAATTTATTTTGTTTTTCAAAGCTCAGAATTTCACCTAACGATAATTTTTCTATTTTTAATGCACAAGCAATGTGATGATGTCTAACTAAAATGCAGTGCATCGCTTTTGAAGATAATTTAAGGTTCAAAAGTCTTGCTTCAGCTAAGACCTTAACAGTCCCAGTTAGAATAATTTCCTGTTTCATTTTCACAGGTAACTTCTAAAGAAAAGGGAGGGCTGTTAATTCAAATGGCAACTTTACTATAACCAAGGCAGAACAAAAGCTAAAATAATGTAAACCCAAGGCCAAGGCTAAATAGGCTGCTGTCAAACCTCTCTACACTTACATTTGTTTCCAGATCTCCACAGATTTGAAGGGGCAATCAGCACAAAAGATTTAGAGGCTGAGTGCACAGACATGATTGTTCTGCAAAAGGTGATTGCTATTGTCATACTGAAAAATGTCTGCTAAGTAATGAAATGGTCCATTTCAGAAAAATGTTTTTGTTTCACTGGCTCATCTCAGTTTACTGTAAATTCTTGTAGTTTTCCACTTTTTTATGATACAAATCTAACTTCTTCCTTTCCCAGGTAGCTTTTCAACAATATATATGTTATATTTTTCTATTTGCAATTAAGCATAGTTCTTATTAGAGATGTTTCTACTTGTAATGTATGCATGCAACAGTATGTACTTAATGCAGCAAAACTACACTGAAATAATGGAAAAGCTTCAATTTCTTTGGTGTGTGTATTACAATTACAGTGAAGGAGACAGAGTAAGAGAATTAATTTTTATCATGAGTATTCTCAAACCTGGGTAGTACTGAAGATGCTGGAGGAGGGCAGTTCCTTGAGGGCTGGGTCCACAGACCTCAAAGTTTTGGTCATTCAAGGACCATACTACTATAATTCATCTTAGGAATTCCGCTGCGTGCGATGCAAAGCCTGCCTTTCTTAAAACACGGCTTTCTGACCTTGGCCCTTTAAGCTGTAAGAGGAAAGAAAATTTATTTCTGTGTAAGATAAGAAAGACAAAAGCAGAGATGGAAATTAGTAACTCAATGACTTAAGTGAAAAGGTATAAAAACTGAGGAAAAAAGCATTTAGATGCAGCAATGCAGCAACACTCGGGGGAAGAGAGAACACACTTTCAGCTCCTGTATGATGATTACCTCACCAGCAGAGTATTATTGACTGGCCTGCACCATGAGCATGCAAATGCTTAACCTGGAAACGTGTTATTAGTTACTGTCCCCCATGAGTATTAATCTGTAAATAATTGCTGTATGCTCCCAAACTGTGTACTGTGCTAGCAGAATTTCTTCATGCATAGAAAGTACCTAGAGAGCCCCTGTAGAAAGACATAGCTCTACATTATAGATTTTCAAGCATTCTCATCAGTTTAGCTGCCTATTTTTATTACAGATTAATTAACCTTGGAAATTCCTGACATTCCTATGATGCTTTAAAAAAAGTTCAGAGTCTGTTCCTAATTCTAACTGATCTTTTTTCTTTTCATTATCCCAAGGGTTGCAACTTATGCTCATTCAACTTAAGTGGCAGATCCATTTTACAGGTGAAGGAACTGCTCTCAGAACAAGATTAAATGACTTTCAACTGGGTTTAACATTTATGAAAATAAGTCCTTAAGAGACCTGGAAAAAGGTCATCTGCTAAGCTAAGAATATCAAACAGGAAATCTTTCATCAGATCCAGTTATCCTTCAGTCACTGAAGCGACTGAAGATAAACTATTAGAAGCGACTTTCATAAACTATTATATTCTTTTAAAAAATTACTTGGTCTCTGCCTCTACTATTTCTAATGGAAATCTGTTCAAGAAAGCCATGCTTACAATGTCTAAAAACTCCTCTAATTTGCATCCTAAATTTATTCATCATTTGCTCCTATGCCAACATTAAATCTCTTCTTTAAATTCAATAGCTCTTCTTTTCTCTCTGTTTATTCTCCTGATGAAATGATAGAGAGCAATCAGTTTCTTCTCAGATTTTTTTTTCTAGCCTAAACAAGCCAAGCTCTGCTAATTGTCTGGGAATTAAGCTTTACCTTCTTAGTCAGCTTAATTATGTCTACTAACACTCATCCAAGTTACAGTCTCTCTTTAACATGCATAAGCAAAATTTTGCAGAGGTGTAAAACAGTGTGCAGCTTTACCCACGAGGAAATTAGTTTTGCTCTCTGAGTGTTAACATTTCTCTTTTAAACTCTTCAAAAGGATTTGGAACAAGCAGTCCCCAGGAATGTTCACGTGGGTGGAGATTAATTTCAAGTAGTTTAAGTAGTTCATGCATTACACCCCTTTATTATTTAACCTGTGTTTTGGGAAGTTGATAAGGACATGAATGCAGGCTCCATATCCTCCAGGGTATTAAAAAATGCATTGAATATCAGCCAGCTCCAGTTTGACACGTGTGTGTTTTTTCTGGCTTCTATCTCAAAATGATATGTGAGTTCAGTTGAGTGTCCAGTTGTCGATGTACACTCTGGTCCTGGGCAGGCTCTTGGTCAGTAAATTCCGAGGGAAAAAAAATAATAATTCATTTATCCCAAAGAGATCCAGTTTGGGTCCAGACTGGGAAAAAACACCTAGTTGCCCAGGGTGGTTGCAAATCCTGGAGGTTTTGAAGACCAGACTGAACAAAGCCCTGAACAACTTGGTGTGATCTCAGAGCTGATCTTTCTTCGAGCACTAGGTAGGACTAGAGACTTCCTGAAGTTCCCTCCAGCCTGACTTATTCCATGATCCTGAGTATTTGGCTAGTCAATCTATATCAGACTTCTATTAGTACATTTCACAATATGAGTATGCATATATTAGAATAATTCTATTGAATCATTAAGTATGAAATGAAAAGATTAAGAGTTAACACGGCTGGGTCTGTGTCTTGATTCCCTTCTCAGGAATCATTTATTGATGGTATTCCAATTGTATTTCTCTTTAATTATACCTTCTGAAAATAATTTAAAAATAATTTTATAATAATAAAAATTTAAAAATTACTTCTTTCCTAAATTAACAAAGTCAGTTTAGTCTTACTGATTATTATGGAAGTGGCATGAACTCCACAGAAAGAATTGCTGAACTAGATAGTATTATGCAGTTTGGAAAAGAGAAAATACTGAACATCTGTGTAGCATAAAAGGCATGGGAAGAAGAAATTAGATTGAAATTAGAATCATCTTTTGCAGTGCAAGAGCATGAAGGTATCAATTGAGTGGGGGACAATTCCAAGAGATACAGCAAAGGTGACCATCATGCAGCTGAAGGCTGAACTTTACAGCTCTATGCCAAAGCATGCTGAGGTAGCTAAACATGGGTTCAGGGGAAAAAGGAACTATTTAATGGAGTGCAGGTGTTTACTGAATGCACACATTATACATCCAGCTTCCATGCTTGCCCAGTTCTCACATTTTTCTGTAGGCACACCTTTTTTTTTTGCCAGAGAAAATTGAGGGCTTGACAGATAAAATCCTTTTTGATTGATGGCCATGCGCTTTATTCAATATTCTAATCCTTGGTCTACTACAAGCTTTGGCAAATAAATGTTGAATGCCAGCCATAAAAATATGAACATTTCCTGTCTTTACTACAATAGCATATATTTATACTAGGCAATCCTGAGTGTAGAACTGTCAGCCAATGACTTGAGTAGTGATTAGAACACTCAAATACACCTTCTATAAAAACTTTTTTTTGTACAACTAGAGCAAAGTGAAATCCTTTTTGTATCTGCATTTCTGTTCTTAAGATGACCAGAAATCTGAAACTACTTATGAACTTTCAGGTCTTAGAAAGCATCCATGTAATTCTCATTTCAGTCATTGGGGCATATAAACTATACTCAGGTATCTGAAAATAAAACAATTCAACCACTGTAATTTGCAAGCAGTTTATTCCTATCCCACTTGAAGGATGAAATGATGTTTCTGTGTGTGCAACAGAGGAAACAGTTGTTGAGGTCTTCAAATAGTTAATATTCTGGTATTTAAACAAATGGTGGAGTGCTGTAATAAGAATTAGTGACTAAGTCCACATTTTTCTAACTTTGTTTCAACAAAACATGGAAAAGTTTTACACTTAAAAACAAACTGTATACACTTTCAACTTCAGGCATTTTATTGCTCTCCCAGTTATGTGTAGGTGTTGGGAGTTCTGTGTGTTGGCTTTTGTTGGAACAAAATATTTATAATTCATAAATTTATGAATCATAACATTTATATGGCACTTCTGGAACAGATGCCACCAAAAATCTTAATTAAATATAAAAGCCTACAATTAAAAGGCAAAGCCAAATGAATAAACTTTAAAGAATTATTTTAAATCCTGCAGCTGAGAACCTTAGAAATAAAAGTGGAGTGTGACATGAATATCACAGAAATAAGTTACATGAAAAATACAGTATAGCGATAGGCAGACAAATGTATTATAAGAGCAATTATTATTATGCAACATCTTATATTTTAAAGCACTCTACGGCACTTCACAAGTTATCTCTGGATAGGAACCATTTGAAATTCTGTTAAAATGCATGTCATAATATATGGGTTTTATTTGCCAACTCCTTTAGTGGCAATTATTTATGATGATACTCTATAGCATACTAGTGAATGCAATCTACCACATTTCTGAAAAATGAGACATCAAGGCACCATCTGCTATTGAATGCCTACTGTAGAGTAGGGAGATACATCCAATTATCCTCACAATTATAACTCAGGCAGTTTAGCATAAGGTAGAATATCAAGGTCTTCTAATTAATTTGTTTCAAAAAACATATCTGAGGAGCTAATGTGGGCTGATGTAGCCTAACAGCTTCAAATGAGGAGATTCTTAACCCCTAAAACCAGCATGAATAAAGGCATTACTGAACAACTTCTCTCTAACAAGTCCTACACCCACATTTGTCCCAAATAGCAATGAGATATTTTTTGAGCTTTCAATGTGGACCTGCATATTTGTATTAGATATCCACTGGGGATTAATGAACTCATTCAGACTGATTATGTTCTGCCTTCAAATCTTTTCAACAAAAGCTTAGATAACTTTCACAAGCTTTCTACAAGCCCACTTATTTCCATGTATTTGCTATTTCTGTGCAAATTAACTTCCTTTTTCCAGTGCTGGTGAGGAAGCAATTAAGAAAAAAAAAAAAATCTATTTGAAGAGCTCTTGATAGAAAGTTTCCACATTAATAATGATTATCTCAATTCTCATTGATCAAGTGGCCTATTTTTCCGACGTTTCCAGGTCACTTAAGAAGATCAAGTCTAAAATAGTAGAGATGAATTATACACACGTGGGGTCCATATCTGTTCTATAAATTGACAGTGAACTTCTTTTACAATGTAAAATATGTAATTTGAAATTGGGGCAATTTTGACATATAAGGTACCGAGAGGAAACAAAAGTTTGAGTGGAAGTGAGCATTAACAGTGTGCCTTTCATCTCTTTCAATTTCTAACCAGATGATTGTTGCAATATTTTTGACTCAGAAAAAAGCTGTGGTGTTTTAAATTACAGCTGCAACAAGGCTGTCTTGTAGAAGCACAAAGACATGCATTTCCTTGCTGAAAAGAATACAATATGTCAGTTTTTAAAATGAAGGGTTTTTTTAGAAAATTTTCTGTGGTTTTATGTCACTATAAGTACTATCTGTGTTTCAAGTGACATTTATTGCTCTTTAGAGATCTGAAAACATAGAACATTTTTGTGTCCTGATGAGCAGTTACACATGCTATATGTCATTCTCCCTGTTTTCTTGATAGTTGTTTTGAGACCAATTTGGATTTACTGAAATATCACAGCAATAAATAAAGGATTACATATTGGTGTGATAGAAAGGGAGACAAGAGGAATCATGAGGCTACATGAGTTGAGACACAAATACCTCTGGCCCATAACTTCAGTCTTGTCCAAGACAGTATAAAATGTCCCTTGACACATATGGGGCTGTTCTGCATCTGTACTACTTCCTCAGAGTGAAGCCCACAGCCATGCTGAAGCTTAACCCCATCTTCTGTGAAGCTGCAGCAGGAAAGAACACCTATGATGCCACCCTGGAGTAGTCTTCCCAAATGAGCAACTTGATGTTTGTATTAATTTTCACATGCTTCCTGACATGTTTAGAATTCAGGCATGCAGCAAGTATTCCATTATCATCATCTCTCATTCTATCCAAATAGGATTTACTGTTACCATAATCTACTATCAGTAGAAATTGGAATGATATAATCATACCTAAATAGCAATGGATGTCCTATGTATGAAAATAAATTCTCTTATCTTTAATCATACATTGTGTCAGTGCAAAACAATAAGAACTACAACAGGAGAAAATTAAAAATATGTCTGATGTACTTATCCCCTTCATAAGTCATATCCTGAATAGCATTTTTAATGGTTCTGTAGGTTGTCCAATGAAAAAAATTGTTTTTACACTCACTGCATTAATAGAGACACAATGAAGAGATTAATTCTACAAGAGTTGTGTTTATGAGCTGAACAATGTATTTTAATGACATAGATAATGGTAGTTAAACATTTTAAAACAAATTTTTTACATTACCTAGTATATTGATAAGCATGTTTCCATGTTTACAGACAGAATAAGGAATCTATGATTTGAGTGCTAGTGCTCAAACTGCAGCTCAAAACACTATGTAAGATTAGAGCTAGAACTTTGTACAAAAGAAATATCAATGAACAGTACAGACCTTACTCAGAATTCTGTGACGTTTGATCAAAGAAACAGGCCTATGTACAGACCCAAATCTGCATTTGAGGTAGGAGCACATGGATATTTGGCCCACACGTGAAAATGCAATGGTGTGCAAGAGGGTTCCTTTGGTGCAGATTTCACCAGTAATTATAGCTGAGGAATCACAGTATGCACTTGAGTGCAACATGGATACGTCTCAAATTTTTTTCCCTTGGTATAACTCAGGGAAATTGCACAATAGAACATTATGTAGACTTACTAGGTAGAATTACAAGAACATTGAGGTTGAAAGTACCTTGTGAACCCACCCAGTTCAAGCTTTAGGAACCTGTCCTTCACAAATTTTATTTAGCTGAAATTAGTGGCCATCTTGTTTCAAATTTACTAGTTGCTTTATGATAACTTTAACCACTATATACAAAAGAACATACTGCACCAGAGAAAAAATAAAATTAAACTCTTCAGCTCTAACTGTGTATTATCCTGTGTGTTCAATCAAAATGTTGCAATGCAATTGTATTAGGCTTTCAGCACACCATCCTAGCTTTTTACTTAAGGTTGTTGAAATCAATACTTTTAGTTAGCCCCTACCACTCATGTAATGGCTCAAAGATCACAGAGTATAGGCACAAAACACTGAGCCAGTTATGTCAAAGGATTTGTGAACTTTTACAAAACTCTCATCAGGGGTCAACAGAGAAAAAGTATTCAAGTATTTTAGAGGACTGTGGACGTCTGTACTCAGGTAGAGGTAGACTTATAAATTCAAGAAAACGAAATTATTCCTTTTAAGGGGGAAAGGTGTATAGAGGATTATCTCCTCTTTAGTCTAGCCACCACATCATTCTTTTAAAATATTTTGTTATAGTACATAAGGCAAAGGGAACATTTGCTATACAAATTCCACTCTAAAGAACTGTCTAAGCATTTTGATTCATATGAAAATGTAATTCTGTCCCAAAGATTGAGGTCAGTTCAAGCATTCTCCCAGCATTTGTGAAGTGCACTTCCAATAAATAAAAATAAGCTTTCTGTTAAATCTTTAATATTTAACAGAAAATGCATGCTCAGCTATTTAAGGAAAAAAAAGTTTATTCTCTCAACTCTATTCTATTTTCATTGCTGATCTTTTCACTTTTTTCCCTGCTTTCCCCATCCTCCTCCCTTCCTGACTTGCAGCAGAGAATCTGTTACTACTGTATGTAAATATTTAATTGTTTTACATTACATGGAGATATCACCAACCCGTCCAAGCATTAAGTGTGATTAACCAATTAGCTTCTGGTAGAAGATAGAAAGGCATGAGCAACTACCAGCCTGACATGGTGTCAAACACCTTTTTCAACTACATTGTGTCCCAGGCAGTTCATTATTACAAACAGTTTAAAACCACGCCCACTTCAACAGCTTAATAAGGAATCTATGATATGAACCAGCTTTAAGCCAAAGTCTCCATCAAAAACTTACGTTGAACATAAATACTTGCTCCACATCACGAACACAGTATATTGCCATATACTTTAAACAGCGTCCTAATCTCATTAAGCATTGTGAAAAGCTATGCACCAACGGAAAGGGCACCTATAAAGCCCCATTAGTGATATCTCAGGAGGGCAAGGGGAGCAGATCATATTTGATCATTGCCCTGAGTTCTCAGATGCACCGATGCTGCCAAGCCACATGTCGTCTATACCAGCCCCAGCTAGCACAATCTAGCTTTAACCGTCTGAGGTTCAGGCATAACTGTAGAGATTATGCCAGCAAGGCCTTATTTAAATTAAAGTAGATGCAGAAATCGCTTTAAATTATGTCATTGCATCGCTTATAGTACAGAATCAAATTTTGTCTGGGCTTCTGGGGTGGTTTGACGGAAGAAATAGAAAAAGAAGCAAACTAGGTATTTTTCTCTAGAGAAATTATGTAGAAATAATGGAAAAGCCCTTACCTACAGTAGACTCATTAGGGCATTTTACATTAACCTTTTATACATATATATGAAGAAATAGGAAGACTTTGGAATTTGAACTGTTACTGCTTTTCTGTGTTTCCATTGCAGAGGCTCCGAAACCAAGAGAAAATATGATGGCACAAAATAACATTTAGAGTTTGCCAGTTTTAGTAGCTCCTTTTATTATGCAGTACATCCAAAAGAGGTTGAAATTTGCCATGAATAATAGCAGCCTAGTTACAGGAATAAAATAAAATTAGTTGAGTGAGCAATATCTCTCTCTCTCTCTCTCCTAAGAATATTCATGAACAAAAATAATTTATCTGTACCATCCTGTTCTGAGCAGGTGGAAATCAGACAAAGAAGCAACATATTATTGTGTAATCATAAAGTACTTCACTTACCACAGATTGTGATAAGCAAATTGCTGGTAATTACACATGCTCTGATCCCACCTGTTGCAGAGAAAGGAGCTTTCCAGACCAGTTACACAGCTTGCTAAAACAGTCTCTTACTGCAAAAGGTAGGGCTGACCTGCTGGCAACACCTTGCTGCCACCAGCATTATCCCTTTCCCATCTGGCATTCTCTTTTCGGGTGGAGAACGAGTAGCAACATTTCTTATACCCTTCTGGTGCAAAGCCATTATGTATGTCCTTTAAAGATGGGAGAAGTTTTTGCCTGTGGAGCGTGGACATGAAAGATTTTTTGAGGTACTCTTAATATGAATATATGTCTTTATAATGCCAGTCCAGGTGGGGTTTTTTTGTGAATATATAACTCAATTAAAATACAGAAGCTATACATGGCAAACGTGAAAGTAAAATTTCAGTGAGATGAAACTCCAATTGAATTATTTGCCTCAAATATTTTGGATTTAAAATAACTCCCCATTTTCAGTAAACAATGTTGAAAATGCTGCAGAAGTGCCCAGACCATACCAGACTATACCTATACTTAAGACATCTTAAGCTACAGTTACTCTACAACAGGTGAGAGTTGGATCAAAATGACAATGAGAAGGTCGTACCTCTGAAAATGTCCTTAGCTTTGCCAGGAACCACTTAGTGAAGGTCAAATATAGATGTTCTTAGATATATTTCAATCAGAAAAAGCATGGAAATAAATTTAGTATTTTTAGTTTCCCTCTTTAAATTTCACAATTAATCTTTCACTTTTTTCTTTTTTGCCTTAGTTCATCCCTGAAAAACTATCAAAATAGGGTATAGTAAAATTTGTAAACCATTTTACAAGAATTAAATTGATAATATTTTTGTGCTTTTTCTCTGTAAATTGCTGACTAAAAATCTTAGTGGCAAAAAGAAATATCACCTGTGACAATGGAATTTTATATTCAGTCATTTCCATTCCTATCAGAAATACCTCAGTCCACAGGTACCTGAAGAAGGAAAACAATGAAATTAAAAAGATACATAACACTGGGCAGTAATTCTCTTTCCTACAGAACTTAACAAGCTGTTTCTCATGTTTTACAAAATATGGAAGTAGACAGTGAGCTGGCAGGGGCTCTTGGTGAAGACTTCAACTCTCTGTTTGAGGGTATGGACAGTCCCCAGAAACTATTCAGGGCGGGGAAAAGAATACATGTTCCCTGAAGTTCACTAAGGCTGAGGCCTTAGATCTCTTGTGCACCACTTTTCAGGGAAAGGAGAACTCTCTTCTATAGGAGAGGTTGTAACTTCAATTAACTGGGAATGTAAGTGCTTGTTAGTCAGATTAATGATGCATTTGAAGGCAAAACTTTGGTAAAAGCTATGTTTGCTTTGCTTCACAGGGATGAAAGGCAAAGCGATGCAAATTTATATTTTACAAACCAAAACTGAGAATAAACAATGCGTGAAGTTTAATTCTAACTTAATCAAAATTAAATTTAACTAATTAAATTAATTAAATTAATTAATTCAATTAAATTAATTTAATTAAATCCTAATTCTGTTGAGAATTTCACTGGTTCTTTCAAAGGAACAACAGATGAACAGATGACCAGCATATTTTTTGTCCTGTTTCATGACAAGACTTCTGTTCTAAATTTTCATATTGGACACATCATACAACTCTTCCAAAATATATGATATTTGCAAATTCTAGTAAAAGTGTGTTACTTGAGTTGCTGTGGGCTTTTTTTGATTTTTTTTTTTGCCTGGTGGTTTTTTTTTTTGGGTTTTTTTTTTTTTTTTTGGTTATAACTTTTGTTTTTGTCTATTACTTTTGAAGGATAGGACATATTTGAGTTACTACTGTACTACTCACAAGAACATTGAAAGAACAAATAGAAGAAGGGAAAATTAATCTAGAGTGGCTGGAAATGTTGCAAGCTTGTTATTCTACATATGTCTCTAGAATGGGAATAAGTGGTGATTAAAATGCCCCCCCTAGACAGTAACTAAGAATGAGAATTATAGTGAGTAAAGGAAGGATGGAGGTGGCACAATTAAAAGAATGCATTTAATAATTATGAATTATGGTGACCAATTATGGTCTCCATCCCAAAAGTGTTGCATTTTCCTTCAGAAGGCTACATTATAATCATGTGATCTAACATTATATTACAATATACACGTAAAAGGGAGCTTCTGAAATTGCTACTAGGTTTTCTCTCTTCTGTTCAGCCTCAATGAAGGTTCTGCTTCCCTCAGTCAAGTTGTTTTGTTCGGACCAAACTATATCTATTACCTGACATGCTTTAGATGTCATCTCTTCACAGAATATGGATGTCCCCATTGGAAGTCGGCAGTGTGAAGGGACTTTTGCTTTTTATTCCTTTATTTAAAAACAAAACAAAACAAAACAAAAAACAAACAAAAAAACCCAAACAAACAACAACAAAAAAAACCCAAACCACATTATCACATTTAAAGTGTATTTCCAATAACATTTCAGAAGTCTTTTTTTGGATGAGATGAACCATGCCCCAGATGTGACTATTGTTTTCTTCTCTAAGGGATTGAAAAGCAAAATGGAAACACTAAAAATGCAGCTAGATTAGATAAACCTCTCTTGAAAATTGTTAACAGACTATTTGAGCATGACAGCACATGTATCATAGATATTTCATGGAGGGGACACAAAAAACATGGATTAAAAGGGAATTACGTCTTTATCATGTAGATATAATGTGCAAATTTTTTTCTATTTTTTTAATCCATTTAGATTTATTTTCCTTGATATGTGTATTTTCTACCCCAATGCTAATGCACTGTCACAATGGTGTTCATCCTGAGGCTAGACTCTAAATAACAGATTGTGGGGTTTTGCAAAAAAGCTGACAGAAGAAAGGAACAATAACCTGGGTATCTATATATAATTCAAATTCTATAATGAAAAGATAACCATTCCAAAGTAAGCTTGGAAAGTGACCTACTGCTGTATATTTTAAGTTCTTAGGAAACTATAGTTGCCATAATACTCTATTGTGTAATCCTTGATGTGAACACTGCTGAATTTTCAGTTAAAATTGACAGAGATTGCTGTGGTCAGACAGACCCCATTGAGTACTGAGATAACAAAAGTATATACAGTCTTCAAATGGAAATTTCAATAGAATATGTCAGGGTTAGGAATCTGAGAAAAGGGAGGAAACAATATTTTTCTATTACAAATAGAGGAATGAAAAATGCATTAAATACACTGCGTATCTAATGTCTTATTGAAAATTACATTGACATCATAGCTTTTTTGGACAAAAGAGAGCAATCAAGTACATTTTGCAGGATAACAGACTGACTAGGATAATTTTATGCTTTCACTACAGGCCTACTTCAGTGCACATCTCAACAGTACATCCTTTACTGATTGAGACCATGTGACATCTACTTTCCACAGACTATAAAAACATTTGACTTCTGTCTGATGTGCTAATAGCTGAAGATCAGCTGAGGAAAAAAAAAATTGGACCTGACTACAGCATATCAGTATGTAATAACTAGAAGTTTTAGCTGGGATGCAGGATACATTTTTCATAGTGCAATGGAAAGATACAAACTTTTATAGAAACATCACATCTTTTAAAAATACTAGTCTTTGAGAAAATGTTTCTCAGAGGCTTCTAGTGGCAAGCATTGTGGAACAGTTTGATTTACCAAAGTGTGCAGGCAGGTAGTGCTGTGTAGAGAGAAACTTTGTGGCACCACAGTGAGAAATAACCACATGTGGATCCATAAGTATTGGGAGATGTGCTCCTCCAGTGTGTAACATTAACAAACTCCTACCTCTGACAATATTTTCTTTCCCTTCCAGTGGTTACATGATTTTTAAAGACAAATCAGATGGGATGCTTAACTTCTGCCATCTACCCTTTGGTTGTAAAGTGTGTTCTTACAGTGCTTATAACAATAAGGGTGGTTGAATGGGTTAGACTTATCTATGAAAACATCTCACAGTAACTTTACTATCAACATTCATGTTGTAATTTTCACAAAAACAAGCATTAACCACATTTTCAGCCTGGAAAACCTGATTTATGCTAGGATTAAAAAAAAAAAAAAAAAAAAAAAGCAGAACTGTTAAGAATAAGTTCATGCTGAGTGGCTTTTCCACTTCGGAAAGTATTACAGTGCCCACCAAATTTAAATTTCAACTGTTTGAATGCAGAAGCCACCCCAGAGCCTTGGCAAATAAAATTACACAAAACCTACACATCATATAATTTCATGTGGTTCTAGGGATTGCTAGCTAGTTGCAGGATAAACTAATGCCTTTAAGTGGAAGCATCTATAAATGACGAGATCCTTATCAGTTTTTGTGGCTACGCTAGACAACATCAGTTTCAATTGTTCTTTTAAAATGCTCCTTGATTGTTAGTGAGTATTAGCAGTACCATGATACATGCTTACAGCTTTTCAAAGTAGAACTTCATGATTAAACATCAAAGAAATCTTGATATGTGTGTAGCACATTAAATTGAATTACCACATTATTTTTTTTAAGTCACCCTAAACATCTCAAAAGTCTGTATAGCCTAACGCCATAATGAGAATAATTTCTCTTCATCCATTAGATGTCAGCTGTTCCTATATATTCACTCAGGCCTGATAACTGTCACTCACCACTATCAGACTTGCTATAGGGAAAACCAAATGACAAATATGCCAAATTATTCAGCAGTTTTTACTAGAGAAAGATTGCACTCTTTTTTGTTTGGTTGTTTGTTTGTTTGGTTGGTTGGTTGGTTGGTTTGGTTTGGTTTTTTGGTTTTGGTGTTTTTTTGTTTTTTTTTGTTTTTTTTTGTTTTTTTGTTTTTTGTTTTTTTTTGTTAGGTACTAATGAATAGTGTTTATACACTCAGTATAAACTCTCTCTATTTGCCATGTACAATAGCCCAGCATGTACATAGCAATAGGAAAACAGCATGTAGTCATGAAAATTGTGATAAAGTGTTTCATGCTGTCTTTGGATGATTGTGGTTAATGAATCTTGCAGTTGAACACAGAAACTGGGGCCGTATCATTCAACCAAATTATCTTCAAGAAAGATGAAAGATGTCTGTGTTTCAGTCCCGCTACATGTAAACACTTGAGAACTTCCTAGGAACACTGCTGGCTGAACATTATCTCTGACATAGCAGTGCACATTGAGACCAAAAATGGATATGCCACTACAGAAGAACACAGTCTTCACTCTCTAGAGATCAGATACTTCCTGCATGCATGCTCAATTTTAACTATATTTAGTGGATGAGTTAACTAATGATCATATGAAACTTTGGCTCATACCACTTTTCTTTTAAAAAACCCAACCCTTTCATATCATCCTGTCATCTATCAAGGATCTGGTTGAACTCTGTATCTTAAAGAATGATAATTTTCAGAAGCCCCATGCTTTCTAGTTGAAAATAAATTTATACAAAGAGGAGAGTCATTGTGCGCTCACTGACACAGAGTGAAGCACACAAGGGTTTGTGAACTAAAATTAATACTGGGTCGATATTTATTAACTGAACTATAGGCAGAACTAATTATGAAAGTTACACTTTACTGAAATGTAACACAGCACTAACACTGAGAGCTTGGAATTTTTAGCTCAAATCTCAAAACTATTACCTCCCTAGAAACTCTGTTGGTCAGAGTTCACTGGGAAATTATATGTTCCCAAAATATGCCACCCAGTATGTCTCACCAAACACTGAGGCTGCAAGGAAAGAGCCACAAGAGGTGTATGTTTGTATAAACATGCTATATGTAAGCAGTTAGGACATTCCTATGAGTTGGCTTGTTTTAGAGCCTTCTACGTCTGCTGGATCTGGAAACTGATCATTTTACTCCCTGCAGCTCATACATGTCACGAAAGAGCATACATGTAGGAACCTCCCTTCCTGTACACTCAGCTGAGAAAATTAAATGAGGGTGAAGCAAATGAACCTTTGGCTGACATGGTGGGGAAAAGGGACCATTGGTGGGTATAGATGGAAAAGATGGTCCTAGAAGTGAGCAAAATTTATGGACACAGTTGACTTTGAGGAGTATTAAATTTTAAAATCTTAAATGCAGCATTTGACTAGTCTTTAATCTAACAGAACAATCCAACCTGTCTGCAATAATTCTGCCTTACCCACAAGGTCAGCATTGAGTGTGTACCTAAAGTGAATTCAACCCTTTGACTTTCTACAAATAAAATAGCTGTTATTAAATAAATCATGAAAACAATTGCTGGTAAGCTTATATATTAGGAAAAATATTATATATGTATTTCTGTTAAGTGTTCTGTAGACTAAACATTTTCACAGTTCAGTCAAGTAATTCAAATAAAAATTCTATATAAGTTTATCAGCATCTGACTAAACTATTGTATTATTTGTTTTTGTTTTTTTTTTTCCTCAGGAGAGTTAAGAGTAACCACTGGAAGAACCAGGGAGGCGAGGTCCCACTAAAAGCTGAGTTTGGTACTTCCCCAAAATTATAACTCGGATGCAACAAGTAATGCAAGGTTTGGGCTTAGAATGTTTTGTACAGAGACAATTTGACATTGACATGGTTCTCCAATCTGTGTATCTAGAAAATACATTATATTCAGGAATTAGGTCAATCTATAATTCACAAAATCACTCAGTTTACAAATATCTCTCCATATACACTTAAGCTTCACTCCTCTTTCTAGGATTCTACTATTAAATAACTTCAATCATAAAAAGTCAAGAATAAAAATTCATGTATGTTTAATGATTAGAACAAAAATTGTGGTTTTCAGTAAATACAGAAAGAATGGTTTTTTCACTGAAAGTCCAAAGGTCTTTTAAGTTACTCATATTTGTATGAGAGTCTCCTCCAAAAATTACAATCAAAATTTGACATTCTATATCAGTATCTGACTAAAACTTCTTCAGTGACTTCTACATGGCATAAAGAATTTATAAAACTTAAAAATGGGGTATAAAAGTTAAAGGATTTGTCAGTTTTTTTATATAAAGGCATGTCTCCTGTAACTTAGAACTCCTGGTTGCGGGTGTCTACAACCCAATAATGCAGTGTAATTAAAAAAAAAATAATAATCTTTCCATGCATCTCTGACTGCAGTTCTGAGTGGATCCTTCATATAATTTTGCTCTTTAGGACTTAATGCAAGATTTTGTCTCTCTTCAGCATTCTGAACTAATCTGGAGGAACAAGGCCTTTATACCATATTTGGCTAAAAAAAAAAAAAAAAGAGTAACAAAAAAAAAAAAAAAAAAAAAAAAAAAAAAAAAAAAAAAAAAGAAGAAGAAGAAGAACAAAAGAGTCCTTGAAATATGTAGGGTACTTATTTGCTCTTCCTTTGTCCCTTTATAAAATTTCCCTTAACTTCTTAAGTGCTGCTGTAGTCTTTCAAATGCTGGTGTAGTCATATTAGCATAATCCCAAAGGTATACAGGAATAAACTAATGCAAGGCAAATCTGTTGCTCAAGATATTTCTAACTGGTGAAAAATTTTGGTGTTAGGCTTTACTTACATCACTGGTAAGTCATTCTAGTCCTCCTTTTCAAATTCAGGAGGAATTTTACACCATTTTGTTCTCATTTATATTGGTACCACAGTGTATTTGGACCCTGTGTGCAAGGAAATAAAGCTTTTCTTTTCAAAAGGTGATTGGTCTGATTCTGATCTATTTTGAGAGATATGAAGCCACTACTATTCCAGCAAACAGTTGATACCTGAACTAGGTCTGAAAGGAAAAAAAAAAAATCAACATTTAAACTTAGTAGCATAAAATAGGTACCCTAAAGACATTAATTTAAATTAATATTTTTATATTAATAGAGTTAAACGGTTTCTTTTGTTGTTAGGCTTAAAGAACCTAGTTACACTAACAGCAAGGATAAGTGGTGCTGACTGGAGACAAAAAGCAACAACAGTCAAACTATAGTTATCCAAGCTTCAGGAAAGTTTCAGCATAGTTTAGTGAATGATGGAAATGGTAAGATAAAGATATAAGTGGCATTCAGGTAAGCCATTTCATCTTTTTGCCCTTTGAAATGCTTTTGAACCATTTTGAAGAGAATCCACTGTCAGTGTAAATTCCTTTTGACTAGGATGCTGCAAAACCAAAAGGTCAGGTTTTTGAATTATTCTCACTATAAATCAGTGCAGGATTAGTCTTTACTGTACTAAATGAGGTGAACATTCCAACATTCTTATCAGATTTGAATAATGCAGATGTTGATGGGATTGAGGGCTTAAAAACATTTAAGTGAATTACTTTTCAAGGATAGCCAGTTTATTTCATCGGTTTGCTGGACACTGACCTTGGACTCTCAATTTAAGCTGCTTATACACTTCTACAGACACATCAGCATTAGATCATTTCTGCTTTGTCTCTAAAGGTTAACAGATTAATTACAGTCTACATACTCAAGTGAGTATTAAGCTACAACTTTACCAGTCTTCTGATGAATCAGAAATAGAAGGCAAAAGGTGAAGTTCCACTGCCTGCCTGCCGACTCTAGAATGCAGCACAGCAGTCCTGCCCTTTGCAGGCTGGACTGAAAAGAACTGCAATCAGATCAGACAATGAGCTTCATGTTAGTAAAGTAGGCTATTTAACACCAAATGTGGTTTACTACTCTCTAACTTGAACTGTGCACTCCTTAGTGGAAGGATTTTATTCCTCCTGTACTACCACGGATAATACGCAGAAAGCCAACTTGGTTGTTTTCTGGATAGCTGGAATTTTCTCTGCTTGTTTTACAGCCATATGTACATTGCACAAGTACAGATGAAGGAAGCAACCTAGGCTAATAAATACTTCTGACCTTATATCACCTTATTTTAAAGGTTTCTTTATCAAAACTTCTGTATCTACAGCAAGAAAAAGGAGATCAGTTTTCTGATTAGGAAATTTGTTCATTTCATTCTTTTCAAAGTCTTCTTACCTGCTTACTTTTTCATATCTTGGCAGTGATACAGTTGACATGATGCACTACTCATATGAGAATGATATTTTGCTGGCTATATCACACTTCCTATATCCCAGAGAAGTCCTCTGGGTTCCTATTTCAGCTCACGCTTTATCAGGTCCTACAGCTGTTTGATTTATTTGCTTTATATTTGACTCCTGTACTTGAGAAGAGTAGCCCAGGAGAACTGAGTCCTTTGTTCATCCACAGAGAAATTTGTTTCAAGCTCACTTGAAGACATAATCTGAGCGATTGGAAGGTGCCCACCATTTATTTAAAGGGTAGGACTATCCAGCATAAGAGTACTGCAGGCTTTGCAGGGATTGCAAAGAAGTCACACAGAATAGCACTTTCTAAAATTCACCGTAACTTTAAGTGATAGATAGGATCCCCTTTCCTTACCTTCTGTCCTTCAGAAAGAGATGGAAAGGAGAAATGGATGTCTGCATTTGGAATCTGCTCTTGTACAAACTGACAACTGATGGGGTTTATGGAGCTTGTTATGTTTCAGCTGTCCTCCTTGACTTCTTGTCATTGTGAGAAAACAGTTTTCCTCGTTCATCAGGAGCTTGGTTCAGTTCACAGAACTTCACCCACTCCAGTCCCCAAGAAAAGAAGGACACAGAACAAAAAACATTTCCGTAAGTGTCACTGAAAATTAGCCAGCATGACAGGAATCTGCTTCATCTAACACCCCCAATGACAAATTTACTTACTTTGCTGGTCCATACTTATCTTCATAAAGCTGGTTTCCCCTTTATAACCATAGAATGGTTTGGGTTGAAAGGGACTTTGAAGATCATCTTGTTCCAACCCCCCTGCCAGGAGTAGGGACACCTTTCACTAGACCAGGTTTCTCAAATACCCATTCAGCCTGGCCTTGAACACTTCATAGAATCATAGAATCAGGAAAGGTGGAAAAGACATCCAAGATCATCAAGTCCAATTTTTTAACTAATACCACTGTGCCCACTAAACTATAATGTGAAATGCCACACCGTGTTTTTGGAACTCTTCCAGGGATGGAGAAGAGAGACCTGAGAAGAGTTGCAAACTCATCACAATTGCTCTGTTCTGACTATAATACTTCAGGCTATACACAATCAATTTAATCTCTCCTGAAATGACAGTCTTCCTGAAAAGTAAAATGTCTGGTTCCCTGCAAAGCTGTTTCAAAATAATTACTCATCTTTAATAATTTATAAGGCAAATTATATATATGTCACGTTTCACCACTGATTTTTAAACCTGCTTGGATTTTCACAGTTAAAATTAGACAGTTCCCCATTTTACACCTTACCTCATAGCCCATAGTTTTATTATGTTGCAGCTGTTTCTGTGTACAATATATTACCAACTTTTTGAATAATATGTTTTGTCTAGAGAAAGCATTCCATGCATTAAGGCTTCAACTCCTTGCTCCAAAGATTGACTAAATCTCAGTATTTTCAATGCCTTCAATATAGCACCGTGATTTTTTCTCCAGTTCTTAAGCACTGAGCATAATTATCAACCCCAGGAATTTAATATCCTCAGTACCACAGACCAAGGTTAGAACTCAGGGAAAAAAAAATTGAATATAGTAAAAAAAAATCTGTACAACATCATAATCAGTTTATTTTTCCAAATAGAAATAGCTTCATAGCTTAACCACAGCTTTGGAAAAGTTACCCAGAAAATTGCATGTCAAGATGATAAATCTGTCAATTTTTAAAGCTGCTTATTGTTGTGGGCATGACACCAAGAGGAAAATAAGGAAAACTTCATCCTTTATACAAGAAACATATCCCACCTGACCTTCAATTACTTTTTTGTGTGGCTGGCTGTGTGCATTCATTTTATTCTTCTGACCATAAAGAAAGAGAAAGGAAAATAATACATGCGCAGTTTCCTGCATGAAAAGTTGTTTGTCTATATAATAGGCAAGACAACACAACCTGAAGAGCCAGCACTCAGTATATAAATACTATTCTAACTGTAAAGCCCTTGTTGCCTGTGTAAAAGCATAGAAGACTTGAAATCCCAGTCATTATTGTGTTTGGGGCAACAGATTTCATTGCTACTGAAAAAGAGTTGCTGTCTTTAAAAATACTGTTAGCTGCACACTAGACTGACAATAGATCAAAGGAAAGGAGATTGGGTCCTGGTGTGTTGTTTCAAGTTCCACTTCCAGGTGGCCTATTCCAGAGCTGCAGACATCAAACTGCAGGTTTAGATGGAGTTTGACAGTCGTATTTTTCTTTTATTTATACCTGACAAGAAAAGTCCAGTTAGAAAGAGTGAATTTTAATGTGCCTGGAGCCAATTTCTTCTACATTATTTACTGGCTCAAAGAGATTAAAAAGTAATTCCATCTCAGAGAGGAAATCTCTTTATTTGCATTAGTAACAACGTTTGGAACTTCTTTCAGTTGGTGGAAACTCCCCTAATTATTACACCTGTTCTTTTCAAAACATTACAAATCCTCTTCCATACCTATTCTAAACACATTTTCCCTTTTTGATTCATCCCTATTTCAAACATTATATTTGCACCTTCCCCCACCCATTTTTAGCCTATTTGCTGCTAAATAGAGATCACCCCAAAGTCATTGAACATTTAAAAAACTGAAGACCAAGTCATGTAAACATGATGCATAAGTAATTCTTCTACAGAGAACAATTTCAAACATATGATGTGTTCAGTGAACATAAATCCTAAACTTTAAAAATATTAATCTTACACTAAAACAGCCATAACTTGTGAAGGACAGACAGATTATTGTCCCTTCAAAATTTAGAACATCCTTGTCAGTCCTCTTTTGCATTTGCATTGGAACCATCCTACCAGATTTTATGCATATGGTTAACTTGAGCTACTTTAATGAATGTTTCCACTGAATTACATAGAATTTGAAACCACTGATGTAATTAGTAAAAAAACCCAAAAACGAAACCAAACCCAACCAACCAACCAACCAAACAAAAAACACACAAAAACCCCCCACAACAACCCTAAGAGAAAATGATTAGAAGAGATAAAATGTCAGGGAAAAAACCACACAACCATTAAAAAAAAAAAGTTTTGAAAAATGCGAAATCACTCTGAACTTGAAGAAATTGAATAACATACCAACTGAAAAATTTATAAT
Organism: Hirundo rustica; assembly: GCF_015227805.2. Taxonomy (NCBI): domain Eukaryota; kingdom Metazoa; phylum Chordata; class Aves; order Passeriformes; family Hirundinidae; genus Hirundo; species Hirundo rustica. Next base: position 43,375,409 of record NC_053455.1, on the reverse strand, counting down.
ATTCCCAGACTTTCTCAGGGAACTGCGATCTGGACAGTACTTGAGTTGTGTAATTCACCAGTCTCACCTACCCCTGCCTTCAATGAATTCACAATGTTTAGATGCTTTTATGTTCTATTATAACTGGTCAAGTTTTTCTAAGCCAGTGGAATCAGTCTCAATGTAACTTTCATTTTTCATAAAGTCAAAGAATAGTTGTGTTGAATGAGAGATTTAAAGATCACGTAGTTCAACCCCTCTCCAATGCACAGGGACATCTTCAGCAGGATCATGTTGTTCAGAGCCTCAAGGTCCAGCCTGACCTTGAATGTTTCCGGAGGTGGGATTTCTACTGCCTCTGTGGACAACCTCTGACAGCGTTTCACCTCCCTCATTGTAAGAAGTTTTTCAGTGGCCACTCAAATTTTAATTTCCAAGGAATTAAAGGAAAAACTTAAGGCATAAAATAGGAGCTTTTAGAAAGTTTAGGAATTATTTTATTATCTGCTAGATACCAGTTATACATAAAGCACATTTGCAATTCTTTCTTTCTCAAATTCCTAACATCCATGTGGCAAAATCAGAGAATATTGATGTGGAAAGGAGATTGAAAAAACATTTTATGGCATCTTTAGCTATGAGTTATTTTCCAGATAGAAAGATGCAAGTGAATCCAGAATAAACTGAAGAGTTAAGATCAAGCAAAATATTTTTTGCATGAAATAAATAGGATTTTCAGATCAGCATTAATTATAAGTCTTAATCAGGACTTCATTTTAGATTTCATGAAGTTAATGAGTGTACCTCTCTTGCTACTAATTATATATTCTGATTATCCGCTTTCATTCTGTTTGTGGGTGTCAGGGAAGTGTGCCTAGCTTCTCTCCCTTGAAATTTTATTTAATATTATTTTACTGATTGACATACGTTAAAACTGTTTTAATTATATTTTTTATACTTAATCCTTCTTGAAGCATGATTCAGACTTTTTTAATTATGAAGTGAAAATTTTTTCTTTTCAGCATACTATCTCAATTTTGGCTCTGGCTCAGATGTCCACACAATTCAAGGAACTATATCGATCCTTTGATTCATTTGAACAGCCATAGAAACTCTATATTAATGCGTACCTAACTTCAGAATCCTGAATATTTACAAATACTGATTAAAAAATAGTCACTAAGTTAGTACTTTGTAGTGGTGCAAGAACTGTGTTATTGAGTTATTAAGTTATTTTTGTAAGATTTATGCTATTTTTGTAATGGTTCAGTCCACTGTACCCCCCTGTGTTCTGTAATAGTATTCCCCCTTATGAGTTAGTTATATAAACAGACATTTTATGCCAATCATACCTTCCCTGCATCTGTCCCTGTCAATTCCCCCTATCTCCTCTTGGTCGCCCTGTCTGTCACTTCGAGACCCTTTCCTGGATTCTGGAAAGATCCAGGAGAGGCGCTGAGTGGTAGGCTGGTGCCCGGGGAATCCCCTCCTCCCCTCTTGTGATTTGTTAATGGTTCAGAAGTTGACACCCCATGTTACACCCCTGTGTTCCCTGGTTGGCTGACCCGCTGTCACCACCCCTGGATCCTCCCCCGTTTATAAGTGGCTGTCAAGCTTTGATCTCTGCTCTCTCCGGGCAGCAGTGGTCTGAGGCGGAGCTCCTCCCCTTAATAGACTACCTTCTACCCTGCCTAAAGAGAGTCGACCCTTTTTCTGTCACCGCAGTTGTAACGCCAACAGGTCCACTCGCCAGTGTGGAGAACCAAGAACCCACCGGGAGGAGGTTACTCGCCCTGCCTGTAACCCCGACCGATCCTTGTAGTGGCAGTGCAGAACTGAGCTAGCCTGTGGTCAACGCCTGCTAGGTGTGAGGGACACTGCGACAGTACTTGTGGTGAAAACATCACAGAAACAATGTATTTTGAATCATGCTGTATTTTGAGTGAAATCATGTGTTTAGGAATCATAGCTTAAAAATTTGGATCAAGTAATGGAGATTCATGCCAATTTCTCATGGTTGTTGTAGTGGCACAGCAAGCTTTTCAGATGGGATATAGTCCCAGAAGCCCCACTAAATCCACTAGAAATGTTGCAGATGAGATGCACTGAGCCTGTTACTTTAGTTAGGAAAAGGGTATTTTAGATGATTTACAAAGATGCATACAAACTTCCGAAGCAGTTTGTGTCAATAGGAACCCAGTAGGGAAATTCTTCATGTTGGGTCATTAATTTCATCTCCCCATAAATGCAGACATATTTTCAATGTTTTGTCTAGTGTTATTTTAGTGAATCATTTGATGCAATATGCATCAATTACTCTGGTAAGATTTTACATTCTGCTACTGACATTAAGACATCTTTTTCTCCCATTGCATATAGTTCATCCTCATCATTATCTTTGGTTCAACACCAATAGAACATTAGCAGATGCTTTTTGTTCAGAATGTAGATCTTTTACAATTTGTAGATACTGGTTTAGAAGCACTATGTTTCCTGACAGATCAAGGTGCCTGCTCCTTACTTCCTCCTTCAGCCTCTTGTGATCCATGATTATTCTCATGGCTGTTGTGACATTCTGAGTTCAGGTGACTCATCGGCTGCCCGGATACAAAAATAACACTTCTTCAGAGGTAGCAGAACAGGTACACTGTAATGAAATCCTCTGCCACAGGCACCAACTCAAATGCCTGTTGTTCTGGGAGCCTGTCTTTCCTTCAGAGATGTCTTTATCTCCAGGTGCAACTCAGACCTTCCAGAGGCTTTCTCAGAGCTCTCCACTCCAATCTGAACAGACGTGGTGGTGTGACAGGTTATCCTTCTGACTTCTCAAGCTATATGAGTAATCTCTACTTATCTCAAGAGAAGGCCTTGACATGGCAACCCACACCTCCTTGCACAGGAGTCTGTGCAGACACAGAAATACACTTGCTCCTGAACTCTTAAGCAACCTTACCTTTTCCATGCCCTCCATCCTAGTCCCATGTGCCACTCTGAACTTTCTGGAGAGTCTTTTCTTCAACATCTTTCCCAGAGCTTCATTTTCTTTCCCAATACAGTCCTACAGTTCAGAGTTGGGTGAAACTTTTCCTTTCAGGATTTCTCAGAACTGTAACTCTGATTCTGAGAGTCCTCCCTGAATTCCCACAATGAAGGGGAAGCCATATACTGGAAAAGCTTAGAAGGGACAAATAGCCCTGCTAGAGTCTTCAAACACATTTCTTTACAGCTTCATTTGGACAAGTTAAAAGTCTTTTTGTATGCTTTATTTGATTCCTTCTGATGTGTAATCACCTACAACTGCTCTTTCCTAAATTTCTTCTCTGCTAATGTTTCTCAGAATTTCCAAAACAGAAAAGAACATTCCAGATGCAGTCTAAGCACCTGTTTCATGGTGATTGCATTTTAAGTAGCATCCAAGAGACATCCCCATTTCATAATGTGTTTTAGAAATCCTTGTATTGCCATCTGAATATGGCAGAGGAGGGAGTGAGCAAAGGCAATCAAATCTACCAGTGAATATCAACTGCGCAAAGATGGGATAGAATATTTTTAAGTACTTGCTGAAATGAAGCATAGAAATACAGAGCTGGCTTTGAGAAATGTCTGACTAGTCCAATCTGTAGAAACCTTTTCCTGTTTTATTGCTGTCAAGTGCAAGAATTTGAGGTCAACAGCATCAGCTACATACAGCTGCATACAACTTCATCTGAAAGGTGCAAGTGGGCTCAAGTGGAATCTATAGAATCATAGAATAGATTGGGTTGGAAAGTCACCTGATCCGTCCCCTCTGCGATGAGCAGGGTGTAATCTCAGTGTGTACTCAAGTGAACACATTCACAGTTCCTGCTTTTGGCAGACTTAAGCGCATATTCTGAAGAGCTGGTAAAGAACTGGTCTTCAGAAATTACAGTGTGGAAAAGTCTTTTCCATTTGGCAAAAGTCATAACAGGCTGGCTCCCAAAACCCTCCTGTTTGCCCAGATAAGCCACCCAAACACACTAGGTTTTTTTTGTATTCTTTAACTGCATCCTTACTTATTTAACCACTTTTTAAACACACTTTCTAAAACAAGCTCAAAGCAGTACTTGAGTTATGCCATTTTCAGAGGTTCATATACTTACTTCATGGAATTCAGTATTTTTTGAGTGAATTATTTGTCCAAGGGAAAATTGTCCTTTTCATTCTTGCGTTACACCACAGGTAACAGGCTTACTAGCAAAAAATATCTCAAGTCTATGCTATGACCTTTATTAGACAAACTACTCTTTATAATAAAAATTCAAACCACTGGAAAAATCAAAATTAAAGCATGAAACAGGACTTAAATAAATGCCATGGAGAAATTTACCACAGAGAAGAATAATTTTGATTATATTGATTTTTCAAATTGCATAAAATTCTTGACTTTCTCCCCTGGGAATCTGCTCTACAAGAAAACAATTACACAGGGAGGGGGCATACAAAGTTTTTGACAATGTTTGGAACTAGTAGAGGTAAACAGGTAATTTACTGTTGTGCATTTAAAGGGGTCATCAAAATCCAGACAGTTGTTCTAATCTGAAATTGCTTACTTGACTTAGGGTACTTCTGTCTGTGGCCAGCACACCTCTGAATGCCGCAGCCAGAGAACATAACAGAGGAGGGTATCAGTGCTCTGAAGTGACAGATACCACATCAGGGGGAAGTTTCAGTGATTCATCACATCACATCTTTGAAAGATACAGGGACCATCAATGCTTACATTGAAGCCAGCAGTTTGCATTCCACCTCTTGTTTAATTTTCCAGAGTTAACAGAAGAGCAGAAACATTTTTCTTACTTCCAGAATACTGAATCCATTCCTTCTCGGTGGTGACTTAGAACATGATTGGGATGCTCACCCAGCAGACTCTGGGTATCATCTCTGGGGCCTACATGCATCAGCTTCTCATTTTAATTATTTTTAAGAGAGGTGAAGAGAAGCAAAGAGGTAACAAAGTGCACTGTGATCCTTTATTTAAGAGAAAATGTGTACGCTTATTACCTTATTAAGTAATTATTACTACTTTACATTACTCTTATCTAGACTCCACAAAATATTTTTTTAATCTGAAAACTCCTTTTCAATTAGTGTTTGAGCAGTTAGTAGCTTTTTCTTAAGCTGTTTTAGCACCTGGGAGGCTAGTGGGAGACAAACCTCTTTGTAAGGAAGCCTTCTTTTCTTCTGATGATTTCTTATTTACTGCAGCTTGATTTGAAATCTGCAAACCAACCCCCAGGTGAGTAATTTCAAAGGAGAAACTTCTATTTCACTGTAATTGGTTTGGCAATAAAATACCAGTCATGACATGAATGGTTTAGGCTTCTGTGACAAAATAGGACTTCTGTTTCTTCATCTGAACAGGCTACATTATTTATGCTGAGGGCAACAGATGGTACAGGATTGCTATAAATTCTTCTCTTTTCATCCATGTTATCAAATGATGGCAGTGAACAGAAAGATGTAAAGTCAGTCATGCTTTATCTGTACACAATATATGTCAGCCACTGTGTCTGCGTCATATGCTGAGAACACATGCAGTGCGAGTTTTAGACAGTAAAGAAATCAATCTTTTGTCTGGGCCAAAAATATATGCATACTGTAGATCCATTGTGGGTGGAATCACTGATAAATCCAGTTACAAGGGTCATTTGGATGACATTGAAACATTGAGACTGTTTAGTTATAACTTAGATCAAACTCAGGTATGGTCTGGTGCATCAGATTTGTACAGTGAGAATATCTTTTCAACCATGTAGCCATACATAGCACAAAGGCCCATTTGCTGGTATCTCTGAGCATAGTATGCCCACCCTTCCCAATTGAAAAAAAAAAAAAAAAAAAAAAAAAAAAAAAATTGGTTGTGGCAACTCAGTAGGAAAGGGGTAAAGGGCCTCAGAAACTCAGAAATGAAGCAGGAATTACTAATGGTTAACCTTGCGGTTATGGCACTCTGAAATTAGGATTAGCAATGGTGCCGTAGAAACAGTCCAAATTAAGAGACATTGTGACAGTCTCTCTCTCGGAGTCCCAGCTCCATTTTTGCCTCGGCTAGCTTGAGAGACAAACCACAGTTGGAAGGATTTTTCCTCAGGGCCCTGAAGATCCCAGAGCAGCTGTGAACCTTTTCCTTTAGAGAGAGCACGTACCCATCGATGGCAAAGGAAGGTCTGCACTTGAACTGGGGGGAAATCAGGGCTTTATTCAGTCTTTCTTCGGTGGTCCTGCCCATGCCTGGGTCAGGAGCCCCTTCCCTGTCCCCCAGCCAAGAGGCAGCTCCACGTGGTTTCCTGGCTTTTATCCAGGAGGAAGGGGCTAAAGGTGGGGACAAGCCACTGCCCAATCAGGGATAAGGTGGGAGTGGAACAGAGTTGGATTACATTTCAGTGTGGGAGGATGGGCAGGGAAAAGGAGAAGGGACAAACCTCGGGATGATACATTTTCCAGGGGAACAGGGGATACAGAAGTGTTGGAGTCCAGGGCTTTCCTTTGGCTGCCCTGGAGGGTCAGAGACCTGGAGAGGGGGGTCTGGGACCCTGGCCCAGAGCTCAGAGGGACATTGGCTTTGATCTCAGTCCGTGGGAAAGGCTTCCTGCACTGTGGGAAGGATTGCAAGCCACAAGAGTGTGAAAGATAGTAGTTTAGCTTATCACAGGGTGAGGAAACAGTAAATTTGGGTTTTTAGCATTGAAGTGAATGGGGGCAAGATGGAGGATTTGGGGTGTTGTCTCCTGCTTCTTCTTTCTTCTTCCCTCACTCCATTTTCAGCAGTGATGGTGGCACAAAGTAGTTTAAAGAGATTGGGTCAAAGTAGGGATGACCTGTTTAGTATAAGTGATAGGTATTGGCAAGTAATGATAAATAAAGAATACGTAGCAATTAGTATAAAAGATAATGACAGCCCCGTTCGGGAGGAGTTGAGGAGTCACCAGATGCCCGAGCAGCTGCACAGACCTTTGTGGGGCACTGAGAAAATTTGTAAGATAAGAAACAATAAACGAAGCGCACAACCTTGAAAAATCAGGACCTGAAGACTCTGTCTCTTTCTTGTGTTTGGCTCAGAGCTTTGCAGAGGGCGAAAAGACTCTAAAACCACCTGAATCTCGGAGAAAAAAAAAAACGAGACAGAAGAAACCATTACAAAACCCAGTATAAAAATGAAATACAATATAAACCCAAATAATACATAACAAGAAGACATCTATTATAAAAATCATTCTCTTGAAAAACTGAGATTTATCCTGTAGAGCAGAAGATATGCAAAGGAAATTATTGTGACTATACTTCTTCACCATGATTGATTTCTGCAGGCAAAGCACAGTGGAAGGTACAGGAATGATTTTTTTAAAGTGAAGAACACTGGTGGTTCAAGCATGGGAAAGTAACTGAAGGTGATGAAGGCTCTAGAACACATAAAAAGTCCTGAAGCAATATAGCTGAGAGCAAAAAGAAATCTACTGGATCATAAACAACCATCAGTACTCAAAGGCACATGGTAAATTAATGCCTTTTATTCTGAGTGTTTGGAAGGAAATTCCTCCAGCCTCACTTGTTTGAAAGAGAATTACTTATTCATTTCTAGACCATGCAAAGATGAATTAGTCTGGAAATGGTGACTTCAGTATCTTTATGAGGAGCCACTGGAATCAGAGAGGCCTTGAGGACAAAAATATCTTGAGGACTCCATATAATACAATAAAAATTTCTTTATGGGCTCTGGAAAGAGGCTGGGTTTATACTGAAGGTAATTAGTGGCACAGCCTGGACCATGACAATGAGAAATTGCTGCAGGTCCCACCAGCTTCACAGAAAACTCATCACTTCTGGAGAGGTGCATCTTGAGAAGAAAACTCTGCTGGCACAAATGTGAAGAGGCATTATTGTACATCGGAAAGCTCCTGAACATTAAACAGAAACATCTGTAAAGATCATAACTGAGTATCTGAAGAAGGGAACATACCGTGTGTTTTGAAGTTCTCTCAGATGTAGCAGGACTCCAAGAAAGAATGCTTTTACAGAAAAAGCACATCTGTCACTGCACCTGTCTTCTGGGAGGTGTGCAATCTATTCACCTAATGCTCTGCACTTAGAACAGTCTGACATGGAGAGTCAAGTGTTGGAAAACACCTGTGTGTCCCCCTTGCCAGCTTCAAGTATCCTGCAAAGGCTACTTTTATAATATATACTTTTATAATAATAGATATAGTTAAAGCAGAGTCCCAAGAAAGGAATAAGCTGGCATTTATGTCAAGTTCCCTTTTTATTTTATAAGAAAAAATGCTCAATTAAACAAACCAAAACAAAACAAAACCAAAACTATGATGGTTTTACTATTGTCTTCAGATCCTTACTCTCCTCAGATCTTTTTTCATTTGCTTTAAAATGCGGTTTCTTTTTCAGTAGCATCTGAATAAATGTTCCTAAGGAAAGGATTCCTCCCTAAGCGTATTGGGAAAATTACATACATGCAAAATGTAATCCATGGAGATTTTATAGGTTTTTCATATATTAATCAAATCACATTATATATAGTCAAAACTGCTGTAAACAGTATTTTCTGAGAAGGACATGCACCACCAACCAAAAAAAAACCCTCAAACAAGATAAGTCAGATGCATCATCTGTGCAACAGTACATGAAGAAATATTCACAAATATTGCTGCCTTTGTTCGCAAAACTTAGCCAGGAATTTGACTGGAACAAAAGTATTTTATATGCAAACAAGCAAGATTAAAAAAGAATGTAAATGACCTTTGTCACATTCACCAATGAATTTCAGAGAACTCATAACCAGCTACATCAAGTAATCCTTAGATACAGGACTGAAGATGTATTTTAGATGCATTGGGTGCAATGTTTAAAGAAAGTAGTATAGTGTTTTTGCTATTGCAGTATATTACACAGACAGGTGGTTTTTATATCCTGCTTGAAATTACCATTTCACTACCTTTGATCCTGAGGTAAACCAATGGGAAGTAAGCAGTGTCACTGACCTGTTTGATTTAATTCTATTCTTCTTTGGTCTCTAAGGTTAATACTAGTTTTATTAACTTTTTACCAAATAACTTTGTCACAGTGTCCCTCACGCCTGGCAGGCGTTGACCACAGGCTAGCTCAGTTCTGCACTGCCACTACGAGGATCGGTCGGGGTTACAGGCAGGGCGAGTAACCTCCTCCCGGTGGGTTCTTGGTTCCCCACACTGGCGGGTGGACCTGTTGGCGTCACGACTGAGGCGACGGAACAAGGGTCAGCTCTCTTGAGCAGGGTAAAAGGTAGTTTATTAAGGGGAGTCCGGCAAGGAGCTCCGCCTCAGACAACTGCTGCCCAGAGAGAGCCCAGATCAAAGCCAAACGGAGACTTATAACCGGGGGAGGATCCAGGGGTGGTGACAACAGGTCAGCCAATAAAGGGAACATGGGGGTGGTAACAGGGGGTGTCAACTTCTGAACAAGGAATGAATCACAAGAGGGGAGGAGGGGATTCCCCAGGCACCAGCCTATCACTCGACGCCTCTCCTGGATCTTTCCAGAAACCAGGAAAGGGTCTCGAAGTGACAGACAGGGCGACCAAGAGGAGAGAAAGGGGATTGACAGGGACAGGTGCAGGGGAGGAATGATTGACACAAAACGTCTGGTTATATAACCAACTCATAGGGGGGAAACCATTACAGAACACAGGGGGGTACAGTGGAATGAACCATTACAAAAATAACTTCTTATAAATCTTACAAAAATAACTTAATAACTTAATAAAACAATTCTTGCACCACCATATAACTTTATTTAATATCATGGTACAGCACTAAAAGCCATTGAAAGAAGCAACACTGGAAATAGTCTTTATGGAGACAGACCAGAGGATTTGCAGAAACCTGCCTACATTTCTTCAAACCAAATCTGGAACATCCTATCACCCAAGGCAGGGAGTTTTATCAGATTTAAACAGAATGAGCTAGGAGTATCTACTCAGGAGTTACTAACATAAAAACATACCCTACTGTTTAATATGTTGTAGTCCTTATACGTGTATTTATTTCTAATGCAGATTGATAAAAATTCTTCCCTGGCACATTAAAATGTAGTAAACTTCAATATTGGCAGAGTTCAAAGCAGAACACTGGTATGATTCTGCCAGCACTTGGTTTTGATACACTGAGCTTTCCAAGAAATTGCAGAAATAATTCACAGTCAGTGCCCTCCCAAAGTAATTTTGCAGCCAAAAGACCTAAAATGCCTATCTACCATTAAAGCATGACATTAGTCATAAACCATATGCAAGCAACTTTTAAAAATTAGGGTTTTTTTTTTAAAATAAATACATGTGATCATAGGGTTTTGCCAAAAAACAGGGCACACAAACCTGGAAGAATGCACAGTGGGTTGCAAACATAAAGGATCACAATCCAATTATACGTGTTAATGTAACAGTCTCAAGGGTTGCTGGAAACTAAAGCAAGTATGGCAAATGGATATCTAAGGATCGTAGAAGATAGAAGAAGTAGCAGATTAAGGAACAGTATCAGAAGAAGGCTCTGTTGTATCAATATTTTTCTAATTTGCCCTGTGAAATGTATTTCTTCAGTCTAATAAAGTTGCACAGGAGTAAAGAGTAGTAATGGTTGCCAAGAACATATGGTATTTGCCAAGTATGCCGTTTTAATCCCTGTAATATGAGCCCGAAGAAGAGAGAAAGCAAGGAAAATCACCAAATAACAGTTAAGTCCTTCCTAGACAGGAGTATAAAGTAGAATTCCTTTTAGCCCAACCAAGCACACAAAGAGCCATTAACTTGCTTTTTCAGTTCTTCACTGTCAAAAGTACTGGGTGACAACTCAGTGGACAGGCAGCTCCATTCAGGTTGACAGCAGCTCATCATGCTTTGCTAAATTATGTTTTTTTTCCTAAAAGCAGTGGAATTTGCCAGTAGCCTGCACAGCTGACGTACCTAGCATGGTATGATCACCATTCTAAGAGTGGAAAGAGCCTGAAAGTGTATTAAGAATGCTCAAGAGTAGTGCCTGAACACCTGCTCCTTATACTGACTTTTATATTTTTACAGTTCTTCACCTACTAAGAAGAGCAGGTAGTTATGATGCTTTATTATGGATTCAGAAGTCTGAGCTTCTCTTTCAGTGATTTTTTTTCCTACTCACTGTGTATATTATAATTACTTTAAAGTGACAACATATTCCAGATAGATTACAATATATTATAGATGCATCCACATATGTATTGACACATATATACAACACTTTAGCATTCTGCCTTCCTGTACATGATCCTGAGGTGCCATTTAAATTGGTTCTGGGCCTTCAGTTTGAGACTGTTTTGGAGTTTTAGCTGTGTTTTTGTTTGTTCTCCCTCCATAATATCCCACTTTGTGGATGCTCTTACCTTTAAGGTAATAGTTTTTTTTTTGTTTGTTGTTTTTTTTTTTTTTTTTTTTTTTAATTGAACCTTTTGAAATTAGTTGAGAGGGGAGGAAGTATGTTACTGCAAAATGGAGGAAAATATACAGTTGTTCTCTGCCTGTGAAGCTCAGTTATATTTGAATCTGCTGTTATGTGCCTGAGTCAAAATAGGTATTTTTCACTGCTTGACTTTAATAATACGATTTTGGGGTCTAGTCTGCCTTCCCCCTGAGAAAGAAATGAACAGGTTCCTGTGGACAGATGTAACAGGTACTTGTGTGATCTTCAAAAGGTAGTTGTTCTCTAGCATCCCTTAGTCACACCACTCTGCCACTGCAATTCTAAAGTGATGCTGATGGGGTGAGGAGGACTGTTCTCCACTAGAACAGTGTCACGGACAGAAATCTTAGTTCCTTTATTAGAAAAAAATATGTTTGGAACTGAAATATGTCAATGGAGATAAACCCTTTCCTCTTTTGTCTTTGAATTTAATGGGTCAAATATTGGACTAAAGTGTCCATGATGAAAGAGGATAAAGTTGTGAGAAGAATCAGAAAATACTGTGCAGTCAGTGACTGGGAATTTCTGGTGTTATCTCACACAGGTACTATGAGTGTGATTTGGGATTCGGATGAAGGCTAATTTGCTGCACCAACTATTCCCAGAAATGTGTGGGTACACCTGTGTTTGGTTGTCCCAATCTCAGCTGAATCAGTAGCTCCCATGCTTTTGTCAGCAACAGTAAAGACCCTGCTTGGACAATCCTCTTCTGATTAAAAGATCATCCTGACCATAAAGTCATGGAACCACATTAACTTGCCAGTTTACCTAGATGATCAGCCCAGGTCCAAAGACAATCAGAACTGTTCTGTGCTTTTAAGCGGTGGTAGCATAATAGTGTGGTTTGTATTTTACTTCCTATTTTGGAAAATGGGTGCATTTTGTCCTACTGTAATTATTAATGACTTTTAGAAAAGTTGATCCTGCAGCTTGTGGTATTGATACAGGCAGCTAAGGGAGCTGCTGGCAGCCACCAGTTTGCCAGCTGTCCTCCTCACTAAACAAACCTGGCAGCCTGGGTAGATCAGGTCTAGAATAAATAAGTTTGTATCCTCCTCATTTGGCTTAGTTTTTAACTTGGCTCAAGCCTCCTGCTCTCTGCTAGCCTCGTGGTCTGTAGGGTGCAAGCAGGGACTAGAGCTCATTGGACGGGAGAACACCAGTGCAGAGATGTTTCCAGACTGTCACGTAATGCCTGTATCCTTCAGGAGCTACCACGCCTCTAAATCCATTTGCATTATTGTCCCTTACTGGCTGTCACTTTCCTGGCATTTCAACCATTTTATGAGTTTCTTCGTGAGGGAAGAAAGTCCTTTGTCTACAGTGCACTTTACACCTGAAGCTCCTTACATAATGCTTCAAATGTCAAGAAGAATATTAGTTGCACTGGAGAGCTGGACCTTTAAAGTGTTTTTCAACTGTGATCTTGACAAATTTAAAGTTTATTAAAGCAAGTTTGTATATGAAAAAAAAACTTAATTTAAGCTAGGCACTGCCTAATGTTTTTCTCTAGTGATGCTTCTCAAATGCCACCTTCTTGTTTATTGCCTCTCAAAAAAAGGAGAGCTATTAACCTGGATTAGCAGTTAAAATGCTGGACTAGCATAGCTGAGAGTTCAAGTGAATAATTTTAAGTCTGCACATGGTTCCTGAGGTAAATTTTTTTCACTGCTTTGGAGGTGAACACACTTCAGGGCAGCCACTTGTGCAAGTGGAGATTGTATTTTTACCCTAATCCTGGCACAGGGAAATAAGGGAAGATCCCGGGGTGAGAGAGTCTTAGCCTTCAGGTGGGCTTCTAGTCAGGATGGCCAGGAGGCAGAGCTTTGACTCTGAATCCAACCCATACAGTGGCTTCTTGAGAATATAGGCCCAAAGTACATTGTTAAGAGGAAATGCAGCGAAAGACAAAATCAAACCCCTGACTTAGTACTTCCTTGGAGAAGTGGAAGAAATGCATTCATGTACAATATGACTCTAAACATGCTTCATAACAGTTCTCTGTGTGCAAAACAACTGAGATAAATGAAAGGTCTTGCTCATTTATTGCACTCATGTTACAGTGGCAGTAATTAACTAAATACATTTTATTTGTAGCAGAAAATGTGGGAGAGAAAGTCAGGCAGATATGTGTGTTTAATTTCATTTTAAAAATGCTTCCAAATGAAGATAAATCAATTGTACATTTTTAAAATAAACTTAAAAACTAAATATTCCCACTTTGAAGAAATAAAGATTTTGACTCAACTTTTGGAACAAGGGTATTTTAAAGAAAAATCATAAGCTGTCAAGAAGGGTATTATTCCTTATTCATAATTCTGTGGTTTTAGAGTTTGAAATAATTTATTCAAAATAATTATTCAAATACACAGTAAGATTAATTTTTGCAAGATACTGTATTGGCAGTGCTCACATTAAATATTTCATCAGATAAAATGCAGTGAAAAAGAATACCTTGTAAATATTTGGGAATACATATATTAATAAAATAATCTTTTAGAAAGAATTATTTGTAAACAGAAAAATATTACAAGTATTGCTCTGTAACTCCTGCTTCAAAGTAATTTAAGGGACACTTGTGAACTTCTCAAAAGAGCAATAGTTTTGCCAAAATGTTGTTCCTTCAGCTACACTCTTGTTTTTAGTTGAGGATGCCAACCTTTTATGTATTAATTTATAAAGCATCTTGATACCGTTGGATATGAAAAACTGTGCATAACTACAAATACTCTGCATTCACCTTTTACTTCAGTGCTATAACATCTCACAGGTTTTGTTGATGACTCTAATCAGGGTTGCTGAGTATTTTGTTAAAGCTTTCAATTTAGAAACTGTCCTGGCAGACAGAGAGGAAGCAAGCACTTCTGTGTCAGTCAGATGATCAAGGCCTCATAGTTTTTAGTACTATAAAGTAGCCAAGTATTTTCTTGCTTACATTTGAATAAGAAACATTCATTTGAACAATAGTTTGTTTGACAGAGGAATGAGGAATGCTCATTTTAATCTACACGAAGGCTATGATGTGAAAATGTATTCCTTTTCATATATTCAGCAGGAATATGTTAATACTCTGTGTGCCCAGGGGAGGAGACAAATGAAGTAGAAGTGATGTTCTGGGATGATGTAGCAGTGAGGCGTATCACAGGAGGTCAGATCTCTTCCTGGCTATGATAGTATTAGTCTGGAAGGGGTCCTGAAATCAAAACTGAGATGCAGTCTGACAGTGCACACTGTGTACTGCATACAAGTTAATGTAGGCCCTTGTCAATTTATATAGTGCTGAACCTCCCTCATTTTGTCCTGGGAAGGGCATTTTGCAATGACAGCTCACATGGTACTACCTGCTTTCCCAAACCCACAAATTAATAGCCATCATATCTATTTTTGTGCACAGTGTCAAGTAGGAGCAAGCAACTGGTTTATTAATCCTGATAGCAAAACTTGGGAAAGTGAAGAGCACTAATGGCTAGGCTGTGAACCTGGACACTGTTGTTATGGATTTTTTTTTAAATTTCATTTTTTTTATCAAACAATCATGGGGCAGATGAAAAGGGTCTCTTGCCTTTTATGTCTAGCCCCACCTTCCTTCCTTCTATATATCCCTGCAATTCTAGGAAATAGTAACTGGAACACTGGGATCCATTTGCCAGGAAACAGCCACAACTGATAGGGTGTAGAAATATCACATCAAAGGAAACGAAGAGCTGTAGCATTTTTGTGTGCTGGTGGCACTGTTCTTGTTCTCAGGACATCCAGTGCAGCAGACTGTAATGGGTAATTCCTAACAACTCCCTCATGTGGGATACAATGGCAGATTAAAATCCCTGTGACTCCACAGTGGTGTAAACCATATCCAAATTCAGCATGCTATTAACCTCTGAAAGAATCCATAACCTGGTGTCCTCCATCACCCAGTCCATTACGTAAATCATGGCAAAATATTCTGAAGACATCATTGGCTGGATCCCAGGCATGGTCTGAAAGACACATTTTGTGTTTCCCATGAGGAGCCAGGTATAATAGTAAGCACATGGATGAAACTGCCTTGGTTTTACAATCAACCCTCCACCTCTCCCTGGAGCTTTGCTACAAGTTTGCTGCAGTGCTGCAACCTTATTTCCTATATAAAAATAACGCCCTGGGGTTTTTTTCAGATACTTAGGTGTGGAAATGAGAAAATGAGGGTAAAATCCGACATGTAGAGAGAAAAAAAAACCAACAAACCCACCTGTTTTCCAATTTCATTATTGTGTTTTAACAATAAACTTTAAATAAAGTGGAAATATCTGAGCCTCTGCATTCATGAGAGTTTGGAGACTGAATTTTCTTCCTTGTTCCAGTGGGTGAAGGAAGTGAATCTCAAGAGTGGGTAATCCAATTTTTTCTATAACTTACTAATGCTAGGATTTGAGACAGCATTTCCCAGTGAGTTGACAGAAGGAAGCTAATATGTACAGGACTGACTGAAGGCACCTTGCTGCTCCTTGTGCTGCTCTGAATACCATGTGAAGGTGTTGAACACTCTATGCAGCACAGAAAGGCTTAACAGAGTTTTCTGGTCTCCATTTTTGGTGCATCTGCCTTAAAATCCGGTACTGGATTTCCAGGTTCTTTTGTCTGGCTGGAGTACTCTTGAGCAGCCTATTCATTGTACTTTTGGGTGAAAACCTTCCAGAGGTGTATCTGTCTGGGCAGTGGCCAAGCCATTTAATCAAATTTGTACATTGCAGCCATCCTCAATGTTAAATAAATCACACTGATTTCAGATGATAGTTCATCTGTAACTATTTGGGGGGAGTTCTCTGAAACAGCTTCTGTGTGTTGGGGTTTCAACAGAAATGAGTTATGACCTACTAGAGATATCAGTCCTGCTAAAATGAATCAACACATTAATAAATGGCAAGGACCTGAGAAAATAGTGTCCTAGAAAAACCCAGTGAAGGATAAAACTTTAGAGATTTTCTCCTTGAATAATGAAAAGAATAACCTATATGGGCTTAATTATTTCCACTCTCTGTCTTTATCAGTTGCCAGAAAAAATTAATTAAATCAGAATAAGGCTTCTTCCTGATATGACAACTACATAGCAGCTTACAATGTTATTTTTAATGGCTTGAATATAGATGACATAACAGAGGCAAAGCTTATTCAGCTGTACCTAGCAGTGTTCTAATGACGCCTGCTAATGCTGGAGCAGCTAGGATCCTTTGCCTTGTAGAAAGGGCATGTATTTTTCCTGTTAAAGCAGTGGCTATGCATGCCATGGGCAAATATAGTTTAAGCAGCATTTATAAAATTTATAAAATTGGGTGATTGGGCTCAATCACTCAAAATTTGCAATGAAAGAGAGGGATAGATGCATTTGGGGTGTCATGGATTCCTGTTTTTCATGTTGCCCTGCTTGATAATACTCAAGTAGAATAAAGTAAAAACTCAAATTCACAATGTAAATTAAAGCAAACACTTCTAACATTTGGCAAATTGTACTGCTGTGAACTGATGGTATCACAAGTTTAAAAACTGGATTTGTCACAACAGTTAGAAGAAAAAGAATTACTTTTTTATTAAAAAAAAAAAATCTGTCTCCTTATTGTCTAGAAAAAACACCTGCAGTGTTTCAGATATTTGATGTGTATTTATCCATGTGACTTACTTTGTTTGCTTTAGCATTCTTTTCATTTATATTAGTGTGTTCACCTTGATATTGTCCTGCTTGTCATAACACTTGGTTGTGTAATAACCAAATTATTTTGCTGATAGCAAAACAGGTGAAAAAGACACTTCCAAGCAGTGGAACAGGATGGTAGAAGAAAACTAGTTTGACATCAGTCATCACATATTTATAATGAAGTAAAATACCTTTGATACATATCCAGATATCTATTGGGAAAAAAAACCAGCAAGCATGCAGTCCCCTAACGATCCATTCCAAACCAACAGGAAAATAAGAAAAGCACCACCTAATTGATGCATTACAAATGTTGGACTGTAATCAAGCGGATTTCAAATATGGATTATCATGTAAGAGTTCATAATCCTTTTGCTAGCTACAATCTTCATTACAAATCTGCAGGATATCTCAAGTCAAGACTGTAAGTGTTGCTTTCCTTGTACATTTTTGTTGGAAGTAATTTTACTACTCCTGTGAACTCCAGGCTACTATAAATAATGTTTTCTAAGCATGCTTTTAATTAGCTAGGAATAAGGGGAAAATATTGGGATCTAGACCATCACCTTGTCAAATACTTTCAGAACTACCTAAGAATCTTTAACACTTTATACCTAATGCCAGGGGAAAATCAATCTCTGTCTGCTGTGGAGGTTTAAGACATCCTCACAATGATTAAGTAGGTATTGCAACTGTATAGGATGCCTACATCAAAATGTATCTGATTGAGAAAATTTTTATTAGTTAAAGCAGGCAATTGGAAGAAGGCAGTGCTAGCTTAATTTTCTTACTGACTTTTCTGCTGAAGAAAATTTCCTCGTAAACCATGGAGTTTTTGCTTATTCTATGCTTGAGGTTCCAGTCATGCCACAGTTTTACTACTATGGCTTTGTTTTCTTCATGTAAACAGAGACAATTACAGATACTCTTGCATATGTGTTAGACAGTGTTTTCAGTAATTATTGTGACAAATTCAGACGTTGCAGGGCTGTGGGAAACAGAAAAACAAAACTGTCAGGAGTCAAAAGGCTAAAGAGCTTTGCTAAGTTGTGTGAAACAGCCCAGTATTCTGCAGTAAAGGAACATTTATTCCCTAAAAGCAAGTTTTTGTTTACAGCTTTGACTGTCATATAAATTGAGCAGGTGCAGCCCTGATAGAGATATTCCTTGCATTGTTTTGGGCTATGTAAAACTCAGATGTAGTTTTTTGATATTTGTTTGTTTGTTTTGCTTTGTTTGCTTGTTTTGTTTTTAACTTGGTGTCTAAGTAGCATGACTGCTTTTTCGTGCACTGTGATGGCATATTAAATACCACGTGGAGTGATTAATGTAAACTTAACTGACAGGGGAATCATTATCCTGATGGACCAACACTCCTCATTAACTGTGTCTTCCCTTTTCTGCACTTCATCTTGAATTACTGAAATTGTACTAAGTAGGCTTAATGCTCATTTGCCAAGAAAATGAAATTACGGTTGCTTGTTGCATGTATTCAACAGCTCTGTGTTTCTGAGTCACTGATACTCACTGGACCATAAGCAATGGTGTGAAACTAGCTTTCTGCAAATGATGAAATGCCTTTGAAGGTTAAGAGCATTTCTCTGAACTTGAGTAAAGCAATTCATATGCTAATTTATGCTTCTCTGGGTGGTAATTTTAAAGAATATTTGTTGGTTAAAAAATGTGGTTTTGAATGAGATGCCAAGAAACATAAAACCATGATTGTACAATATGCATATTTCCTCTGTGGAGAGAACCCCTGCAAAGTCTAAGCATTGACTCGTTCCTCATTGAAGCACTTTCAAATGAGTTTTGAAGCAGGATATGATGAGATTTATGCGAGACTCTCTTAAGTGAGACTTATTTCGGTACCTCCTCTGTACAACTCCAGGCTAAAATGGAAGCCCTAACTCCATAAATTAAAGGATAGGTCCCTGCTGAAACTGCAGGAAGACAACCATTGGGGCCAGTTGGGATTCTACGTATGCACATTCACATCTTGTCTTCTGAGACAAGGTCATTTTTCTTCTTCTGTCCCCCCACCCCACTCCCTCCCAATTAATATGTCACTGGTTTGCATATCTTGTCAGCCTGCATCAGTCACACTGCATTTCATGGGCAGTCCAGTGCTGCTGATGTGACCTGACATAACTTGTCAACTGATTTCTCAGCAGAAAACATAAAGATTTTTATTTCAAATGGATATTGTTTTCATCAATAGATTTCTCTTTTCTCTAATTTTGATAAAACACTCTGAAACAAACCCACCGGAGCTATGTTTTTCCAAAACATTAGTGAAGAAAGCACACAATGACTTTTCTATTACCTAATCTTTTGACTACTTTCCTACTTCCAGAAGACATAAATTTTCAAATCAAGTGTATTAATATTAAGAATGCATTGACTTTTTTATTACCAAGACACTGTATGTAGAAAATATATGGGCAGATCTCTTCCTGATTATAGATTATGCACATATACTTTAGTAAAAGAATTAAAAATTCCCTTTCAGTGTATCATTTTAGATTTTTAGCTATTTATTTTTTGTGGTGTGGTGGTTGTTGGGTGGTTTTTTGTTTTGTTTTGTTTTGTTTTCAAAAAATTTGTGGTGAAATTACGCACCATGGTTAAAGTTGTTTTCTCAATTTACATCTGACATGGTTTTAAATCCAGACAATTTTACTGACATCCTAAAATACAGTCACATATCTGAAGATTGCTCAAGAAGAGTGAATTTGCCACAATAACTTCTAGGTGTTATACCATTTTAATAGTTTAGGATTTTAAACTTCTCTATGAAAGACAAAAGTATTCTTCCTTGCAATAGCTTGATATTAGATCATGATCCGAACAGGCAAACAGAGACAGTATATTTAGTGCACAGGACTCTTTTACATTTTTCCTGGTGTAAAGTCATGTGATATGCTCTAGCAGAGCTCGGGTCTGAGTTTCTGGCCTTGATGACTCCGTTGGTGGTATGCCTTTCTTTCCCCACTGCTTCCCCATACCAGACTATATTCAACTATTGCTTTTGTTTCTGGCTCAGCTTACTTTTGCTTACATCAGAAAGGGGAAATAGGGGATAAATTACTGATTAAATGTGTAAATAGAAAATTAGGAAACATTAGCAAACACCCAAAAGGAAATTTGGGCAGGACAGAACTATTTAATTAGCAATATATGCCACATAAGTAAGAAGATTTGCTATCAGCTGTATTGTAGTAACATTAGGAGATTAGTGTTATGTATGAAACTTCCCATCATATGTAGAAATCATTCAAGGAAATTAATCCTCAGTCTTCTCCATGAGCATCAATATTTATTACTTCTAAGTCTACTCTTTCTGCAGCATAAGCTGCAATAAAAGAAAATATTACTGCTTTTATAGAAACTGTCAGGAACTTTTCAATGATTAAGCATACTTGGAACTTCTTATTCAAAAGTAATGCTAAGAGGGAACTAAAAATAAAATAAAACAAAGATCTAAGTAGGGAAGAATTTAAATACATCAGCTAACCCCAAAGTGTCAGGTTCGGTTTCTATTTGTGCTTGGATGGCAGGTAGAATAAATTAATAAATTAACTAACAGGATTGGCACTGTTCCTGTATCATTGCTCCAACATGCTAGGTTACAAAAATGTCCTGGGATGCATTAACAGGATACATCCTGCAGTAGAAATGGGATTGTTTCACCCCACTGTACTCTACACAATGCTTTTTTTTTTTTTTTTTTTTTTTTTTGTAATGTCTGTCTTTAATTTCACTATTACCTATTCCCATTCACAGAACCATTCCAAATCCTTCCTCATGTGGGTTTAGCAACTATTTGCTTACATTACCTACTCTACTTTTCAACTTCTTCTAAGCCCCGGTGCTGTGAATCCCAAATAAATTTATAAAAAAGTCTTTTTTTCTTTTTGCTAAGAAAGTAAAAGCATAGTAGTTGGTTATGCTAAAGATTTATGTAGTGTTTATAAACTCTTTCTTCTTACAAATTAAGGGAGACAACATTAGCAGTAAAGTAGCTTTTGGCTGGGTAAAGTAAGTTTATCATGAGAATGGGAAGTAACACTAGTAAATTACAGCTTAGATAAAAGAAAGACATGATAATCCAAATAATACAGCAGAGTGTTTGACTCAGAATAAAGGTCCAGGGAAATTAAACAAAAGCTGCCAATGTTGTGTAATTAAGGTAGCTTCAAAATCTTTATTCTTTCTCATGAACAGGGGAAAAGAAGCTTTTTTTTCAGATTCCTTCTCTCAGGATATAGTTATCAAATATATCTTCAGAGATGATTAATACCAGTAGTATTAACTCTGGGGGTCCGACTCCGTTCTGAAATCTCAGTAAGGACATCTGGGAGGAAGATTTGCAAAGGATTTTGCGTGCAGGAAATTTTTGCCATGTTAACTCTGCTTCTGATAATTTCACATGTGTATTTACAAACATAGGTGTATCAACCATTCTGGTTACCAACAGTTTGGACTGTTAGCAATGTGTTTGGCATTGAATAGGATACAATAACCAAGCCATGATTGTATTTCCCCAGCCTTTTTCATTTATCCAATGAAGTGATAGTCACAACACTCAGACTGTGATGCTGAAGTGTTAGGTTTTTTTAATAGTTGCAGGACTAGTGAGAGACATTAGAATCAGAAGGTGTGATGATATAAAGTAGTTAAATATTGTAAAACAATCAGGAATTTAGGATGAATTACAGGACAAGGACACAAGCTTAACATTTTACTTCAGTTTCCCTCCATTTTCCTTGAAAATCTTTTCACAAAAGTAGGTATGTAAATCCTTAGATTAAATATACTTCGTGCATTGTATCTCAGTAATCTGAGGCAAACTTTTGCCATTTTTTGGTGTTTGAAAATCAAAAGGTCATCCAACATTTAATTAGTTCAAATTTCTTCATAGTGACTCAGTGGATAATCTGCTCTATTTCTTAAAAAAAAAAAAAAAAAAAAAAAAAAAAAAAAAAAAAAAAAAAAAGTTTTATTTACTATGAGGAAATATCATAAATGCAATGATCCAGAACATTAATGATTTCAGAGAAATCACACTGTGCAATTTGTGTTGAAGAATCTCTTTATAAAACCAGATAAACTCAAGAGTGAGGACAATGGAGAGAAGTAGAAGTTCCCAATATAATTCCCCTTGTTTTCCTAAAAAACACGTGCTTATTGACTTCAGCATTTCAGTCCTGTGTGGTGCTAACCTTGTACTGGAGCCATACAGGCTCTGTGGACTGTTGGTGTCTCAGAAGGAAAATCTCTTCAGAATAACCATAGCACTTCTGGCTCAACTTAGCCATGCTTCACTTTGTACACATAAAAGGGATTTAATAGGTTTGTGGGGGTTGTTTTTTGTGGTTTTTTTTGTGTTTTTTTTTTTTTTTTTTTTTTTTTTTTTTATGCAAAAGTTCACAAGGCATGCATAGATTTGAATAATTTCAATGATTGCCTTGCTGCCCAGATTGTGATATTATGTTAATAAAACACTGGCTATATTCACCCACATCTGGAAATTGACACTGTCAAACTAATCTTCAGTAAGATCTTAACCTTTTCTTTATGTTAAATTATTGCTTTCACTAGATGGCACTTTGTCTCTCTTCATCACACTGCTAATATAAGAGCTCCTTAGTTCAGACAAATAACCTCTACAGATCTTAGTATTTCAGTTTACAGACATCTAATGACCTAGTACAATCTGAAAACCAAAACTTTTTCAAATGAAAATGGGCATTGTGGGAAAGCTTTGCACTGCAGCCTACATATCCCCTGTAAAGAAATGGAGGACCCCTTAAACAGAGTAACGTAGGAAAAAATAATTGTAGGATTGGATTATTTCGTGTCTCATCTAAAGACTGAGGGAAGTGAGTGTATTATCTCTAAAGGTATTTGGAGAAATGGTATTTCTAACAAGGGTGTAAGACAAGTACTGGAGTATAGCTAACACAATTTAACACTGTCACAGTTTAACCTCAGCTGGCAGCTAAGAACTACACAGCTGCTTACTCATTCCTGCTCAGTGGAATGGGGGGAGAAGGAGAAAGGTTAAAAAGAAAACTTGGGGGTTGAGAGAAAAAGAGTTTAAAATAATACTAATACTAATACTAACTAGCAATAATAATTACATAGTAATGAAAGGGAAAATAACAAAGAGAAAGTTAAAACTCAAGAAAAACAAGTGACACAAATGCAATCCATCAAGTAAGTGATGCCCAGCCTGTTCCTGAGCAGCAGCCCCCAGGCACTTTACCCCTAGTTTATAGACTAAGCATGATGTCATACAATATAAAATAACAGTCCTTTGGCTGAGTCGCCTTCCAGCTTCTTGTGTAATCCCAGCCTCCTTGCTGTCAGGGCAGCGTTAGAAGATGAAAACTCTTTGTCTCAATGTAAACACTGCTTAGTAATAACTAGAACATCAGTGTATTATAATTATCCTCGTCCATAAATCCAAAACTCGGTACTGGAAGAAAATTAGCTACCAGCTACTGGAAGAAAATTAACTATCACTTCCAAAATCAGGACAATATTCAGCAATTACTTTATACCATCTATATTGTGCCCTCATCCTATACTTTCTAAAAGATCCCAGTTAATCACCACCACCTTTTCTGTCTTTTAATTTATACCCACAGATAGCACTCCTATATTCTACAGGACATACCTCTAAAACGTCTGTTGAATTACTCCCTAACTTACAATCATATTTCCTTTCTGGGCAGCCTATTCAGCAGGTCAGAAGGCTTTGCCTCTTCACTGCCAGTTCTTCTGCAGTCATTGCTGCAGTCACCCCTCACGAGTCAGCACAGACCCAGAGCACTGCCCACTGTTCTTCAGCAGCAATGTCTAAAGGCAGCTGGAGAGCATTTGCTTCTGCAAGACAAATGCAATATATTTCAGAGAGGAAAAAAAAAAAAAAAAAAAAAAAAAAAAAAAAAAAAAAAGAAAAAAAAAAGGCAATTAAATTCAGCAAAAATAAAAATAAATTTTAAAATATTCAATCAGAGCTGTTCTTATTCTTGCTTATCCTCCAGGTATTGGCAGCTGGATAACTATTTTGTCCTTCATCATTTCAGCTTTTGTTGTGATGCTGTAAACAACTTTCACAGAGCTTGTTGTGTCAGCAGGGAGAACCTCACTAGTATTTTCAATAAAATGAAGTTACAATATCTATGTAGGAAAAAAAATCATTCATGTTTATAAACCATCCATTCCTCCATTTGAGGGCATTTTTCAAGAAACTGAATAATTTCTTACTAAATGTGGTGTATATTGCTTTCTCAAGGAAAATAATTCCTTAGGATTTCTTGTAGGTTGGCATATAACCACAAACAAACATTTCATCTTATTTTACTTATTCATATGGCAGTGCAGGCAAAAGTTTGCCTGCAGAGCATTGCAGATTATCACAGGTAAATATTTTAGCCAATCCTATTCAATTGTATTCCTTTTTATAACAACTATTTAAAATATCTGTGTTCTTTAAGAGCTTCTTTAGGAACAACAGGAAGGACCCAGAATTAGTATCTGTATTTACCATTTAGAAATTGTACCTCTTCTACTGCTCAAATAAATAATCAGTATAACATAACCACCATAAGAATATTCGTGTTCACGTGAAATAAAATATGATTTCATAATAATCTGTATTCTATCATAATTAACCATGATGGCATAAAACAAACCAACATCCCCATTATTTTTGTCACATTGATTTCCTAGTTGCTTCCATAAAAAGAACAGTAATTGTATTTCAAAATATTATGCTGTTGTATAACTGCTTTATGTTGGAATCTGTCAAGTCAATGAGTAAACTGTTTACCTTCCTGTTTTTTAGTTATTACTGTCTGTATAGATTTGCATATATTATTACATAAAATTCGTGCAGTCGTCCAAAATTTTTCTTCATGAAACACTGCCAAGTTTTACGTGCTAGGGATGAAATTTTCTATGAGAAATGTATATTTGTGTTGGAAACCCAGCAGCTTTTTATCTTAAAATTCAAAACACAATTCTGACCAAATTGGCATTTCAAGCAGCAGATGAAATTTAGTTTGGCGTCATCTCGGTGTCAGGGATGTGTCTTTTGCTATTTCATGACAGTTTACTCCAGTGTTTTTATTTTGAAAACCAGCCTTCAACAGCTGCTTCTTAGTATTTAGGAGCTGAAATGATTTCCCTGCAATTATAATTCCATATTAAATTTCCCTGAGACAGTACTGACAATAAGAATGGACACCAGGGCAGCATTTAGTTTAAGTCCCAAGTGTTTGGCTGGGAAGAGCAGGAATTTGAAGGCAGCAATACTAATGATTTATCCTGAAAACACCACATGATGACATCTGTTGTCAATACTCTGGGGTTTTTAATTGTTTTATGTTTTTCAATCCTAAAGAATTTCATATCATATCACAGTCCTTGCAACACAATTCTGTGCAAAAATGCAAGCATGTAATTAAGGCTTCATTATGATGTGTGGGACCAGTGAATGCAATGAGCACTCATTCTAGCAACTTTTAAATCATCAACATTGCAACCTTACTCTCTTTAATGTAAGGCAAGTGTTCATATGCACAATTTCAGTATAAAATGAATGAAAGCTACATATAGCACTGCAGTGGTTGTCAGGTTGACATCCACCAAGAAGCCAGTTAACATTCACGACATTCTGGAGTGAAGGAACAGCAGATGAGTCTTTCTTAAGGGCTTTAGGACCCATTAAAAGTAAGGTTCAAAGTTAGCCTGAAGAGATTGCTTTTGTGTGTTGTTTCCTGCATGAGAAACTTTTTAAAATTTATTCATGAAATTGATTTCTCAAAACAGTGAATACAGTCTTTGACAGATTTGTCACACAGAATGAACATTTCAGTGGACACTGTAATCTCCTTTGGGCAAAAACTAGGCTGAACATGTCTGAGGATGCAACTGTGGAAGAACACAACTTGCAGAACAACAAAGGAACAGTTGCTGGATCTGTGCTTCATGACTTTGGCTAGTTATGTGGGTTTTTTTAAACTTTAATTTTTTAGACATTATAACACTGTTCTACTGTGTAGCTGAGTGATGGATGACAAAAGAAACCCCTTCTCTTTTGCTTTTTTTTAAATTAAGTATCTGGTAGTTTAATGAAGTGCCTTCCAGTTTCAGTCTTAAGGGAAACTGAATAGCTATTCTCTCTTCACCTTCTCCATATTATTCATATCTCTTTTCATGCCTTTTCCAAAGTGAAGAGTCCAAATCTATGTGGTTTTCCCTAAGTCAGTATGCTTTTCTCCACTGGATATCCTTTGCTTTCTTTCTGTATTTTTTCAAGCTCAAATTAGTTCTTTTAAAATGAACTTTAGGAGCTACTAAACTTTCACAGGGTTTATAGTTACCAGTGTATAAAGGATTTAAGGAGTGACTTTTTTTGTCAGCTTTTTTCCTAGTAAGTCTCAACATCCATCTCTTTTGACTACAGATGCATATTGAGTGACATATTTAGAGAACTATCCGTGAGTCCCAAATCCCCTTCCTGAGTATCAATACTTTATTTAGAGCCATAACTCTATACATTTTGTTAGAGATTTTTTTTCCTCCACATGCAGTCAATTCACAGTTGATTTTATCTGCTGTTTTATCACTAATTCATTCAGTGGTTTGAAATCTTCCTGCTTCACCTCATGGTCAGTCACCTCTGGGTTTGACTATTTTAAACTTGAAGAGCAGAGGTCCCAATGCAGATTTCTATGGGCAGTCTAATGGCTAAATTTGTTTCTGTCCTTCATTTGTTTTTCACCAGACATTAACTGATGAGGAAAACCATCTGTTTTATGCCATAGCAGTGTAGCCTGTTTGATCTTAAATTTTAAAAAATAACTTTGGAAATCAAATACAGTGTACCAACCTATTTTTGCAAATATTTTGACAAGTTACGGAAAACAGGGTCATCTAGTTGGGCTGCTAACAAGGCTTAAGTTGTGGATTAAAGCTTTCTCTGTCACATACCAGAATCATAATCCATGAGTGCTCTCTGCATATCTCCTGCAACACAGTATCTGGGTAAGAGACTAAACCCAGCGCTTCGTGGAGACTCCCTCATACCTTTAATTTATAAAGATGTTAGTAGGAAATCCCACTGAGGCTCAGAGGCTTAGATCACAATAACATGCGCCTGCTTTCCTTTGCTCAACATGAGGAAATCTGTTCACAAGATCTTTGTGGTGCCCCAGCTTTCAGAGGCCATTCCTCTAATCCATATTCCTCACCCATGCCTATCCCTTGGGAAATGAGAGTAGAACTGAACATAATCTGAGGAAGCATGATTGCCTACAGTAGAGAATTTGTCTCTAGGAGACTTCTATGACCAGGGTGTTTTCAGAATTTCCATTTGAACAATCCAATAAGATCTTGGAAATAACTTTTCTAGTCCCTGTTAGCACAGGCCAGAAGTGGACAGTGATGGCGAGATCCAGCTCACAACCCTTAATTACAAACAGGTGTGTCAATTAGGAAAAAGGACTTCCACAGCTGCAAGAAATCAGAGAGGTCCAAGTAAAATTTCACAGCGCTATAAACTTACCTGTCACAAAGCACAGAGAAATTTGGGATAAGGGAAATAAGTAAATAAGTAAGTAAGTAAGTAAGTAAATAAATAAATAAATAAATAAATAGAAGTAGAATAAAAACCCCAATAAAATAATATTTATAAAAATAATCAAATTGTCAAATACGCCCAGGGTGATTTCTAACTTGAATGATCTCTCTGAAATTATAAACTTACTGAATAAAGGTGTTCAGCAATACTTTGGTTCTTTGACTTTGCAGAACCAGTAGTGTAAGCTGTATTTTTTGGAACATGTCATTTCAATAATATTTTTTATTCATAATGAAGATATAAAATATTATAGAAACAGAAATACAAGGAAACTAGCCAAAATATAAGGAAACCAGCAGTTCTAAAAAGGGAATAACATAATCCAATACCCGAGTAAGAAAACGAGGCACTTTATGGAGTTAATGAATTCCAGTACCGGTGCTCTTGACTGTATTGCATAATGGAAATTCTTTATCTTTGTCCTATCCTTCTCTATGGCTCTTTACCCTTTGTAAAAGGCTAATAAGGTTATTGTAACAGTGATAAGTTTGAAGCAGTTAAAAGTTGGGCAAACAGGTTCAGAGCAGAAACTGAGTCTATTACTGCTATTGTTTGCTACTTCTAACGAGATTTTCTAGCATGTCTGTATTTTTTGAATAAACTTTTGTGACACTTTGAAGCATCTTGAAACTATGACATGCTGAGTACAAAAGATAGAAAATAGAATACTGAAAAACACTGAGGTCTATCATTAAAAAGAAATCCTGGCACTACTGAAGTTGTCACAAATTTCTCAGCAAGTTAACTACAGCCAGAAAATCCCAAATTTGTTTTCAAGCTAGGTAGAATTTAATTTTTTGTTCAGCTTTGCAGGACTCAGAGTTGCCATTAAATGTATTCTTCTATTTTTTGAACAAAGCAGATTCTGATTCAGGCTCCTTTATCAAGGAAACAAAATCTAAGGTGTTCTCTTCAAGAAATATTCTGGTATTAGAGACCCTCTGAATTTCTAGGATGTATGAACAGAACAAAAGAAATTTCAGCTGTGTAGTAAGTCTGTACAAGGACATCCAGAAAGCTGCTTTGTGAGAGCAGAGCATGGGTGGTAAATGTCAGCAGACAAACACTTTTTCTGGGCTATGAAAAACACATCAGAACTGACTAGGCCCTGTGCATTTGGTTGGCATCAGATTGAAGAAAAAAAGCCAACATATTAGAGATTGTTTTGATTTACTGTCAAGAAATGCCAATTATGTGAATGACGATTCAGAGTAGAGAGAGTCATGCAGAAGCTTCCCACTATCAACACATTACCAAATAAAATGCAGCATGGAACATGATAAAATTGTTTAGTACCTCCCAGTAAAAATAAATAAATAAATAAATAATTGAACAACAACAACAACCACAACAACAAAAAACCAAAAAAACCCCACCCCACCAAAACAAAACAAAACAAAAAAGAACCCCCACAAAGAACCAACGATAAGCAACACACAAGTTTTGAAAAGCAGAGAAAAAACTGCGGTCAAGAAGATCCAAAAGAACATAGTTTTGCACTTTCCAGTCACAAGCTGAAAACAAAGAAAAATTACCCATATTGAGAAAGATGTGAAATTTCAGAAATGCTACATTATGATTTGTTCTGAATGTTAATTTAATAAGAGATACCAAAAGGAAAGCTAGAACTGAAATTGCTGTTTAAGAGTTTGATAAAGCATGACGATGCTAGGAACTCATTCAACTCATTCATCTAGGAACTCAAAGTTAGGAACTATGCGCTTAAACAGATGAAAAAGGTCTGTTAAAAATACAAAAAAGAAAAAGAGATAAGACAGTTTAGCTAATAATTGATAATTCATAAGGAAGTCTTTCTAAATGCAATTTTCCCATAGCAGGAGTTCCAACTCTAATGAGATTAATATACACAAGAGAAACAAGGTGAATAAATCCTGTTCCCATCTAATAGCTGAATAAACAATGCTCTCTCTTCAACCTTTCATTTTCAGGTCATGCTATTAAACCACCTTTCCTATCTATAGAACATGGTAGAAACTCAAGAATCAACCAAGCTCAGGTGGGGGGCATGTAGAAAAAAAGCCTAGGCAGTGGGGAACATAGGTGACACGGGAACAGATTTAACTCTTGTAATAAAATTCCAGCTTATTATTGGCACAAGAGGAATGCAAGAGCTGAATTAGACAAAAGACTTTATGCACTTAATATTCCAGAGGAAAGGCAGACTGAATACAGTAAACTGAAAATTGAGGCAGGGGCACTGAAGCATCTTGTCTTGTTAGGTAGCCTTGTACTATTTCAGAGATACCATTATTCATATCCATAAAGTGTAATTTCTTTTGTGGCTTCACAGCCTGCCAACAAGTAAAACATGTACAGTCTAATGAGTGTAATATGGTAGTGCCCAGCTTTTCATATTTCTCTGCATGTACCACCACACTCTCCTACATAGTTCAAGAAAGGAAAATCTCTAGGGAAAAAAAACAAAAACAAACAAAAAACCCACCTATTTTTGCTTAATTTGTTATGAGTTCCCAGTGCTCAGGAAGAACCATATCTAAGGCACAGAGTTTATAGACAAGCCCTGTGTTGAGCACTGCCAAATTCAGTTTACTTTTCTTAGTGCCTTATTTCCCATAAAAGGAGTCACAAGAAAACAACATGGTTTTTCTTTGGTAACAACAGTGGTAGTCTCTCTGATACCTGTTCCTTTCCACCCCTTCCTTTTATCTTTTTAATAGAGACCATCTCACACAGCCCTTTGTCTGCTTTTTTGTTACTATTTGTTTGCTGCTGTCCATTGCAGTATCACCAGGCTTGCTGGAAGAGCCCAGGTCAATGTTATTGTTCTGTAAGTAATTGCAATGTCCTCAAGGCTATGCAAAAGAGGATGAAAATTATCTTTCTGCCCCACGACTCCTAATCATAGAAGATAGTTAAGCAGTTATTTTCTCACAAGGGCTCCTGATGCCCTCGTACTGCAACTTTTCCAGTAATTGAGACCTGTTCAAGAGTAGTGTTAAAATGCTTTATTGCACAGGAGTGGTAAAATAGAGCTATTATCTTCATTCTTCAAGTAAGAAGAAAATGGAAATATAACTGAAATGGCTTAAACTCAGATTCCCAGATCTGATGCTGCTGTTATGCTATCTGGATGTGAGTTAGTTTTACCTGAATTAATTAGATCATCTGATCTCAGAGAGACTTTTTTAATACAGAGAGTTGCAATTTGGGAGAGTGCTAGTTGTTCACTCTATTTTCAAACTGAGACTAAGAGGAACTACCTTCCAAATGTCATGTTTATGTCCCTATCAAAAGATATTTTAATGTTTCAAACCAAAGGTAAGTACCCTAGGACTGAATGAAATGAGAACTCTGGATCCATACTGTGATCGTTAAGCTTAGCCTCTGGCTAATCAAAGCTGTGGATTTCTGTAAATACACAGACATACCAATTTTCATGTGCAGAAATGAATGGCCACCTGAGCTTATCAGGAACAAGAGAAATCTCAGTGTCTGGAGGGAGTTCATGGTTTTATAGCAAGCCTCACATGCATAAGTCCTTTTGACTCCTTGTGAAGTGCAGTGACGGATTTCTGCTTCATTTTAAGCATGTGAGTGTAAGCAAAGTTACTGAGCAGTACAGACCAGTTACATCTGTATTGCCAGGCAAATGCTTATTTTGGACAAACTGTGAGGCAGGCTTTCAGGGAAAGCATACTGAAAAGCGAACATATCAGGATGAATGGAGCATACGATGTCAGTAACCTTGAAACACATAAAGATCTTGCAGTGCTCTGCAGGCTAACAATTATAAATTCAAGGAAATCAGAGTCAAATGTACGTGTAAAAGAAGGGGAAAAAAGAGCTAATATGCAATGAATGTGAATACAAGTGCATATTCAGAGTAACAAAAGGTTAAACTAGAACCCAACAGGTCTTTACATCCCCCATTACATTTTCTGATTTACATTTTGCTGGTGGAAGTGATGAAACTTAGGAGCAGAATTCTAGAATGGTAACAAGTAAGCATTCTTCTGACTCAAACAACAGTCTCCCTTTTAGAAGCCATTCCCATGTTCTCCCCTAGCAGTAGCTCATTGCTTGTAATGAGAATATTCTTTTTCTCACTATAGAAAGATTTGTGTAGATACACAAAATGAATCAACTCAGGGTATAAAATAACTGAGGTGTTTGGATGGATCACATAGCAGACTGTTTCAGAGAACTGTTTATATAATTATTTTGGGAACTAAAACTGTCTTCTGAAGTTGCTCTTTGCTATATAGGTATTTTTAAATACCACCATTGCAATGTCTATGGAGGGGAAAGAAGCCAAAAGAGTGCACCAAAATGAATGACTAAGAAGGAGTGGCTACTTCTGTGTCCATACCTGTAGCTGTTTGTTTTTTTTTTTTTTTAACAGCTGTAACTGAACTTGCTTGTATTTATTGCTTGCTTTAAATGCTGTAATATTCTCATTAATAAAAATGCCTAGTTGAAACAACCAAAAAAGCATATGTAAGCTTAATCTACTGGAAACATATCTTTCCTACTATAATTGATTTTTCCCAATAAAATTTGTAATTTTTACTAGAATTTCTGAAAATAGATAACTTTATTAATTACAATATTATATTACATTCATTAAAACAAACTTCTCTGATGCCTTAAATATTTTTTTTGTGGGAGTAAAATGAGAATGGTAGGAAGGAGAAAGAAAGGAAAAATTATCTCTGAATTTTTCTTTTGGTTCACGCTAATAATGCAATGCCATGAAGTTTGTAAGATGTCATTCCATAACACATTTCTCATAGACATTAAAAGCTGTCAGTTGTGGCTGTCCCACAACAGAAGTTCTCTGGTCTGTCTGGGAAGTATGAATAATCAGTATTTCATTCACTGAGTAGCTTGCTTAAATTGTTCTCTGGATTTCAGTGACTGTGAAACAGATTTCCAGATTTGTTGCTGAATGTGATTATATGAATAGTCTTATCACATCAGTTTCCTCTTTTGAAAAAAAATCACAATGAAAGGAACTGTTAAGAAGGCGTCAATTATAAAGGTAATGATTAAGCTACTGTAATACAAATCAACAAATGAAAGGTTGGTTTCAAATTTGACTTTTAAATGCTTGCATTTTAATAAGGTTGAAGAACTTCAATCTGAAAATAAAAAAAGAGAAAATCTGGTTTTTGTGCTAGTGGTTATGTGCAGCATTTTCTTTGTAGCAATATGCAAATTAATTTCCCACTTAAGGTTTCTCTGTGGCAACATAGCATTTTATTTGATTCAGACATTACAAGGCATTACCTGGCATTTCTCCAATAGGTATGTTCCATAAGCAGTGGGGGGCCAAATTACTTTCTGACTCTCTTGTTATCATCAGTCTTTCATTTTATCTGTCAGAAAGAGAATAAGCCCAAAGTATATGCAGTTATTTCATAATAACTGGAGCTAAGAAACTTTATGATTTGCTAAGTAGCTTTATTTTTTTTTTTCCGTAAAAATGTTATAACTGAGATTCTCTTGAGCTTTTTTCAACACATATTTATTTGCATGGTGTTTTAGCTGGGGGACAGAAGAAAAGGGTGGGAAAAGAGTTTGGTTGGTTGTTTTGAGTAGGTTTTTAGTGTTAGTTCTAAAGGGTCTGCATAATTTATTTTCTTCCCCAAGTCAATGAATCCTGATCAATGTATCAGCCTTCAACAAAATTAATGTAGTTCAACAGACTGAATTTTCAGATGCTGACTGATGCCTTATTTTCCTAGAGGTGATGTGGGAAGGTTTCTTGAAAAATAAAAGTCTCTAAAACTCCCTTGGATGGAGAGAACCATAGAATTAGTAGATGTGGCTGTCTTAGTTTTACTTGTTAATGAGATTTCACAGGTATGCATGAGAGAAAACCTTTGGCCTGATGGGTTGTGTAAGGTCTAGGAAAACATCTTTTGTTCCACACTTCGGGAAGAAGGTGAGCCTGCATAATTTGAAAATAGTCAATTATAATTGCAACCAATACTTATTATTGCTACGAGAAGAAATATAAGAAGAAATATAAGTGATTGCAAAATTTAATGTCAGAAGACTGTAATTATAGTAAGAAAACTTCAGAAGGGGAAGCAAGCAATTAGGGACACAAACTGATGGCTGTCAAGAATTTCTGGGATTTGGACATCTGTTTAAAAAAAATGCAAAGATAAGTAGTTTGGGAATTTAAAAAAAGTCCTCATGTCCTCACTGCTTTCAGCCACAGGAGGAGGCTGAACAATCATGCCAGTAGATCAGATTGCTGCAAAGCAGCAAGCCACTTAAAACCCTCACTCTCCTACATTTCAGGCATCTGTTTCTCTATTAAGAAAGTTGGACGTAGTGGCTCTTGAATGACTGAGCAAGAACCTTCTCTTTTCCCCTGCCATTCTTCCATGCAGGTGGATGGAATAGCTCCAGCTCAAATGTGTTACAGACAGAACAGGCTGCCAACTGGCTAGAAAGGGGAGATACATTTGCCAGGCTAATGGAAGAAACCTCCAGGTTGTTGAGAGGCATCCAAGGAATGGGCTGCACATGCTCCACAGGGAGTGGAAGCAGTGCAAGTCAGCAACTTAACTCACCATTGGATTTGTTTAATTATTTAATTCCTGGGTAGGAGACAGACTTACATTGACTTCTCACCATCCCTTAAATTTCTTCGTATTTCATTAACACCCCGTGTGGAGGTAGAGTGGGAGGAGTTTCCCAGACAGGCATAGCAGCCCCCAGTTATTATGCTCTGGGCCCCAGCTCAAGCAAGGTCAGAAGCAGAGAAGCCAAATTATCCCAGCATAAGGATTACTTGCCTGAATGGAAGTAATGATAATGAAAATATTTTAATTTTCTGAGCTGAAGTGAAAAACCACAGATTGATAACTTATCATAATATTTCAAGCTCTGGTGTCTGGCTGCAAAAGTCATAGTCACAATGGCGGTGAAGACCAGAATCTATGGAAATGCTTCTGAAGTTTGATTTTTTGTTTTGTTTTCGTACCGTTTTTTACCTGTTTATTTTTTCCTGCAATTTTTTTTGACAGATAAACATTTGTTTTGCACACTTCTTCAAGAGAAAGTAATGATCATGTCAAGCTACTATTCTCTCCATTTGATATGGACATGGCAACTGAAGCACAGCACTACATCTTTAGACCATTGAACACAAAAATCTTCTGGGGGAAATCCGTTGGAGAATCCCCTATGTTAAAGAAAAACTGAAATCATCACAGAGATGCTCATTGTCCAGTATCGGATGCAATTACCAAGATGCTTTGTAAAACAGGATGAAGCTTCTCATCTGTTTTTGTGAGAACAGATTGCTTTTCCCAATCCTTGGTAACTCAGACTGCTGGCCTGCATCAAAATTTTTTACTGTGTGTATCCAGATAAATTGCATATGTGAAGTAGAGATAACACTGTTATCAGAGGTCAATCTGCACATTAGTGGAATGTGCTCACTCTTGCAGACATGATGAGTTTTATGTTTCACAGTTGCTTTCTGTGACCGTGTGTAGGCTTTATCTAGAATTGTGCCGGTGTTCAGTATTTAAAAATTCTCATCTGTAATGCCAGGATGGAAGAAATATGAAAGAGGCTCTGCTACAATCTATTTGCTTCTGGCACAGCATATGTTAGTGATGTCATGTGAGCATCATATATTAAAACTGCCTTTCTGCTAATCACTTGAAGGCATGTTCCTGTCAGTGAGAGCCGAATCTGGATGCTTCAAGCTGTTCTTTTTCCCCCCTTGCCTATTGACTGCAATGAGTGTCAATGCACAAGCAGGATTGCTACCACCTTCTAACTGAGTTAGAGCTGCTCATTTCAGGTAGGAAGTCCCATTTTAGAAAAGAATCACCCCTTCTTATTTATGGATCAGCACATAGGTAGTCAGAAGAGGCTGGAGAATCCTGCTTGGAAGTGAAAATTCTAAGAAATTTCAAACCCAAGACATCACTAATGGATGAAGAATTAGCTGGGTAAATGTCCTGACTGAAGTGATTTTGTAAAATCCCAGATTTAAGAGATAAAATTCAAATGCAGTAGTTAAATAGCTAACTAATATCTGACCTAACAAGTTCATGTGGAAGGTGGTCAGGCTGAACAATCTTAAACATTTAAGACCTGATTAGAGTACCACCACATTAGAGTGATGAGAGGTTAAAGGGAAAAAAATTTAGTGTAAGGTTTGAGAGCGTATTCTGTAACATGGAGTGATATACACAGAAATATGAGCAACAACAAAAGTATTACAATAAGACAATGGATTTTCTGTCCTCCCATATTTGGCAGGTGACTTTAAGAAGAAGAGGAATGCTTTCAGATGATGGACAATGCAGTTACTCAACAAAACACCATTTCTCCCAAACAGATTAATGAAAAAAATGAGTTAAGCACAAAATTGTCAATTTTCCCTTCATATTAATATTTGTGTTGAGTCAGGGCTAGATTAAAAACATAGTCCATTATTCACTTCAGTTACAAATGATACAGATGATAAATTCAGGAAGTTTGCATCACTGTATGCCAAAAGATGCCCAAACCAATTCCTGAACAAACCTGTTTTGTTGTTGTTGTTGTTCTTTTTCTTTTTTTTTTTTCCTTCCTTTTTTTTTTTTTTTTTTTAAATTTATCTTTCTTTCTTCTCTTAGCAAAATGTAAGGATATTGTGTGTCAGAGACCTGGTTTTTACACTGTAAAGTAAGTCAGAAAAGTGAAGCACAAGTAAATGTTTTGCAGCTTGCAGTCACATTGTGTTAAGAATCACCAAGCAGAAGCATTAAGTTGAAAGCTTCAAATTGGATAAACCAGTGTGACTCACCTGTGAGGACTTTCTAAGTTGTCATGGCACCTGGTTATTCTACCTAGCAACCTTCTACTTCTGTTTAAATTTGCAGAAGTAAGGAAATATTATTTCCATATTTCTCTTTTGTAAGCCTGGCATTCTTTTGCATAAATCAGGAAGGTCCACTTCTGCTTCTTTGCAAAGGTGATTAAACTACCTAAGATGAAATAATAAGTAAAAATAGGTCTCCTAGTGAATCCATAGCAACTAATTCTTCCTTTACCCTCACCTTTGCAGCTAATCCAACCCCTTCTACACTCCACAATTGGTGCACAGCACAAGTATTCACATCTGTTCCAAGGGGATTGGTTCATCTGGTAGAACAGACATTAGAACAGGCACTTTGATGAGGAAGGATAAACATGAGGATGTCTCAGCCACATAGCCAGTGTGACTGACTATAGCTGGAAGTCAATTAGCAGCATTCAAGATCAGGAAATAACCTAATAGGCTTTAAGGTTTCTGTGAAAGACAAGGTTTATGAATAAATATAGATTTAGAGCTCTGATGTACAGATCTACCAATTTGAAATTTGTACTGGATTTCCATTCATGCTTTCTTGACTATTTCTTCTGAAATCAAATTGGGATTTCATTCTTTCTAAATACAGTCTTGCTTACACTTTTGCATGCTTCTGCATAACCCTCTAATACTAACATCTGTAATATACAGGAACTCAGTTTCCTGCTCTTGTTTTTAGTTATGAATAAGATTGGCTGATTTGTTTTATGGTGGTATTTGTTGCAATCTTCCTGCTGCCTTACTGAAAGTTAGCAATTTTCCTCTTTTTGCATCATGATAAATTATGCCACTAGTATAACTAGTATAACTGTTTCGTGATAGCTGAACCTTTGTTCTGGAATCTAGCATATGGCAAACAACAAAAATATATCGGCTTCAAAAAGACATGAAAAGTAATAGTTGCTAGTCTCAATGTAAATAATAATACAGACTTTTTGAAAAGAAGCAAATTTGAAGAAAAAGCTCAAATTTGAAAGCATTTGGAAAAAGCAAACCACAAATACAATCTGCCCCAATTTTTTAAAGAAAAGTTGAATTAACTGCTATGTGCTGTTTGCAGTTGTATCACCAAATACAGAACATCATATCTTCATCCTTTGAAGCAGAATCCCAGTTGTCTAGAAGCCTGGAATTCTGTGCATCGTAGAACTTAACTTGGAATCCTTGCATCTAATCTATGCTGATAATATAATACATGAGTTATAAAAAATATTTTAGTAAAAAGCAACTAGCATTAATAGCACTCCTCACTTGCTAACTGCAGCCTCAAGCAGCTCTCACTGATTCCTTCACTGCTGATCTATCCCAAGAAAACCTCAAGTTATTCTTATCTAAACACAGAGGAATCGTCCAGAAATGATGGCTCAGTCTGAAATCTATGGTCACTGAATAAGCAAAGTGAAAAAATGAAATATGGTAATTATAATAACATTTTTGCTAGCAAACTGTAGTGGGATAGTGTCTTTATTTAGACATTTATAGGGTGATTAAAAAGATTTACTCTAAGTCATATTACAAATTAAAGAGCTAACTCTAAATAAGTGTAATTGACTTTAGAATCCCACATTTCAGGGGTATTTTCCCTCCTGATGAAAGAAGAAACAAATACCAAGAACTTTGTTATGAATTCCAGACAAAGAAATAATATGTGGGTTTTTTACAATACCCATGTGTACTGAAAACAGTAGGAATAACACGTTTAGCAGAAACAACTCTATTGTATTTTCTAATGACAACATGGAAAATATCCCATGACAATTTTTGCTAATTCCTCCTTCATTAGGTAACACAATTTCATCATTTTCAACTACCTCTACAGAGACACAGGAGTTTTGAGAAAGATAGATTTTATTTTTTAGTATATGTTTCTGAACAACATGCAAAGAGTAATTTTGCCTCACTTTGAAGTGTTCTGGCAAATTCTGGCAGGGTATATTTCCAGAAATTTACTTAAAACCTTTGTTATTCATGGGTCTATTTGTCTATGAAAAAGAAGCTTTCCTATATTCATAGGGATTTACTTCTTCATTTTATTGAAGGGAAAACAAGGGAGGAAAAGTAAAATGCAATCGAAGCACACCGAAGTGCAGTATTAACAGAAGACAGGTTACATTCACTGGCTTTGCACTTCTAAGCTCTTTGGAGGAGAATGCAGTGTTACAAAGAGAACCTAAACTCCCCAGTGTTTAAATTGCATGCCTGCTGAGAACTACAGACAGGGTGGCAGCTTCCCCTAGCCAGCTTGCTCAGCAGGGATTATACATTTAGGGACTATCTTCAGCACAGAAAGTCTTTATACATATAAGTCCTATTGAAACAGCCAGCCTAGGATAAAAGTTCTGTTTATGAAATCCTTTGGTTTAAAAAAAAGTGCTTGGACCTTCTCAGAATTCTTTAGAAAGCTGAGTTTGCACTGTGTAATGAAGCCAAGGAAAAAATGAAGCCAAAGAAAAAATGGAAGTCACTTGAGGAGACCAGGATTAGACCCTGTATATGCAGGACTTTTGCCTTGCTTAGAATCTGGCTAAGTTTATTTTTAAATTGTAAAGACTTTTAATTGTAAAGACTGTTTCTTCACCTTGCACTCCCACCTTCTGGGACTTAACCTAAGAGACCAGCTTAAAGCTGAAACCAAGGGCTAAGGAAGCCAGCTCCAGGGAAAAAGGTTTTTCTAATTTATCCTAAAAAAGATGAAGCCTTGCATATGTGTCCTAGGATTACTTTATGATGCTTGTATCCCCAATCGTCTGCTCTGTTTGTGCTGTATATTGAGTTCTGTGCCTTTAAGAGCAAGGAGAAGCGCGGAGTTTCTTTTGAGAAAACTGCCTTAATCCTCCACACTCTTCTCCGGATGGGGTGTTCCGTGGAGGCTTGGAAAGACTGCAGGACAGAGATTTTATTTTTATTATTATTATTATTATTATTATTATTATTATTATTATTATTATTATTATTACTACTATTATTATTATTATTATTATATATATTTTTAGTTAGTTTCAGCTAGCTAGGGCAGAGAAGTTCCCTGGACTGTTTTTTTTTTTCCTTTTCCTTGGAACTGTTTAAACCTGCTCTGGACAGAAAACCCAGGGGAGCACTGGGGGCTGCACCTGCGGCCCACTGGGGCCTGGACCTCGGCATTTTCCAGCAGCGCCGGAGGGACTGGGACTGAGGAGAGACTGAGAGAGAGCCGAGCTACACCCACGGCAAGAACTTTCTCAATTTGCCATCTCATTCCAGAACGAAAGGTTTTATTGTTTCATTTATACTTGTATGCACTTTATTTGTTAAGTAAAATAGTTTTTTCCACTTTTCTCCAAAGAAGTTTTTTACTGGACCGGTTGGAGGGAGGAGCCACTTGGGTTTGCTTCCCGGAGGGATCCTATTCAGGGGTTTTCTCCCAAATTTGTCCCTAAACCAGGATAATATACTAATTCTTCTTTTCTACTTTACTTTATATATTCTAAAGTCCCACATGAAAAAAACTTGTCTTGCTCTGTCTAAAAATGATTGTGCAATCTCTTGTAGGCACATGTTTGAAAGCCTTACTTAAATAAGTCTTTTGAAACCCGTGGTAAGAAATTACAGGCATATCAAAAAATAAATTATTATTACAGTAATATGGATGAACAGATGTGACTGTGTAGAACTTTCCAACAAAAGATCTATTCACTGGAACTGCACAGCTCCTTAGGATTAAAAACTCATTAATTGTCTTGATTTTGCTAGATAGCTTGTAAGCCTGCTATAGACTTTTAGACTAAACATGATTCCAAAATAGCTAGTATAGAAAATATGATCTAACATTCATCTGAGATCTTTCCTACATCTTATCAATTGATATATCTCATGCTTTAAAAAACATACTTTCTGAAACAGACATTGCAAATAACCAAGTTGTTTTGGGTGAGTTTAAAATTACAAGTATGGTTATAGATAGAAGTCAATAGGTAGGACAATAACAAACTACACCAGTCTTTCAATTTTGTTTTCTTTTAATATAATTTGAAAAAAAACCCAATAAGCCATTTGCAGTTTTAGTTTTATATTTTGGTTTCTTTGAGAAAAACAAATAATTATGTTTGAAAAGTTAAGACATGAGAAAAGTTGAGACATTTCAAAGCCAAATGATGTTTAGTATGAAAAAAATCCTTTTAAATGGCTTTTGTTTTGAACAGTATTGTACTTGAAAGTGTGGAAAGGACAATAGAAAACATGTTAACAAGACAAAGATTTCATGTCATGGGTGAGAAAGCATTTTTGAACCACTGGCATTGAAATGCGTGCAGTCGTTCTAATTAAGTTTTGTAGGTCAAGATAAAATTATTCTCATTGCATTTTTCTATTGCCAGACCTAGTTCTCTGGTGTTTATTGCTCCCTCCAAGGTTTATTCCTCCCCCCTGTCTAATACAGGCCTCAAACTATGTAATTTTTCTGACTGCTATGTAGTATGAAGATACCAAAATAGATTTAAATTACCTTTCTCTAATAGTGGTTGTATTCTAAATGGAGCAGCACTACAAGTTGATTAGAAGTATATTTTAACACATTCATTAAAAAATAGTGAAGTCTAGAAGCAATAGCACCACAAATAGTTCTAATAATTCTAACTCTGCCAGACTGTCTCAGATGGAACTGTCAAGAGCTGTCAATTCAAAGCAAACACTGACATGTGAATGCAGAAAGACTTAGGTTTACTTGGTTTAAGGTATCACCACTACTCATTTTTTTCACAGGTCTTGCTGTGAGGCCAGATACACCACAATAACACTAATAACGCCAAGTGAAATCTGTACTGCTTAGAGGTAACGTAGCAGAAGGCTGTGCTGCCATTCAGGAGGATCTGGACAAGTTGGAGAGTGGGGCAAAGAAGTTCAAGAAAGGCAAATGCCAGGTCCTACACTGTTGCACTGCCAAAAGGTGGTCTCCACGCTCGCCTGGGCTAGCTCAGACACCGCGGTGTGGAAAGGTATGGACAGCTGAGAGCGCCAGCTAATCCGATCCTGTGGGGTCTTGGCTCCTACGTGACCTCGGCGGCAAGCACAGGTGATGCAAGGCAACAATGGAGGAGATAGAAAGGCAGACTCTGCTGAGATTTTATTGGAGCCCCAGCACAGGACCTCCACACCTCCAGGTAACCACCCAGACAGAGCCCCCCAGGCTGCTTGCCAGCACCTTTTATTTGGGGGTGGAACAAGGAGAAGAGGCAGGGGGTGAGCAAATCAGGGATCACCAGGGAGGGGTCACAGAGGTGAATGATATTTTCATAAACCAAACATAAAGGATAAGGAGGGACCCCCTCTGGATCTGACCTATCAATCGATGCCCTTGGACAAACTTTCTAGCGCCAGGGGAAGGCCCCGAGATGACAGGCAGACCCCAGAGGAGGGGGGAGTGGGGGATTCACATATAACAGTTGGAGGGGAGAAAAACAGGGAAAGACCATTGGGGGGAACAAACAGGGGTACATAGAACGAACCATAAATTAACAACATGTACAATAAAACCAAAACAAATCCCACACCACTACACTGCACCTGGAGAAGAATAACCCCATGCAGCAAGACAGACTGGGGGCAGAGCTGATGGAAATTAGCTCTTCAGAGAATGGGACCCTTGTCCACCCTTATCCTGGGGTGCGTTAGGAACAGCATTTCCAGCAGTTCACGGGAGGTGATCCTGCCCCTCGGCCCTGGTGAGTGAGGAACATCTGGAGTGCTGTGTCCAGTTCCGGGCTGCTCAGGACAAGAGTGACTTGGAGCTCATGATGTAGGTTCAGTGGAGGGCTACAAGGATGATTAAGGGACTGGAGCATCTCCCCTACAAGGAACTGGGCCTGTTCAGCCTCAGGAAGAGATGACTGAGCAGGGATCTGAAGGCCAGGTGTCAAGAGGATGCTGCCAGTCTCTTTCCAGTGGTGCCCAGCTACAGAATAAGTGGCAATGGGCAAAAAAGTGCAACGCAGAATGTTTCATCTAAATATGAGGAAAAAAGTCTTTACTTTGGGGGTGGCAGAGCACTGGAACAGGCTGCCCAGGGAGACTGTGGAGTCTCTTTCTCTGGAAATATTCAATCCCACCTGGACACAATCCTGTACAACCTGTTCTAGCTGAACATGCTTTAGCAATGGGGTTGTCCTAGATGATTTCCAGAGGTACCTTCCAACAATTCTGTGGTCCTGTGCTGACTAAAACAGTAAAAGCTGCACACTTCCAAGAAGAGAAACTGATCTGACAGACCATAATCCACCAGACCACCAGACAGAATTTTTCCAGTTTCTTTGTTTCCTTCCTTTCTGTACTCTCTCCTAGAGTTGTTGGGGTGGTGGTTTGTTTTTTGTTTTTTGGTTTGGTTTTTTTTTCCAGTATGCATCTCTTTGTCCCCCAACAAATACTTTAAATTATGCTTAACTGGAGAAATAAAGGAGAGTTTAATCTAACTAGATTGCAAACAATTTACAAAAAAAGCATTTTCCCGTCTTCTTTACAGTGGAAGAGAATTGTTGCTTTAACATTTAGCACAGCATTTTTGAGTATATTAAAAGCAACTACAAACCTGTGTTCCAGCTGGGAAAATTGCAATAATTAGCATGCCCATGCACTGATATATTTTAACTGTTTCAGGTCATTTAAAGATGCTGTTATATAGATTTTTTTTTTTACTTTTAGCAAGTGCATTTAAATAAAAAAAGAAAAAGTATGTCTGAAAAAGTAAATAAAATTCATATTTTGTGATGTTTTTGTCTAACAGCAAATTAGTTACAGAGATAAATGGTAAGTGTTTTTTATTTTCCCATTTACACACTCATAAAAATAAGGATTTAGTTGAGTAGCATGCAGTTCCCTTACTGAAAACTGTATCCTAATGTATGTGAAAAAAAGACAAACTGGGGGTTATCATATTCTGATATGATTTTTCATTTTCTGATTTTAATAATTTTGATTTGTAGTCATTGATCTTTTAAGGGCATTGTTTTTATGAATAACAAGTATCTTACTCAGTTCTCTTGATTTAATACAAAGATAACACTTCCAATTAAACCCTATAACAGAAATCCCTTTTCTAGACATGCCAAATGCTGTTGTAATCCAGTCCTTAATGAGGCCTGTACTTCCTTAAGACCACCTAGATTTTTTAATTTTTCAGACTGGAAATCTAAAACCAAACATAATTTCACTTAGCTGGTTTATATCATACCAATAGAACTGAGATTTCAGCACAGGAGTTCATGGTTTCCCCTCATGAATTCAAGTGGACTAAAGGACATTTGTACATAAAGATAGTTTCTTTTTAACTAAAACAAAGCTGTTAATGTTGAAAGAGAAGTTGTCAACTAAACTATGTATTTGTCAAATGAGAACCATTTGAAAGGCAGAATGGTGTAAGAGTTCATTTCACTTATGTGTTGCACACTGTCAGTAAATTAACATTTTCTGTTTGTAGCTGCAGTTG
This sequence comes from Hirundo rustica, assembly GCF_015227805.2. Lineage (NCBI taxonomy): Eukaryota > Metazoa > Chordata > Aves > Passeriformes > Hirundinidae > Hirundo > Hirundo rustica. The sequence continues at coordinate 43,331,312 of NC_053455.1, read as the reverse complement.
GTGATGATCACTGTCCTACGGTGACTGTGTATCCCCCAATCGTCTATTGGGTGCAAAGGGGAGGGGAAGTGCGGTTTGTTTTTCCCCAGGAAAACTCTGCTCATCGGAGTGACCTTAAAGCGGGGGAGTTGGAACACTGCAAGACGAAAGCAGCTCTGTTTTTTCTTTTTTTTTTTTTTTTTTTTTTTCTCCAGCAGTTAGTTAGTTCGTTTAGTGCTAGCATAGTTAGACACTGTAGAATAGCTGAAGTTTTTTCCCTTTTTTCCCCTTTTTTTTCCCTTTTTTTGCCCTCTCCTCGGAACTGTTCCCATCTCTCTGGACTAAGGACCTGGGGAAGCGCCGGGGGCCTCCACAGGGGACCCACCCCACCAAGACCAGCCCTGCACATCTCCTTTTCTCCCAACGCCAGCAGAGACGGAGCAACGGAACACAGTGACGACCCTCAAGAGGAGACCTTCTCTCTTTAAGTTTGTTATCCCTCCGTAAGCCGCACGAAGCTCTTGTCATCGGGTATTGTGCTGGGAGTGCTTTGCCTGTTTAATAAACAGGTTTTTCCCACTTCTCTCTGAGGAAGTCATTTCCCGAACCGGTTGGGGGAGGGGAGGGGGGCCCCATGGGAGGGTTTCTCCCAAATCTGCCTGAAACCAGAACCATCACAAAGGCAAGGCTTTTTTACCTGATGGCTGTGTCTTGTGCTGCTGATACAGCATTTCAGTTTAACAGCTGTCCAATGCACAGATTCCCAAAGTCATTGTCAAAGTGGTGGAGAAAAAGGTACACTAATATTCTTGTTAATTAACGGTTATATATTTTATATACATTTATACATTTTATTGAGCATTTAACATTAATGTACTCTTATTTGTGGCTTATTTGGATAAGCTTCCAGGTGTTACTTCGTGACTAGTATGTTGCAGTTAAAAAATATGGGTGCAGGTATAGCAAATTATATGTGTGTATAAAATAAAATATTTGTATACATAAAAATTACTAAAATTATAATAAGAATGTCAAGGTAATGCATATATAAATAATAGCAAATGGATAAAAATAAATAAATTTATGTATAAAATAAATGTATAAATGTATAAAAATATATCTGAGTAACAAGAGGGTAAAAAGACAGTATTTAAATATTGTGTATATTATTATAAAAACTAGCTGCAATAAGCGAAAACTGCTTTAGCTTTGTACTTCCCAAAACATTATAATTCTCTTTATTTTCTGGTGGTCATGAATTAAATTAGTATTCAGTGCTCTTGCTGATCCCTTTCTAAGATAATTTATGTCAGGTGAGAAATCTGGAGATTAGATAATTCGTGAATTGTAGTGTATAGAGCATCAGTTTCTACTTTTATTATCATGAATTCTTTATAATGAAAACTTGTTGAAACTGTTTATTTGGACTGTGTTCTATATTTTAGCATAGGTCTACTCTGTGTCATTTAACATTATCAAATGCAAAACTCAGTCTTTTGCAAAGGGAGGAAAATTACCCTGGTGAGTTTAGTTAAATTAGCATAATTTATAATGGTTTCAAGTTCCTTTGAAAATTAGTCATCTATACATGATGTTAACTTTTAACTTCTTACCATTTGGTGAAATATATGAATTCTGTATTCCAGAAATATCAACCGTAATATATATAAAAATAAAATTAATATATAAGCAAATAAAGACGTGACAAGACCTCACATAACTGGGAACAGCATTAGCACATGCTGCCAAACTTTAAAAGCTCATGATTGGTTTATCTTATTTACATCAGTAGTAAACAAATTGCAAACTCACAAAAACAAGTTTGCTCTCTTCCTCTCCTGCTTTAAGCCTTAAGCACAAATGCATCCAGACCCACTACCATGCCCTAGTATACCTTGTCATTGAGTCTTGTTGGACCACATTCACATTTAACGCACTGAATTTTGTTAACACACTGATTTATATCAGTAAAATACATCGTCGCTCCTCTCTTATGAGTGAAGTGCATGACTGCATTTGCAACACACCCTCAGTCTGTAGGTAGCAAAGCATATATGATACAACAGGCCTGTCTTCTCTTTGTTATTATTTGGAGAGCTCTTATAAAACTGGATGGCTTGCTCCAGGGATATAGCCCTCAAATATAATTTTCTTATTTTCTCTTTAGGTGTATTTCTTTTCAGCTTCTCCATGCCTCAGTTACCCTCACAGCACTAACATGTCTGTTCCAGGTTGAGCTCATCTTTTTTATTACAGTAATCATAGGTGCACACAACCTACCACATAAGGTCTTGCTGATGATGTTGTACAACACTTCTGTTTTCCTATCTGCACTTTGCCTCAAGCATCTCAGAAGTATGTTGACCTTTTTTCTCAGGTATATCACATTTATAACTCACAATCATCTTCTGGAAAGTTAGTACACCTATTTCTTTCTGCCGTCTCCTTTTCAACTAAAGACACTGCAGCTTAAAACAGAACTTTTTCCATTATCCTATAACTTGATGCATTAAATCTCTCCATTTTCATTATTCCAGTATTTTTTTCCCATTCATTATTTGTGCAATGTTACAGCAGTCTTCTGTAGCTCAGGGTCATTGGTCTTAATCATTTGTCATCCTTAGAAAGACCCAAGCTAATAGTAAGAAGTTGCATGCTTACAAGTATGCTCTTGGATGAGACAGAGACAGGAAGGAGTTGATTCACTCTGAATTCTTTCTGTTCTAATGAGTTAATTTTTAATTCATTTGGAATAATTTCTCAGGAGCAACCCCAAAAATGAAGCTAAGACAAGAAGGCATCTTTAAAAATACTCTTTGGTGTAAGAACATTCTGTGCTTAAATATAATAACATCAGCCATGTTGAGTAAGTTGATTTTATATCCTGAGTACCAAATAGCTTCCCAGGTAACACAGCGCACCGAATGGATGTTTCTCAGAGGAAAATAAATAAGGAAAATAATCAATATAAGTGGATATATATTTCTGCTATAAATATGAACCTAGATTCTCTTGAAGGACTTGTTATTCATACATGCATTTCACTGCATCTGGTATAACCTGCAATGAAATACCATGAAACTCACATTAGGAAAATTCAGGCATTTTATGAGTAATATACCAGGCGGATGACAAGCCTGAAATTATTCTGTTCCACAGTGATCACAAAAATAAACCAAAACTCAACCAGTGTTGACCTCAAAAAGTTAGAGACAATATAAATATGACAATGATCCAAGGCTATTATGGTTTCCATGGTAAGAAAAACATAAGAAAGGCAGTAACAAGCAGAAAAATAGAAAGGAAGTTCAGACTCCCAGCTGTGATCAGCATTAACCTTTTAGTGAGATTCCATGCGTTTAGACTGAGGTTGAGAAAATTTTCAAGAACTACAGTTTCAAATGGTTTCAGATTCCATGCAAAATATTTAATCCAGTACATTTAATAATTACTAAGAGATATAGCTGAAAAGTTGTTTTGCTGGGTGCTCACCCCATTTCCAAAGCTGAGAAGGAATTTTTATATTTGATTTCTTTTCTCCCTCACGTATACTTTTTTTGTGTATTTACTGCATATAGCTTTACAGTTAGTTTTGCAAGCATATGTTGCAAAACGTAAAGCAGTGATGTATGCATGTTTATGGTTAGCAATTTCAACTTCTTCTGTGTTTCATAATAATGCTCTCATTTGTAGTTGGTGTATTTTTTTTTTTTTTTTCTTAACAATTTGATGGAACCAGGGCGCTAAACTGAAGGATGGTTAGGAATCCAAATGAAGCCAAAAAGCACGAATGCATCAGCTCTCCCTGCGTTATCATACGGGTGCTGTCTCCCAGTTTTTTCTGCCATCTGCATCTTTTCACTCTTGAGTCCTTGAGTCCTTGACCTCCCTTCCAAACAAAGCATCTCAGCCCATCACCCCAAGCATCTGGCCAGCTGCAACTGCATGGACACAGTACCACATCTCTTGGATTGATGCCATTTTTAGCACAGAGAATTCAATATCAAACATATTCGCTAATTCAACCCTGTTTCTCTTTTAAAAACTTTGTATATGTATGTTTCTTACAGAAAGAAATGTAAGAGACTCTTTAAAAATGTCTCTGTCTTTTTCTTACTATCTCATCTAAAATAAGTTTTAAAATATGCCTCTTTTTGGTGGTGAAATAAAAATTTACTTTTTTTGAGCAGAAAAATGGATTATAAACATAACTGAGAGAGAAAAGTAATTATGGAGGGGATTCCAATTTGGCACAAGAAATGCAACATATCCAGGGGACTGTGCCAGTGAGCAGTGAAAGTATTGGTGCCAATGAATCTTGTAATGTTGTCATTAAGCCTACTTGTTATTGTTTATCTTCTGGTTGATCATCATCATTTGTCATCCAATTCCTAGCAAAGCATCACATCGCACTCCCAAGTTGATTTCTCACTGTATGATTACTCAGTGCTGGGATTGCTGAGTGCCTGTCTGCTTACGGCTGGATGCAGGCTGAAAGGTTGGCTGCTGTGCGAAGCTTTAGGTAACTGCCAAAATGTGCAATTACTACCAGTTTAGTCCTCAAAGAGATTTTTGAGATTTCTTTAGATTTTACATTTGCTTGCCCTCAGGAGTCTCCTTATAGGCACCATTTTTTCTTTATTTATAGTGAAGCTTTGGCTCAAGTCAAAAGACGGAAGTGTGCATGCTGGGGAGCCATTCAGAGGAGGCTGCCTCAATGTGATACTCTGTCCAGCGAGATAATCTGGATCTGTATACATGTTCAAATTTTCCTTACCTTTTCAGGTGAAAAAAATCCAGCCTACCCAGGAGGACTCACTGTTGTAAATGAACAGTGGTCTTCTTAACAATTTTTAGAGTAGGGCAGAAGACTGACCCTTAAAAATACATTCCCTGAAAACCCAAAACCTCCACCAGCTTTCAGTCTTCACAATTGGAAGTTGTGCTTGTGAATCCCTTTAGAAATGAAAGAGAAAAGAAGGTCCTTTTCCTCACGTAGCCCCTGGTAGTAAAATGTTCTATAGCTGCTGTGGGCCTGACATTTCTAAGTCTGAAGAGATTTTAGCCGGCTAGCAGTGCTGTTTCCCAAGGGAAAAGTTCTCGAGAAAGCTTCTTCTCAAAACCATCTTGGCAAAACAATTATCCTTTCCCAAAACAATCTTTCTCCATGTGGTGTTTTGGTGTTTCTCTAGTTTCACCAATGGGATTAGAGAGGTGTTGTTCCTATTCACCAATCATGTTAAGTCTTATAAGAACACCTTATAAAAGGTGGTAAAAATTAGACAATAATGCCTTCTATACTTTTTGCCTTCTGGAATATTTGGAGACTTTTGTCTTTCTTTCGTGTCCTACAGTGACAACTGCGAGGTTGGTCACAGAGCCAGAGTCACTCTAGAAATGGAATGGCAATGCATACACACACACACACACACACACACACACACACACACACTTGCACATAAATATATCAGTAAGAAGCCTTATATAACCTCTGCTTCAAAATTCCCTTTTGCATTGTGGTTCGGAAAAAACCCAGAAGATTTTCTGCTAATCCACTGATGCTCAATTGTTATTTTTTAGTAAAAAGATGGCTGGAGCATTTCATCCATACTTACACCCATAAAAAATTGTTCTTTAGTATACATATTAAAGAGACTTCAGCAGAATTCCAGAAAATAAAAATTATTAGAAGAACCACTCTGTGGTTAACAGTAATATTGAATCACCTCTTCACAGGGGTTGCAAAGAACACATCAATTAATTTTTCCCCAGTAAATCAGTGTCAGGCAGAGGAAAATTGCAGGAAGTGGGAATGAATTCACACAGGTAAAACCCATGTTGCAAAGACAATCCATTGACAAGATTAGGATGATTGTAGAAAAATGGGGCAACTTTTGGAGCAAGACATAAAGTGAAATCATGAAGAGAGATGGAAAGTTTCATGGGAAACTGATATTGGAAGTAAATATTAGAGGGCTATTTTAGGAATCATGAATGGATTTGGCAAATTTCTCATGGTTGAATTTGGCAATAATGAAAATTTCATTATGTTCTCAGAATTTTTTTTAAAAAATAAGAATTATTTCTTGACTTCCTAGTTTCTGAGGTTTTAAAATATATTAGAATTTAATTTTCCCAGTCTTTTAATACTATTAGGCACCAGACTTTTTTTTTCCCCCTTACTGCAGATCTGCTGATTTAAAATTATTTCATGAGGAGCTCAAAATTGCAAAAACTGTTAGGAGAAGAAATTTATAAAAAAATATTTTCATATTCTGATTAATTTATTCTTCTGCATTTGTAGGTAAAAATTAGTAATATCGTCTCACCTAATTGCAAGTGTATTAGTTAGTTATCTTGCTTAGATACATTTATTAAAGGTAAATTATGGGCTACAGCATTACTTTCAAAATTGTCCTTGACATAGTATTGTAGCCTGAAGTCTCAGCTTTGCATCACAAGGCTTTTGTTGAGCCAATATTCCATTATGCACACACAAATAATTTTTATGAATGCTAATCTTTACAAGGACATCCAGTTCCTCTAATAATGAATTATACACATTTTATTATCTATTGTGATTTAATTTTGTAACTATCACATTAAGACTGATTCGTCTTGATACCTAAAGGATTGGCATTCTCTAACTGACTTCTTGCCATGTTTACGAACTTCAGAACAAATACATTGTGTAAGGAAATTCTGCAGTTTATATTTATTTTGTTTAATTTGTCATTAAAAAATATAATGCTTAATTTGGAAAAAAAATAATTTCACTGAATTATCTTGTACTAGATTCATTGAATCTTTTAGGATGGAACAAGGATTGTTGAAGTGAAATTTGTCACTTTAGATTGTAATCACAAGGATTGTTTCACTTAAATCTGAATTAAGCCTTAAAACCAAATTTTAATTTAGCATACTGCTAAGTAGAGTACAAACAAGCCATAAGTATCAGGCTGCTTTTATGGAGAAATTCCGTGGAGAACTCTTTCAGACGGAATTACATCCAAGAAAGTTGTTTGACAAGGTGCATTATCTAATGAATTATAAGCCCATAGGATGTTAAGAATGTAGCATAGTTTTTTTGGGTTTTGTTGTTTGTTTTTTTTTTCATAAAGACACACAATCCTCTTAAGTAATGTCTGTTTGCAACTCCATTATCCTTTCTCCAAGGAGCTTGGGGTTTCTTCTCATCATTACTAGCAAGTAAGTGCCCCCAAGGTGCCTTCTGCCTAATGGCAGAGAGATAAAGAGAAAGCAGATCCACAAAATTTCTTTCTCTTTTTCATGTAAAATAGGAAATGTATATACAAGGCTCATCTCATCTATAGATAGATGTGCTTAGGTGGAAGCCAGGAAAAAAGAATGAAGAAAACATTGTCTTCTTGGACATTTAATTAGTTAACAAAGCCTACTAAGTTCCTATAATCAATATATATGTGTTTAGGAATAACTTTTAAAACATAAAAGCTTTATTTTTTGTCTTATTCTTTAGGTTATAAACTTTACTTATTGTACATATTATTATTCCTCTACCAGTATTTGTAACCTGGTTCACTAAGAATCATTTAATATTAGGGAGAAAGTAAGAGACACTCTTCCTGTCACATATTCAGTAGGAAAAGGCTGGATTTCTCAGAAGAAAGTGAAAAGTTCACTCTTAGTTTTAATTGGAGAGACCTATGAGGTCCAAAGGGTTCAAATAAGCTGCACCAAATCCAGTTGAACTTCTAAACCAGTACTACTTCCGAAGATTAAATCATCAGTAAATTCCCATCCTTTTATGTTAGCTGAAGTAAAATAACATATAGATCAATGTATCATAGTGTCTATCTGTCAGTATATTTAAAGAAGAAAAGGAAGGCTTATAAAATAGAATGAAAAATGCCTTTGCCAAGCTCCTGGAGTTTCTCTCCCTCCTTTCCTTTCCTGCAGTGCTTAAGAGAAGAAAAGGATTCTGTAAATCATGGTTATTATCTTTTGAACAGCCTACTGAGTCTAGATACTCCTTGATGTATTATACATTTTTAGCACGTTACATCATAGCGTATATTTAAATGCAGCATTTTATTGTGCTAGACAAAGAAGACATGGCCATTATAACAAATAAAATGCATTTAGTTCTGCTGTGCATTTAGCTTGGGAACAAAGTGTTTTTCCCTCCCTTCTTCTTACACATTTCCTTGCATCTACCAATAGTTTATCTGGCATTTATTATCTCAAGAATTCTCTATGAATCAACAGTTTAATCAACAGTTTAATCAACAGTTTAATATGAATATTTGAATCCTAACATAAATAGTGGTGTGTGTGTATTATTGGGTTTCCAGCACTACTTAAACTGTCATTATTTTCTCTTTGGATCCCATCTGACATATGAGCCATAACTAGGCTTCATATATATGTAGATTTACAAGTCCTAAACTGTTGGCTGTAGAGTGCGCAAGCATGTTGAAATTAATTTATGATCTGTTTTAAGAAAGATAGAATATTTATTCAAGCAGCTGGAATTAAGTTTCTCATTTATAATTGAAACACATCACTAGCAAGACTGTTTAAAATTTCAATGGGCAGCAAAATAATTTTATGAACTACACTCTCTGGTAAGTACTAGACTTTAAGGATTCATCTCACTGTACTGCAGAGGTTTTTAATTTATATGTAGTTCCATCTTTTTACATAGCAACCAGTTATTGTCATTCCTCTGTATCTAAGATATCCCAAATTCTTTCAAATTTTACAGGTAAGTTTTTTACCTGGAATTTTTCACCATGCTAGTGTGACTTGCATTCTAATGGACTAAGAAACAAGTGTCACATTCTCCCTGAAACACAGTTTAGGAATGGTATTCACCAGTTCAGAGTACTTGTGAAAATCAAAGGCAAACAACCATCTCATAGTATCTTTGCCTTTTATTACCAGGATAAATATAACACTGCTGAACTAGTTTCTGGGACACTGGTTGTGGCAGTAATGACAAATGTGAAGTTTCCAAGTGTAATTCTTGGGGATACACCACTCCCCATTCAGATTGCTCATGGAAGTTTCAGGTATTCAGAAGAAGGAGGATTTGAACAGATCTGTTTAATTCTATGGTCTACGAGGCACTTCCTTCTCTTGGGAAACATCCAGAGTAATTTTGTGTCAGAGGAATGGTAAGAATCAGTATTGTCAGGAAATCTTGCAAAATCTTCGAGGCATTGGGATAACAGCTGTTCAACTGCATGCCATAATTCCTATTTCTACAATTTCTTTTTTCTTAGAGTCAGATCCATTTAAAAGCTGATTCTACTGTTCCATCACTGCTGCTTGTGATCTTCCAAAATGCTGTGACTTGCATCATAGTGACAATCACGAAGCCCTCTGTGACTACAGATTTGTTATAACACATTGCATTTATATTTATCCCAAAGGATGACAAAGTGTATTATATATCAGGCACACAGCGATCTCTTCATCTACCAGTGAATCAAACACCACTGGGGTGGAATACAGCAGATGTTTAACAGCATAAAGCAGTGTTGCACAACAGTTTTAAGACTGAAAGTGAAAAATGACTTACCAAAATGATACTACAGAAGGAATTTAGGGAGACAGAATGTAATTAAGCTAACTGCAGTTTATACAAGAAACTGATGGTAACATATTATTCTTGCAAAACAATGCTGTGAGATTTTTAGCAAGCTAAAGAGATAAGTTTTCAGTTTTGTATCTTACCTGCAAAACCAAACTTTCAGTGATGCAATGGCCCTTAATACAATACTAGATCTAGATAACTGTCAGTATTTATAAGATGCAATTAATGCAGAATGGCCAAATAGTGAAAAGAATAAAACTGAATCTCTAAAAAGATGATAATAAAACAGACCCTGATCATTAGAAGAGCCAGACACTAAACAGTGTTAGCAACACAAGTCTGGAAAAATTATTTTAGTCTCAGTGAAGTTATTGTGGATTTAAAATTGTTAATCCTGTGAACTATCCTAGAACAGAGAACAAAATATGACCTCTAACTGGCAGACATGTTCTCAACAGTGAAGCAGAATAGTTGCAGATTCAAATAACCTAACCCTCTGGTCAACATGATAATCTTAGGTAACAGAATTGCCAGGGGACGGGGATGGGGGCGCGCTGGTTATAATTAAGGGATGGAATAACTTCAATAGATGATGCAAATTAGGAGGTCCTGTCAAATAGTCTAGTATAACTGCAGCTGCTGTTACTGGAAAAAATGTAAAGGCAGCCCAGGAGATCTTGTAAGGAGTCAGCCAGGAAGCCAATCATATACCCAGATGCTACACTGGAAACACAATTTTGAGAGCTTTCCATCTGGGATCTTGCATCTGCCAAATTTGTCACATAAGTGGTCACAGCAGTTAGGTTCTGTGCTCCAGATGAGAGGAAAAGGCACCAAAGGGAGCTGTTTACCACCCTGCAATCAACAAGAAAATGCTGTGCCAACTGAAAGTGTAATCATATCTACAGCAATGTGCTAATGAGCTCTGAAAATGTTTAGCAGGATAAGAGAAGTCTCTAGAATATAGAGAAATCTGACACACTCCACATAGACTTCAAATTACATGGTAACATTTATGATTAAAAATCTTCATTAGCCATAAGTTGTCTGTAAAAACAATTAAATCAAGCCAATAGAACTATGCTGAATTGCTTAGCTTGATTACATATATGTCGTTCATTCTTCACAGGTAGCTCAGCCATTAGTAAAAGCATTCATTCTTCCAACTCTTGCCTGAGAGAGGCGAAATATAAGTTAATTTTTATAGTTAAATATTAGGAGGTGGGTTGGTCGCTAAAAAAAAACCCCAAAACCAAGCAACCAAACCCCATCTCCTTCATTAGACAGCAAAACCCCCAAACAATCAAAAATACCAAACAAATCCCTGAAACCCACATAACAAAGCACAACAAAAAAGAGACATTTCAACCACTTGATAATTTTGGGTTAAAAGTCATGAGTGCTTCACTCAAAAATTTTCTCCTAAGAGGTCTGGAATGCATCAAGTAAAACTGCCTTGTGTTCTGAGGTGACCCTTCTCTTTCTCAGTTTTTTCCCTAAATTACAAACTGAGGTAAGGCCTGTCTTGCAATGCTTCCATGCAGGACCAAGTAGAGTAAACATGACTAAATAGCTTAGAATCTATAAACAGATGAAAAAAAATTAAACAAAAACCTTAATGCAGAAACAGGGAGCCCTATGGATATTACAAACCAAAAGAACAGATTATAATTGCTAGTAGTCTGGAAATCCATTCTGAACAAAAGTGATAGACAATCTAGTATATTTCTAAATAGCATAATTATAAAATACAAATTATATGTAAGTGTCGTAGGGAGTATCCTCTTCACAAAGGTGGTCAGTAAAATGAATTTCATGGGCAAGTGAATAGGTTGAACCTGTTTTACAATTTAACAATGAGCCAAAAACAAACTGAAAAGCTTTCTCTTTGGCGATGTCTTAATTATTTGTTAGTTCTCTTTAAGGAAGAGAAATATTGCCTGAAGATATGGAGGTTCTCTTGAACTGACCCTAGTAAACCATGAGGCACACTCTGATACAGCTGATGCATGTTAATAAGGGAGCCATATGAATTCCATTTGTTATTCTTGATAACGCATAGCCTTGGGAAGATAGCAAATTGAGGAAGCTACAGAGTGACAAATCATCCCACTCCTTCTGGCTGTTTGCTCCAGTAGTTCATTAATTTATATAGCAGATGTGGGAAATATCAATATATCATCAATATTAATGTAGTACCACTATGTGTGTAAAATATTTATCTGGGAGAGCTGGTGACGGTGTGCTCTATGTCAGTGTCCTTTCTGTCAGTCATCTGAGCCTGAGAAAATTTTTCCTTAAATAACAATATATTTGCCTTCTCTTTCCCCTAACCTCATGGTCTACTTATGCATTGCTTACAGATCTTGCATGAGTACAGCACACCTTTACAGAATAAAACCCCTTCAAAAGTAACGAGGTTAATCATGCAGTACAACTGGCATAACTGCATGAGTGATTTCTGAATGTGGAATGCAATGAAGTCTCTTGTGGCTCCCTGGATGAGGGACTGAAACCTGAAATGGAGCTTGACGGATGTCATTAAGGGGCGATACTATCCAACCCATTTCTTTGGACAGTTTATCCAAATACTTTTTTAGTTTCCATGGAGACTATTAAATAAATGAGGATGAATTACAATATGTTCTAATGTAGTTATTGCTTAAAATTTCAGCTAATGAAGCAGGGCAATAATACAAGGTAGGCTTCTCATTAACACAGCGAATTGCCTGTGGAACTACCATGCTTATTTCCTACACGGATTTTCTTTGGAAGAATATCAAGTAATAGCTAAAGAGGACAGTAACAAATAAAATAAATAAAATCCAAGCTTTTGCTTATGTAATAGCTGATTAAGGAAGAATATCTAACTAAGATGACTGTACATCTTCTTGAATGCTCTTGAACGTCCATTTCTTTTAGACAGGACTTGTTTTGCTGCATTCTATGAGTAAACGAGACAGTCTCTGATAAAATTCAGAGTGGTTAAATTGTTTTAAGAAAGCAGCACAATTCCACACTCCTTTGCTGCGAACAAACAGGAATATTCCTCCATCTCTGATACCTCAAAAAGTCCTACTGCTTTGAATTCTTTCTCTTCCGCCTCCATGACCTTTCAAAACATAATGATCTGTACATTAAAATGATGCACAGAAAGAAGGGTTTTACTCTTTGTTGTGTCATGCAAAGTGGTGACTCATGAAATATTCATTTGCCAGTTGCTAACAGACCTTTTTCAAGCACCAACAGATTGCAATAGGTCCATTACCTCAAAAAAATCCTTCATAGGAGCCATGAAGCACCACTCAGAAGAAGAGGAGTAAACTCTCAGTCAGAAATGGTTTAAATGTAGTTGTAAAAAGATGCATGATACTAGATGCCATGATTTTGAAAAAAACTCATAGGCAGTAGAAGATAACAAATAGATCTTCAATCTATAGCATAAATTTAAATGGTATGTGAATGGAAGGTGTCATAAATACCACAAACTTGAAGAAAAAATCATCTTGTAATAGTGCAACAGGGAGGAGAGGTTAAAACAGAACAAGCTTGGTCTAGTAAAATGAATGCATTCATAAGAAAACACCCAAAGAGCTAGAGAAGATTCTGAACATTATAGAGAAGCTGTAATAAACACTGCTCCTCAGAGTCTGCATTACCCTACATCAGAGGCCCAGAGAGGACCACTGTTTTGGATGTTACAGAAGAAATAAAGGAAAACAGGAGGGAATATACTCAGTGGTAGTTGTGTATGAATGTATTTGTTGGTTAATTTTTATCATATTTTTTCCTCTAAGTAGGAGCTTATTTAACTTCGGATCTGTATATATGGTGGAAAGGCTGCATTTTCCCCAAAGAAAATCAGTGATTATTCTGGAATGACACCAAGATAATATTTTTGATGTATTAAGGGTTTTTCCTCAAGAAAAGTAAAAAAACAGACAGTAAACTTTTGTGTGAATTTTATTTTGCCTTTTGGGAGGTGTTTTCTTAGATGAGCATTTGACTTCAAGTTATTATGTTGAGACATTTTAGTTGAAATTACAACTTCATTGAGATTGATAGTCCAGGTTCTCTCTATATCTTTTTTTAAGAAAAAGAGCCCCAAAAACCCCCCAAAAAACAAAGCCATGACCAGCAGCTTTGGACTATTTTGCAAATTAAATGAACCATATACTCAGAGGCTGAGGAAGTAAAAATAATATATTCAACCTACAAATGCTTAAATCAAAATTAAAAATAGAACATAATTGCTGATGGAATCGGTAACCTGGTTACCTACAGAGAAAGGAACATAGAGTAACAGAGAGGGGGCTGGGTTGAGAGGGCAGTGAAGAAGAACTTAATCTAGTACAGCTGTCAAAACCGTCAATGTCATAATAGTATTTAGGCAGAGCTGTTAAATGAAAATGGATTCAAATCTTAATAGAAAACTTTTTAAAAAAATAGTATTGCTATGTTCAGGTTTCTCTTCAAGGACTGCTTTCACTTGAACATCCTGTGCCTAATATAGCTTAGAATTTTATCTGGTTACCATATTGCAGCCACATAGAATGACATAGCATGTTAAGGACAGGTGTTGAAAGCTGATCCTGTATTCCTAATGGGACAAAGTTCAATGTCTGTGTGACCTACACAGCTTTATTTGTGAACTGCAAGATCCTTAAAAGCATTTTCTGAATATGGAAAAATTCAAAGCTTCAAATATGGATACAGCCAGGTCCTGACAATCTGAAGATGGAGGAGTATAGGAAGTACAAAATCATCAGACTGTTATCTGAAATTTTCACATGCCAATGATGACGGCAGTTTGAGATTGCTCAGTTCATAGACTGTATACTTTAAATGGTGATGCAGGCGTCTGATTAGATAGACACATCTCAGAGACTGATTAAACCATATGGGTTTTATGTATGTGGACTCTAGAGCTGGTGTCAGTGTTTTTGAGATTAGCTGCAGAGAAAGGAAGAAGGAACCTATTTTGAGATGCTCTCTTTATTTGGTAGTGTAACTTGTACAAGAAAGTGCTGTCATTCAACAGATTCAGGCAACAAATCAAGCAAACCATTGTGTAAAAACTTGTTTTCAAATTATTTTAAACACAATGTGTTCCCTGTTTTAGTTAATTTTAATTATTTCTTAAAGTTTTTCCTTTTTTAGCCAGCACAAGTTCAGTAAAAGATTCAGTCTTACACCCTAAAAGCAATTCCATATATGTGTGCCAGCACAGACAGCCAGACAGAACAACCAGAAGTCCATGACTGAAATGCAAGGAATAAATTTATTTCCATTATCCCGCTAACTTCACGTCACATTGACTCTTTTTGCATTTTACTTAAGGAAATCATGCTCAACAGTTGGGGAGTAGGAACAATAGAAATCATTCTTGCAAGAAGATTTTTAAGCTAATAGGAAAACTAATAAGACAATCGGTTTTATTCTGTATTCTGGCTGTGAAGAACTCCCAGTATTTAATATGAAGTTCTTTTGACAATGAATTGTACAGGTACAGTTTAAAGGGGTAGAATAGGCATGCTAATGTGGTGGTGCAAGAGGTCTAGAGCATTCAGCTCCACAGGAACTTAGAAAAAGATTCCTGAGTAACTCACCACAATGAGAAAAAAAATCATAGTTATTGCAAATCTTAATAATTTTCTCTTAAAAATATTAACATTATAAGATTTCTTCTACAGGAAATCTATAGGCAATAAAAATATTTTGGAATAAATTCAGAACTCTTGGTCATCTCTAGGAAGAAATATATGTGTAAATTCTTCCAAAGCTAGTGAGAGTTGCCTCTATTGAGTCATGATGAGCTGGAGATCAGTTATAGAGTAAAAATTAACCTGGTAATTGCAGGTGAAGAGGAAAGGCAGCATTAATTCCATTCCTTCACTTGAAATTGCTTATTTTTTCTGTGTGCTATATGAAATACTCAAAGCTACTTGTTCTGATGTTAATTGCCAGCAGCAGCACTACTGTTACACGTAAGATCATCTCTGCCTAAAAGTCAGTGACAGGCTTATTTGAGGTTGCAATCAAAAGTAAGACCTGCTGTATTTCCCAAACTAGCTTATTACAGAATCACAAAACACTGTGAATTAGGAGGGACCCAGAAGGGTCATTGAGTGCAAGTTTTAGCCATACACAGGACATTCCCAAGAGTCACAGAATGTGCCTGAGAACACTGCCAGAACAATCCTCAGGAGTCACATTGTGTGCCTGAGAGCACTGGTACTTAGGAGAAATACAAAGTATCAAATACAATCATAAGTTCATATTAAAAAGTGTGGATGGTAAAGGGGTTGTCCCATAACGATAGATTGCAAAAGCCTTTTTCAGCAAGGATTCTGACATATAAACCCATTTGTAAAATATACTACAAGATAATGCAAAGAAAAAAAATAGAAAAAAAAAAAGATAATTTTGGAATAAATATTTACATAATCTTGTTAGCATAATTTTATTAAAATTACTTTATGGGCTTTTTTTACAGTATTCATAAGAAAACTATTGTTATCTGTTCACAGTGCCTATAACTTCATAAATTAACTGTATGGAATGCACCGAGTTATTTCCTCCATTTCTTTAATAGAAAAATGGAAGACAAAAAAACAGATAGGCTTTATAACATGTCTAGATTTCTAAGAAATTGAGTCTTAGACCAATTAATTGATAAGGAAGTTAATTTCCAAATTGAGGACCCTCACAGATAATCTGGCACTCATGTTGCTGTTTACATTGAGAGTGTCAAGGTCAAGTGCCTGCTGCTGCTGCTGCTGCTGCCTCTGAGTGTCCAATTCTTAAAATATTAGGAGACTTATAGGCTAAACCAAACACCGTTAATTTAATCAGGAAACATTAAAAAAATCAGTATAGATCATGTAACTTGTACTGTGAATATAAAGCCCATCTTTAAAGAGATGTTTTTGAAGATAAATTAGACGGTGATGTAAAGCACCTCAAAAAAATCCATTTAAAAAACTAATCATTTTGTATTCAAACAAGTTTTCAACAGAATGAAGTGTAGCCTCGAGTTTAATTTACATTGAATAACTACCCATTATTTTATTTTCTTTCAGTGTTCTTTTAGCAAACACTGACCATCAATTTCTTTGAAGAAATGTTATGTGGATAG